>NC_089592.1:17996928-18344333 GCF_019320115.1 Miscanthus floridulus
AATTATTGAACATCGATTGCCAATCAAACCTAGATATCGGCTATTAAAACAAGCTATAAGGAGATTTAATCCAAATGTTCTTGATGATATCAAGAAGGAGACTGAAAGACTACTAGAAGCAAAATTTATCTGACCTTGCTGATATGCAGAGTGGTATAGAGTGTAGTTCCTGTGTATAAGGAAAATGGGAAGTTGAGAGCTGTATTGATTTTAGAGATTTGAACAAGGCTTCACCGATGGATGGTTATCCAATGCAATAGCCGCTATGTTGGTAGATGCAGCGACCGGGCACAAGGTAAGTAGTTTTATGGATGGTAATGCAGGTTATAATCAAATTTTTATGGCTCAAGAGACATAGCAAAAACAATATTAGGTGCCCGAGCAATCGGTTTATTTGAATGTGGTGTGATTGACTTGAATTGAAGAATGCTGTGGTGCAACTTATCAGAGAGCAATGAATTATATTTTTCCATAGTTGATCGGCAAGATTGTTGAAATTTATATTGATGATGTGTTGGGGAAATCCAAAGGATATGAAGAACATCTGGCATGATTTGTGGGAGACTTTGGAGTGCATAAGAAAACATAGTTTTAAAGATGAATCCTAATAGTGTGCCTTGGAAGTGTCAGCTAGACAATTTTTGGGTTTTATGGTCCATGAGAGAGGAATTGAGATTGGTCAGAAAGTATGAAGCAATTGATGAGGCAGTACCTCCAACTAATAAAACAAAATTATAATCTCTGCTTGGTAAGATTAATTTCATCAGAAGGTTTATTTCAAATATGTCAGAAATGATTCTGTAGTTTCTTCTTTGTTGAAGTTAACAAATGATCAAGGATTTTAAATGGGGTGACGTACAACAAAAAGTGTTTGAGGAGATAAAAGAGTATATGAAATCTCCACCTATGCTGGTTCCTCCTCAACTGGGTAAGCCTTTTAAGTTGTACGTGTTGGCTAATAGCCAAACTATTGGATTGGCCTTGATGCAAGAGTTTGAAGAAAAGGAATGGGATGTTTTCTATTTAAGTAGAAGACTTTTGGATCAAAAAACAAGATATTCTCCTATTGAAAAATTATGCTTATGCTTCTATTTCTCCTGCCACTAAATTATGACATTATTTATTGTCGGCTGAGTGTACAGTTGTTTTTAAAGCTGATGTGATCAAACACATGTTGCCAATGTTGATTTTAAATGGGAGAATGAGAAAGTGGATTCTTGCATTATTAGAATTTGATTTGAGGTATGAATCGGCTAAAGTAGTCAAAGGGCAAGTGATGACCGATTTTATTACTCAACATCATAAATCAAGCATCGGCTGTGTAGAACCTATGCCTTGGATATTATTCTTTGATGGATCATTGTGCAAGCAAGGGGGTGGCATTGGTATTGTTATTATTTTGCCTCAGGGGGCAAGTTTTGAGTTTGCCATTTAAACCAAACCAATGACCACCAATAATCAAGCAGAATATGAAGCTATTCTTAAGGGACTTCTACTTCTTCAGGAAGTAAAGGCTGAGTCAATTGAAAAATTTGGAGATTCACATCTGGTTATTAATCAGTTGATCGACTATATGAATGTAAAGATGATACTCTAAGAGGTTACCATGATGAATGTTGAAAGTTACTTCTCTTCAGCATATTCCAAGAGCACAGAATCAAGAGGCCAATCGGTTAGCTCAGAGTGCGTTAGGCTATCGAGTGTTCCAAGAAATCTTAAGTAGTGAGACCTTGGCTAATGATTGGAGAGTTGAAATAGCCAATTACCTCAAGAATCCATCACAGAAGGTTGCCAGAAAATTGAGATATAAATCAACTAAATATGTTTTGTTAGATAATCAGTTGTATTACAAAATAGTCGATGGGGTTTTGCTTAAATGTTTAAGTTAAGAAGAAGCCAGAGTATTGATAGGGGAAGTACATGAAGGAATATGCGGAGCTCATCAATCGGCTTATAAATGAAATGGGTTATTCGTAGGTCTGGATATTTCTGGCCAACAATATTTAAAGATTGTTTTGAATATTACAAGGGGTGTCAGGATTGTTAGCGTTTTGGTAATGTTTAGAAATCGCCTGCATCGGCTATGAACCCAATAATTTAGCTATGGCCATTCCTTGGCTAGGGAATTGATTTGATTGGCTAGATTTTTCCACCTTCAAGTAGAGGGCACAAGTTTGTATTGGTCGCAACAGATTATTTTACTAAGTGGATTGAGGTGATTCCTTTGAAAACTGTAACTTCAAAGAATATGGTTAATTTTGTCAGGGAGCATATTGTTTATCGTTTTGGGGTTCCTCAAACCATTACTACTAATCAAGGGACAATGTTCACATCAGAAGAATTCAGAGATTTTGCTGCTAGTATAGGAATTAAATTACTAAATTCTTCTTCTTATTATGCTCAAGCTAATGTCTAGGTAGAGGCATCCAATCATATTTTGATTAAGTTGATTAAGAAGAAAATTGAAGAGCAACCAAGAAAATGGCACTTGACACTTAATAAAGCATTATGGGCATATAGGATGGCTTGCTATGGATCGATTAAATAATCACCTTATGAGTTAGTATATGGACATAATGCAGTTCTTCCTTGGGAGATTCAGACTGGATCAAGACGTGTTACATTGCAAATGATTTGACAGCCGAAGTCTATAAAAACCTTATGATGGATGATTTGGAGGACTTAAGTTGTCATTGACTGCGCGCTCTTGAAAATATTGAGGCCAATAAATTAAGAGTTGCAAGGCATTATTAAAAAAGGTCAAGAACAAATAGTTTTGCGAAGGAGAGTTAGTTTGGAAAGTAAGATTGCCGATTGGGTCTAAAGACAACAGGTTTGGCAAATGGTCACCTAATTGGGAAGGTCCTTATCGGATTAAATGTTGTGCGCTTGGTAATGCTTATATTTTGGAAACGCTAGAAGGGGAAGAGGAATTTGATAGAGCAATCAATGGAAAATTCCTAAAGAAGTATTATCCTAGCGTTTGGATTAATGCTTGATAGCCAATTTGTTTGGTCATCGGCTCTAATAGCCGATACCGGGAGGGTATCGCCTTTAGTTAAAAAATCAACCCTAAGGGGAAAAGCCAATACGATATGTATCGCCTATAGAGCAAAAAACACACACAAAGACAATCATATTTATATTTCAGCAGATTTGGAAATGCATTCATAAAGAAAAGTAGAAATTTTATTCATTGATAGTTTGTTCCTAGTACAAACTATTCAAAATTTTATTAATCACATCTTGGGTGAATGTAATGTCCACGATGGTCGCAGCCGCATTGTCAAAGTGCTCGATCAACTCCTCGTGTATGTCGGGGTTGTCGGCCTCGGGAAGCCTGGCTCAATGGTGCGGAGCTCGTGCCTGGTCTAGACCTATGACGTGGCCAGGGCCACTACTGTGTCGTGGCGGACACTGTGGAGGGTGATCTCCTAGGAGTGCACCGGGACATCGTGTAGGCGGTTGATGAGTAAGGGGCCACAGGCGTTGATGGCTACTGTAGCTGCGTTTGCCGCCAACCGGAGGTTTTCCAACTACATCATCAAGGCCAGCAATAACAGAAACAAAGAAATTGTCAAGACAAAGGTAGAGAAAAAAAGAATAGAGGTTTTCTTGGAATCCATCTTACCCACCACCATGGCGTTGGACTCAGCCAACCACGCTCGGGCGGCATTGGTTTCTTCCTCGGTGGCGAGGAGGGTAGCTTGAGAGGCCTCAAGGCGGATCTTGAGCTGACCGTTCTCCTGAGTTGCCTCAGAGTAACGATCCTTGGTCGCCCTCCATTCTTAGAGGAAGCATCGGGCATCGTCATCGGTTTAGGAGTTGGAGGAGTCCAATGACAAATCTTGCACAGGGATGGCGACGGATGCAACATTGGAGGGCTCTCCGGCCTTGGGAGGAAGAGGAGGAAACTTGTTGTTCTAGACCAACCTACATACATGTCAGAAGGTGATCTGTTGATAGGAGCAGGAGTCATTTGGTCCTACCTCATGCATCGGAGTCACTGGCATCTCCTCCTACAGGAGATCTTCTATCGCGTGCTTACCACGATTGTCCTCGCCTTCCATGAGTGATGTTAGATCTTAGGAGGAGAAGAGGAAACTGCTACAAGGTCTATGAAGATGGAAGGACACAAGAGAATGAGAGCAGTTGCAAATGTAGATGTGTTTGAGACTGAAGCCCTTGGCTGATATTCATAGCCACGAAGGCGAGACGGTAGATATCTTGGGATATGTAAAAGCAATCCCAATTTATGGAAGGGGAAGCGTCGCTTCACTAATACCAAGGGGGACACGATGTTGATGACTGAGAAGGAATTCAAAGGGTTTTGTGATAAAAGTTGTTTTCTGATTCAGTTAAGTCAGAGTAAAGTCAGAAATTGGAAATCGGCTCTTCTAGCCGAACCAAAAAGTACAATTATCATCAGGTTTATGTGCTATAGATACTTGAATGTAAATTACAAGTTAAGAGCATCATGAATTGCTCATAGTGCTTTCAGCTGAATAGCATCAACTTCTGCAATTTATTGTTTATCTTCTTGGCTGGTCCGGGGATGCTCTCAAGACTGCTACGAATAGCTTTGCCTTCTTTGATCTGGGTCAACATTTCTTGCTTCTTCCATTTGATAGCATTGGGGATCTAAGTCAAGTTGGACTCATGACGTTCGGTGGTGGCTTTCACACTTTCAAGTTCTTTTCAAGCTCAGCACGCCTAACTCTCAACTAATTTAGTTCTGGTTCAATTTTGGAAGAAGAATTCTTCAAATTGTCGATCAGTTGTGCTAATTCTTTGGTTTCCTGTTTCTTAGAATTCTTTTTGGCCATCAAAGCTTCATGGTCAGTTAGATTTCTTTGAGCCTTTTCACCTTAGGAGCTTGGTTTTCGATATTGCATATAGGTATCAAGGCCTCAGCAAGATTTGTGGTTAAATTATCCTTGATGGCCAAGAAGATTTTTCTCATTGGGTCTGCATCCTAGACCAAATCGGCTATATTTCCCTCGAGTATTGGCAGCATGTCTTTTAGCCAATTTTTGGTCTCATCTGATAAAGTTTCTTAGGAAAGAAATGGCTGATGAGCTAATCTCGCTTTCATCTATGTATTCTTCAAAGTTGAAGGAGTAGCTCAGAGCTGGAGAATGAAGTGCCTACATCTGAACAAAAGGAATCTTATTAGAAATGGCAAATGGGTTGACAATGAGATGAATGGTGAGGGGAATACAATACCTTTTTTGGAGGAGACTCTAGCTGAGGAGAAGGAACAACCGATGATGTGCCAACACCTTTTTCAACATTTGGTTGAATCGGCTCTAGACTTTTGATGCTAGTGTCTACAGGCATCAAGAAGTTTTTTAGTTTATATTTGTTATAGAAGGACAAGAATGAGCATATGAATTTCTTACCATCGACTGTTTGTAGAGTTGGAGAATCAATGGGTTGGGTATCAGCATCAACAGGATCATCTTCAACTATTGGGTTGTTAGACCTTTGCTCTTGTGCAGATGCTTTCTTAGGTGGTGTCTGATAAAGGAGACTGATTAGAGAAGAGTGGAGATTACATAAAATTAAAAGGATTGAGGAGATACCTTGGTAGCATAGGAGGTGAAGTAGAGAGGTTCTCATCTTTTGCTGTTTTGGGTCTATCAGAAGCATCGGTCATTTCAATTATAATCGGCTCCTTAGGGGGATTAGTCAATGAGAGGTTGGTAGATGCCAATTCAAATGCCTAGGACAACAATTTGGCACCCAAGGTAGATTGAGATGCAATTGTCGATGGCTGTAAGAAAGGGATTGAATTAAAGTTGGATATCATCTTAAGAGGGAAGATAAGTTAAGTTACCTGAGCAATTGATGATTTTGTTCTATGAAGCCTCTTCCTAGTGGTGGTTTTCTGAGTTACACCTTGGGTTGCCTTGCGTTTTGAAGGACTGATATGTGAGTATGGTTGGGGCAGCTAGAGTTTTCATCAACTTTTTTAGAGTGGGTGCAGTTGATCCCATTCTTGAGGCTGGACATGGTGGATAATGTTCTATGGGATGCCCTTTCCTGTCCACGCTTGGCGGATCAAATTCGGTATCTAGCAAAAGAATTTGTTAGATGAATTAATTGGAGAACTTGTTAGATAATCCTTTTGAAAGAAAAGTAGTAAATTACCTCACTATCAGAAGCAAATTCTTCATCCAGGGCTAACAGTTGGGATGAACTGGGCTGTAGAAGAGGTGAGAGTGTCATTCTTGCCACCAGGAATCAAACAAATTTGAGGGGAAGATAGCTCTTATCCATTCATGCAGGCAAAGAGAAGGAAGGTCTGATCCCAGTTGAAAAACTCTAGAAGCTTCCATCATCTCACTGATACCTTCTCTTGGCTTCAGAGTGTTCCTAAAGAATAGTCAAGGAGGTAGTTGGCCAAGGCCACATTGATGAGCCACAAAAGAAGGATTATAGAATTCATAAGTTGGGAGGTTATCTGGGAGAAAAGAACCAGTAGCCATTTTGCCACGGCCATGGCAAAATTCGGCTAGCAATATACAGGGTTTGATAATACACTAAAAATTACAGCAGCTATTTCATCTGAGCAACCTGATTCAAACCAAAATTTGACTGGCAGAACTAGTTCATTGTCTTCATCCTCATCATAAGGCAACCAAGTCAGGATGTTTGCATCGAACCCTTTGAAAATTTTCTTGAAAAGGTGGCCTATATCAACAACAATAGCTATGGCTGATGCAGCTTCACCATAATTCATACATTGTCGAGTTCTTCCTTCTTTTTCTTTATATTCATCAGCAAAGTTAGAAGAAGGGAAGCTCAGATTTCTGAGATTGGGTCTTACAATCTTATGCATATACAGATTCAGCCACAATTGTATTAACCACCAATGGCCACTGATGGTATGCACTGGTTCATTTTTCAGTAATTGAACAATACCTTAGTGCATCAGGTGATAAGCAGACCCCAACAGATATTTTTCGAGGGGGATTTCATTGTCGGCTGCTAGATGTTCTGCCATATATTTATGATTATAAGTTGGTCCACAAGATGACCCACAAAAGATGAATTTTTCCAGCCACATGTTCAGGAAAGCTACATGCTCTCTTTCATCAACAATCGATCCATCCCCAATATGGTTTAGAATATAGCTTGTCCATCATGTGCAATCTAATATTTTAGCTAATTTCTTAGACCCAGCACTTAGGAAATCATAGGGTTGCATTGATCCTATTATTCTAAGGCTAGTCAACATGTAAATATCAGCCAAAGTGAGGGTCATTAGACCATGACCGAAAACAAAAGTATTCAAAGTGTTGGACCAAAAGTAAGATGCAGAAAACTAGAGTTATTCCTCTCCATTCAAGACAGTGAGAGTGTCAGGCATTGATTCAAGTCATAAATTTTCCAATCTCCAGTCTTTTTCTCTGATAACCTATGGAACCAATCCCTCCATCCCTTAGGCATTTTGGACCAGTTTTTAAAGGGAGTTTTGGTGTTCCAATAAGACAAATCTACTATAGATTATTTGAAGTTGATTCGGTTGGTTTCTTGATTGATGAAATCGGATGGATCAGGGTCACCCATGGGTCTAAGATAATAGGCATTAGGAACAATAGCCGATGGATCAGAATTTCGTTCCTCATTTCCTAGAAACCAGTTGGGATGAATTTAAGAAAAAGGAAAATACAGAATAGCGGTTGATACTTGAAAGACAGAAGTTTAAAGGCATACCTCAGGAACGTGGTCGCTGGTTGCCATTGTAGCCAAAGTGGATCTGAATCTGAGGACGGTTACTTGAACGACATTTTGGTAGAATAGAGGATTTGCTAGGGTTAAGGCTTTGGCGGTGGTGGCTTTGACTGTTGAAGTTTGCTCGAGAAAGAAGGTGAAAGTAAGCAGGTCGAGCAAACTAGAAATGATACTGTTGGGGTATTATATAGAATTTGGCCTGAGAGATCAGGAGCCATCCATTTATTTTGGAATGAGCGGTTGCAACACGGTGAACAGATAAATAGGAATTTTGAAATAAAATTATTTTTATCCCAAAATTAGGGGGCATGTGTTTACACCAAGATTTGGGAAGAAGAACGCGGGAACTTGAAGCTTCCAGGATTGTGTCATCAAGTAATCGATTAGATGTGAATCGGTATCAGCTGATTTAGATGTGATATTAGAATCAGCTATTTTATGGATGAGGTCAACAGCCGGCGTCAATGGGCTATGCTTGAGTAGCACCAGGAAGATGTGTCAAACTCTACAAATAAGAAAAAATGGGGTACAGGTTATTATTAAGTTAGAGAGTTTTCTTTTATTCCAAGAATTGTAATGAGTCGTATTTGAGTATGATTCATGTTTAGGTTCCGGGTATAAATCTTAGACCCTAGTTATTATAAAAAAGGAAACATTCAATCAATACAATCTTTCTGGCTTTCGTCATCGTATTAGGAGTAGGAGTACTGTAGATCTCGATGAATTTTTCAGCAAACAGGGCTGCATTGATTGATTAACCTCCAGCTTGCTTGTGAGTTTCCTCATGACTTGTATTGTGCTTGTAAAGCTACATCAACTGATTGATCTTTTATGAGCCATAATATAAGTTAGTTATCGATCTGTATCGTAGTTTATAAGGCTACATCAGCCGATTGATATCTTACGAATCATAATATAGATCAAAGTTATCGATCTTGTGTTAAATAACTTGTTGTTTAATATAATATCACCAGTTATCGAATCTGCTAAGATTAGTAAGATTTTCCTTACTGTTTTTTGGTTGATTCACCAGTTATCGATGTTGCTATAATTAATGTTTTATTAATTATAACAAAATCACCCGATTGAGATAGAGATAGATCAGCATCATATCATTTTAATTGGTCGTCCATTGATCTGGTCACGTTTCAAATCTTATAATTGATGACTTAATTTCGCTAAATCGGTTGTTTTATCTCTATTCCAATCAAACATAGTATGTATCCAAAGACATGTTTTAATCTTGAATAAACTCACTAGTTAATAAGATCTAATCTAATGACACTACCATAGCTGCATCGATCCGGTCGAACCTTACTGGTAAGACTTTAGATTAGAAATTATCGATTAGTGATCTTGTTCATGATCAAGATATGTACTCTGTTTGTTTGCTATGACAACATCGGTTATTTTAGCTGATTTGTCTATACTCTCACGTATATAGCATGTTTTCACGAATCTGTCAACATATAGATGGTTTTATAGATTCTTTGGCTTTAGTTTGTTATCATTATCATAGCTGCATCGATCTGATCGAACCTCACTGTTGATTATAATAGATTAGACTCAAAACTGTTTGTAGATTCATTTATATTAGATAGTTGATTTGTTCGCATGTTATTTTGTTTTCATGAAACTTATCGGCTAAACGCTTTTATATCGATCATGTTCCATTTAGCCGATGATGCTTTCTGATGTTCCATGAGCATCAGTTATTTTGATTCGTATCATTATCGTTTAATATTAGCCGATAATCCTTGATTTAAAGATCTTCATTTCATGGACACGCTGGATATCGACTATTTAGTCGATAGCCTCATTGAATCGATTATCTAGCCATACATTTAGAACTGTTTGGTGCAATACCAACATGTTCCACCTTAAATTACTGATAAGATTTTTTCTCCTTGTTAATTACAAATCAAATTGACTGGCACGTCGTTGGGTTTCCAGAATCGGCTGGTTCTGTGTTGAAGTCAAGCAGATCTCTAGCCTCGTTCCACTCAGATCTTCCGGCTTGCTGTGTGTTTATCATATCGCCACATTTTTGTGTCAACATCTTTACATTACATATTTAAGCTTTTTGCATTATGCTTGTTTTGCATGACCTTTAGCTTTCCTTGATTAGCATAGGCTAGTCGATAGGATTGACTCTAAATTACAAAATTAAACTCTTTGTGGGTTAGTTAAAAGTAGGCCCCACTAGAAAAATCTAAGATACACGTAATGTTAAGTGTTGGTGTTAGCTTCAATAGTTTTTTTTATAAACTAGTGAAATTTGAGAAAGTTTAATTCAATCTAAATCTAATTAAAACAGCACTCCCTCCGTTCCAAAAAAAAAACTGACAAGATTCAAAGCTAGAATAACCGTTTTTTTATATTGAGGGACTACTTTATTTTGGACGGAGTTAGGCTGCGCTTAGTTCGCGAAATTTAGGAATTTTGCTACTGTAGCACTTTCGTTTTTATTTGACAATTAGTATTCAATCATGGACTAATTAGGCTCAAAACGTTCGTCTCGTGATTTCCAACCAAACTGTGCAATTAAATTTTTTTTGTCTATATTTAATACTTCATACATGTATCGCAAGATTTAATGTGACGGCTACTATAGCACTTTTTAGGAAAGTTTTCACGAGCTAAACAAAGCCTTACTAGAGTTTTACTACTAGTGTTCTTGGCGTACAAGAGATGGTACTCGTGGTATATGTCAGACAGGAGCAGCGAGAGTTCGGGGCGTGCAGTACGTACTGTACACAACTAAACGCTGCACCTGTGTACACTGCTTGACAAGCGACAGCGAGGAAGACTGCGCCACCATCTCGTCGTATTCCGCCGCTGACCGGCCGGACCGGACGAAACGCAACTCTGGGACTGGGAGGGCGAGCGAGAGAGACTGCTGACAGCTGCGCATGCTCGGATCGGAGCGCGATCAGACGATCAGGTGGCATGCACTGATGCTGGCATGCAGATATACTAAGGCCTCATTTAGTTCTAAAAAGTTTTTCTAAAAAGTACTACAGTGTCTATCACATTAAATCTTACGATATGTGTATGGAGTATTAAACGTAGACGAAAAAAATTAATTACACAGTTTGATTGGAAATCACGGGACAAACATTTTGAGCCTAATTAATCCATGATTGAATACTAATTGTTAAATAAAAACAAAAGTGCTACAATATCCAAATTCCCAAATTTCATCCAACTAAACACAGTCCAATTCTGGATAGTTCAGAATGTTTTCCGGTACGACATGCATGCTTTATTATTATTATTATTATTATTATTATTATTATTATTATTATTATTATTATTATTATTATTATTATTATTATTATATACTCCATACAACTTATACAAGCAATACATACTGTACAAGAGGTTTGATCTGATCGGACATCATAGAGTAGTATATATCCCTGTGGCATTCTACAGTTGGTCTGAACGGCAACAATGACTCCTAGATGCATTTTCAGACAACAAGGCCTCGTTTAGATGCTGAAAAAATTTCAACTCGATCAATAGTATCATTTCGTCTTATTTAATAAATATTGTTCAATCGTGAATCAATTAGGCTCAAAAGATTCATCTCGTGATTTCCAATTAAACTGTGTAATTAGTTATTTTTTTTACCTACATTTAATACTCCATGCAAGCGGCTAAAAATTGATGTGATGGAGAGAGAGTGAAAAAACTTAGAATTTTGGTGGCATCTAAACAAGTACGTATAAATGCCAACTGCTCTGTCCATCAAATTGAATGTAGCCACGTTTAGTTCCAAAAAATTTTTCTAAAAAATACTACAGTAGCTATCACATCAAATCTTGCAATACGTGCATGAAGCATTAAATGTAGACGAAAAAAACTAATTACACAGTTTAGTTGAAAAATCATGAGACAAACATTTTGAGCCTAATTAGTCTATGATTAAACACTAATTGTCAACTTAAAAACAAAAGTACTACAGTAGCCAAATTTTCAAAATACAGCCTGAGCTACGATCGTTGTACAGGGAGCGTTGAATCGGTGTTGACCCCAGCACGGTCCTCCATCAGTCCATCTCCTTTTGGGCGCCGGCTTCACCTCTGACCGTACGTCGTTGCTGTCTGTCGTACTCCCTCCGCTGCGCGAGTGGAGAGAGAGAGAGAGAGAGTAAATGATCACAGCAATCAAGGGGCGCAGCGCAGACCAGACCAGGGGAGAGGAATCTCAAGCTCTGCGTTGCATGGGGAAGGAGCAGAGAGAGACACAGCGACCACTGCAGTCGACGGCACCACACCACAGCAAGCAGGGAGACGACGACGAGAGAGAAACACGAGGCGAGGATGATGTGTCACCTCACCTCAGCGTAGGGCCGCCGTGAACAGTGCAGCTCTGACCCTCTTTCCCCGCTCCTATAGTCCGGGGCCTCTGCCCCTCTCTGCTCCCAGCAGAGAGTCCCAACTGCCCCCTGTACGGCTACATGAATGAGACCCTCCCACTCCCATGCAACGTACAGTACTGGTGGCAGCGCGCTAAGCCACACTGTAGCCGTGTAGGGGTAGGACACTGGGAGTAGGACAAGGGAGCATGTACATAGAGCTAGGAGCTAGAATTTGCACTACTGGAGTACGTATGTACATCATGAGGTAATCATTCTCAAATTATTGAGAGAATAGTTGGACACTCACGACTCACCTTATGTAGAAAAAAATAGCAAGCTATGTGATGGCAAACTTCAATTTGATTGCCTAGAATTCTACTCTAACTCACATGTTTCTCTAAGTTCAACATAGGGCCTCTTTGGCAGGGCTCTGGCGGCTCTGGCTCCCGCCCCTGTTCACATGTCGGCCGCCCATGGGCCAACAGGGGGCTACTGTTCACCGGAGCCATTTTTCTCTCTCCTCCTTTCCTCTCTCACAGACACCGCCGGAGTCGGAGAAGCTCGTTTTTCGGGCTCCGGCTCCCCCTGGCACCTATCGGCCCGTGGGCGGCCGACAGGTGCGGGAGCCGGAGCCGCCGGAGCCCGGCTAAAGAGGCCCATAACTTTAACGATTTTTTAGGTTTGCCATAAATTTAAGGGGATGACTTGGACCGATCATATGGACACCATATGTCATGACTGTTGTCCTTGATGATCAAAGTGAGAAAGTGGAGACATTGATAATACAAAGTACAAAGTGGTTTTGTATGGCGAAGGTGGTCGATATCCATCATTAGGGGCATGAAAAACCCTAAGAGCCCAATCAAAATGTATCATTGTACGTGACCACATTAAGTATTGTCACTGCAAAATACACATTAGTCATAATGATTATGTTGTCATTAATCGTCAAAACTGAATTGGAGACCTATATGCTTTCAATGTGAGTATTCAAATTTGTTTCCTTCAGTCCAAAACGGCCCAAATCTTGTAGTATATTGTGGTTTGCAATCATTTATTTTTGAGTTTTCATTTCCCCTTGTTTCTGGGATTTCTACTATTCCAAACGGGGCCTTGATGTAAGATTCTTTTAATTGGAATGCCCTTTCGAAATGAATGATCAGTAATTGAGATAGGAGGTACACTAGAAGTACCAGAATAGCGCTTAATATTTATACTAAACCAAGTCTTAAAAAACTTGCTGTCTTAAAACGTTGTGAACTATAAAGAAACCTCTGCCACATTACGGGCCCCTTTGGATTGCAGGAATTTTATAGAAATTTGTGCATGAACTTTACATTGATCAGTTCATTTTCATAGGAAAATGTAAGAAATAGAAAATTTTTCCCTGTTCCAAAGGGGGACTAAAATTTAAACTGAATCATAGGGATGGAAGAACATTTGAACGGATAACCGGATAGACTGCCAATGTACCTTCTACACTTAAGAAAAATTTAGGGTTCCCTTATTAATTAAATATTAAACTAAATCATAGGGCTGAACAAACATCTGAAGTGCTAAATAAACCTGACAAGGATACATAGATGATGATAAGAAGCATCCATGCCTAACTGTTGTATGTTGCAGCACAAATTAAAAGAAAATGCCGAAGAAAAAAAATGGGCCAACAATGAACGAAAAAAAATAGCGCCCCAACTAAGTGCCCTTCTGCTTCTAAAAAAACTAAGTGCCCTTCCCGGTCATAACAAAAACCAACACAGAAAACGGCCCAAATAGCAGTGCCGAACGAAGCGCTTCAGCATTAACCAAACAGCACGAATTAGGAATAATCCCATCCGTGTATAGATCTGCTTGAAAGCATACACAGTATATTTAGAGAGATGAGGAGTTGTTTGGGTTTAGAAAGCCATGCCATGGAAGTTTTTTTTTTTTACAAGAACTTGCTCATTATTACAAATTGCCTGCAATCAATCGCAATCTCCAAATGCCAACGGAAGGCACAAGCCCAGTAGTTGCGAAATGGAATATCGTGGGCTCGCGAAGGTCTGGAGGGGAAGGCTGCAACGATAGCCCATGTGGGGAGATGTGGATTGGTGCGGGCTGCGGAGCAGATTTCCGTTGCTGGGCCGGTCTCGCACGTGCACGTGCACACGCATGGAACGGGATCTCCTTCTCGGGCTGCAGCCGACTCTCACAGTCACAGACAGGCTCACGCTGAGAAGGAAACGGACGCCGTGGCCCAGAGTCGTGTTCGTGCTTGTGTCCCGGCCCGCGCACTAGCTCCACCAGAGAAACTATGCATGTTGCAATCACGATTGGATAAGGCAGAAGTCATAGAAATTGTAGTGCCTAAGATGAATGAATGCATTTAAGAGTGGTGAACAACTGCAACGATAACAAAAAAATAATGTGCGTGACATGAAAATAAGGAAAGAATTGTGAAAAAAAAACTTTGCTGTATGTTTCAGATGTTTGCTATCAAGTAAGTCCATTATAAACAAAATATGTAAAGACATATAACTGAGCTTGTGCATCAGCCCATAAAACAGTTTACAGAAAAACCTAGAGTTTATGCAGAAGTTTCAGTGCACAACCCAGAGGTGAAGCTACAGAGTAACACCCTCCCACAGAGTGTTAGTATTCCAGGGACATTTGTTTTACTTTTTGACCGGTGTGTGTGTGAACCTATGTATGCAAAGGTTAGTCTTCTATTCATCATCACGAAAAGAGACTATAGGTAAGTTCACAGCTTAAGGCTCACCATTGAATGTATAAGTAGGGAGATCATTCACAGAAACAACTGACAATGTCATACAGTTGCGCCCTACAAAAATAAAATAATTTGAGTCAGCGGGGAAAAAAAACAATTTCCAGGTGTGGCATAAGAAAGCAAACTGAAGTATTTATAGAAATTTCGGCTAAGGTACAGGCCATTGCCTATTGGTCATTGGAAATGGTAAAGGAAATGTTGAGGGCAGCTTGTGGTGCTGCCCAAATAGGTGGTCTTTATTATTATGCCGACTAACTGTAGATGGAATGTAGATGGAATATAGTGAGGTCAGGTAGCTTCTTTGCTGCACATAGCGGGGCTCAATGCAATGTCTGAAACATAAAACAGGAAAGAAATCACCTTATAAGAAACATGCTTGTGCATCATTCAAAGATGGTTTACCCATAATCTGTAAATTTGTAGAGAGGGGACATGATGTACCTGGTTTGGAATGGCTGACTGAGCACGTGTTCAGGGATGGCGTGGCTGCATGTAAAAATAGAAACAAATGGGTTTTGTAAATTTAGTCGAAGTTTAGTAAATCCTTAAATAAAAAACAGGGGCAATTGCTAGCTGACATGAGCAATAATGTAGGAAAGGAATTCAAATGGAATCTTAGCTGCATAGGCACATGAACCATAGTCAGCGGAAGCAAAGAACCACCTGAGTAACCATGAATGTTCAGTACCGCATCAATAAATAAAATTAACTAATGAATCTATATTACGTCAAATTCCGAAAACCTTGCTCTGCAGACATAGCGATGTGACCATAGCAGAGCATGGCAACATGATGCAGCCGCAGGCTGGGATCGGTGATGTCTCGCAAGCCGCATTATTCTGTGGAGGCGTATTTCGCAAAGTTCGTTCAGTATCAAAGTGGCATTGGCTGGTTCAAGCAGTAGAAGGTAATCATGGAAAATTTGAGCCATCCTTTCCTGCAACCAATAGGGCAGCAGTTGCCTGTTTTATGTCGAACCAAATTATCTAGCAAATTGAATGCATCCGAACTACGAAGGAAGAGACAAGGAGACATCCCGATCTTACCATCTGGAGCAGGGCAGCTCCCATCGGCGCGCGTGCGGCCCCTCTAGGTGCAGCCACCGAGGCGCTGCTGCGCTCCCATCGGCGCTGGTGCGGGCCGACCGCCAGGGGAGAGCAAGAGGGGAGAGGTGGATTCGGCGCCGCTGCCCATGTACGGAGACGAAGAATAGGGCGATCCACCGAACGAAGTCGCTGACGGGTGAGAGGAAGAGGCAACGGGCGGCCGCCGCCCGAGGCGGGCGCCGAGCCTGCCGCTCGCGAGGGAGACGAAGGGCCGGGGAACTCCTGGACGCGTGGCCTCGTGGGGGAGGGGGCGCGGACGGCGGCTGGAAGCGCGGCCATGCCGGGGGCGGCGCCGGAGGCAGGGGCGTCGCTCGGCAATGGCCGGGGGTTGGGGAATGAGGGAGAGGAGGGAGAGAATGAGCAGATATTTTGTGGGCCTTGCTGCGGAGCGGGTCTGGGAGGGCACGCGAGGTTTCTGGAAGGGCTGGAGACCGCG
This sequence comes from Miscanthus floridulus, assembly GCF_019320115.1. Taxonomy (NCBI): domain Eukaryota; kingdom Viridiplantae; phylum Streptophyta; class Magnoliopsida; order Poales; family Poaceae; genus Miscanthus; species Miscanthus floridulus. Next base: position 18,013,347 of record NC_089592.1, read on the forward strand.
CCGTCGGCTCCGTTGGTTCCATCGACGCACATGGAAAGCTCATCGCTAGTCGCTGCTAGCAAGAAAAGGCGAAGGGCGAAGGAGCTCCGCCGCTCCGGGCCGGGCATGTCGCCTGCTTGTTTCATGCATGGTGGTAGTAAACCTTAGCTTGCATGTGTCACATACCGTAGTATTGGGCCTTTATGTGCTTCCTTTCTGTTTTTGCGTTTCTAGTATTCAGGCTAGTAAGTCGGCAGTTGGGCCGCGTGGTTGTATCGGGCTTAGCCTATGAACTTGTAAGCCTTATACTTGCTGTGTGAAAGAATAGGTGGATAGGGAAATCTCTCGCAACTAAAAAAGACTAAAAAATAAACATCGTTTTGGTGCGATAATCGGTTCGTCCGTCTGTATACCTGGGCATCGGGCCGGCCCGGCCCGGCACGGCACGGTCACGGCACAATGACTATCGGGCCAAGGAGGCACGCCGTGCCCTGCGGGCCGTGCCTCATCGGCCTGCGGGCCTGGCCTTCGGCCTAGGCACGGGCCTGTGGGCCATTTTTTGTGCCGTGCTGGCCCGTGAGGCACGGCAAAAATAGCAGGCCGTGCCAGCTCACAGCCCGTTAAATCTAAAACACCTCCAAATAAACATCTCAACCCATTTAAATATCAAAAAGAGCTGTTTTGTGCAATACTGCCTCATTAAAAACCTACCTAGGTAAAACTCATCCTTGTGAGAAACCCTAGGCAGGAAAAAAGAGTGCAGCCAGCTCCAAATGTCTTAATCTTACATAGTTATTACAAACCATTGTTCAAATGTTCAAATGAAAACTAAGCAAGTGAGGGACACATCCACTCTCAACTCACACAAAAGTATTCCAACACTCTCAGCCAACCAATGCCACTCTCAGCCACCAGATGCATCATCTTCACCTTCTGGTTCATCTAGGAACAGATTCTCGAATGCATCTTCAATTTCCTTGGTATCAACAGCTTCATGTTGTTCCCTCTTCTCTCCTGGCTCCCAGTCCTTCAACAAGGTCAGCATCTCAACATGTTCTGGTTTCAAGCTCCTGCGCCGTTCTTCTAGGATCCTCCCTGCTAAGCTGAAACAAGACTCTGAAGAACAAGTGGAAATAGGAACTGACATGATATCTCTGGCCATAATAGCCAGGATGGACTAGGTTAGTTTGTGGTCCTTCCACCACAGAAGAATGTCAAAACCATCCTCATAAGCAGTTATGCAGTCGCTGTCCAAATAGCTTGAAAGTTTAAAAGCAGTAGAGTGAGAAGAAGAACAGGCAGTGCCACTAGAAGGACTAGGCAGACTTGATCCTCCAAAAATTACCCCTCAAGCCTGTTTTCTTTTACCAGTGGGTGGGGTAGGACCAGCAACCCTTTGTGATCTGGTTGCACCAAACTTTCTCAAATATTTCTCAAACATTTTATGCAACTCGGTTTTCAAATCAGCACAGTAAGTAGTGTAATCAGTACCAGTATATTCAGTAAGTAAATGGAGGACCATTTGCATACCTCTGAGCTTAGCTCTAGGGTCAAGAATGAATGCAAATGAGTATAAGAGAGGAATGTCCTTCCAATACTTAAGAAATTTATGCTGCATAGGGTACACAAAGGGTCTAAGATTAACATCCCTTTCACATACATGCAAATGGGTTGCAATCTCCAGAACATGGTGTAGCACAAGAGGACTGGTAGGGTAATAAACACCAGTGTAACAGTAGAGTCATAAAATACTTTCAGGAACTCCAATATTTTCCCAGCCACGTGCCAATGGGCTGGAGACAATAGTGCAGAACCATAATTTGAATTTATGAACACAGAAAATACTTCATTGTAAGGAACCAAGTGTTTTAGCATAAGATAAGTAGCATTCCATCTAACATCCATGTCTAAGCCAAATTTTCTAGGTCTCATACCTTTAGCTTCACAGTAGTTTCTGAACATAGCAATTCTTTGATTAGAGGAGTTCAAGAAATTAATTACAGTTCTAAAATCCTCTATATAAGGTTTGATTCTTTTTAGTCCAGATTTGACTATCAGATTAATAATGTGATAAGCACAGCGTTGATGCACAAGACTGTAACCAGGTGCAGGATCACAACCAAGATAACCAGTAAACATGGGTGTCAAAGTTTCCATAGCCTTAGCATTAGAAGATGCATTATCTAAAGTGATAGAAAAGATTTTATCAACCAAGCCATACTCCTCAACAACAGATACAATGGAAGCAGAAATGTTTTCACCAGAATGCTTAACTTGAATCAACCTAAGACCAACAATCTTCTTTTGTAATTCCCAATTAGCATTCACATAGTGAGCAACAACAGATATGTAATCCTCTTTAGCATTACCAGACCATATGTCAGAAGTCAAAGCAACAAATGCAGAAGCATACACACAGTTCCTAATCATAGCATGATGTTCAGCAAATAACTTATCCAGATCTCTAGTGGTGGTTCTTCTAGATGATCTAACAAATCTTGGGTTATGAGAATTTTTAATATATTCCTCAAATGCATCAGTGTCACTAAAACTAAGAAGAAGATCAAGCCTAGCAATCAATCTACACAATTCAGTTCTAGCAACAGCAGGATCATAGTTCCAATTATGCAAAGACCCATCAGCATTAAAAGCTAGTCGAGACTGAACCCTAGAAGCATTATCAAGTTTCTGTTTGCAAGATTTTTGGTGCTTAAGAATGTGACCAGTACCAGCAGCAGATCTAGCACTCAACACAGTTCTACACATCTTACATATAGCTCTAACACGCATATCGACACCATTAATCTTCTCATAAACCTCCTCAAAGTCACCCTAGCACTTAGACTTGCGCTTACCAAGTCCAGAAACAGCACCAGAGGAAGGAGTACGAGTACCATTACCATCAGCATTACCATTAACACTAGTGCTCTTGGAGTGGGTATAGTCCACCATCCCTGTCCCCGTTGCCCCTGCATCGACGGCATCGACGTCGATCGCCGGCTGTGTCCCGCGGGTGGCGTCATCAAACACCGCAAAGGGGTCACGGCCATCGTCGTCGTGCTCCGGGGACAGCCCAGCCGCGACCAAGTCATCGTCGCCAGTCACAGGGCCCTCGGCCACGGACGGCTGAACTCCAGCACCGATCCTCAACGGTGCGCGGCTACGGCTTGGCCGCGGTGCCATTGTCCGTCGTCCATCTACGCCAAGGCTAGTTGACGACGAGGCATCGGCAGCAGACCTGCAAAGAAAAAGAACACGAAAAGAAGAAAAGGATGAAAAAATAATCCCAAAAACAGAATCAAAACACTGAGAAACGTATAGATCTAGGGGCTAGGGTTAGGGTTACGAATGGGGATGGACTTGCCTGCGCAACCGGAGTCGGATGAGAAAATGATCCCAAAAATAGAATCAAAACACTGAGAAACGTATAGATCTAGGGGCTAGGGTTAGGGTTATGAATGGGGATGGACTTGCCTGCGCAACCGAAGCCCGGCGCCGGAGAAGACGAGGGCCACACAAGGGCAAGACGGGATTAAGAAGGATGGCGAGCGACGCCGGAAGAGAGACGGGGAGGCGGACTCACATGTTCATCGACAAACAGAGGAGAGGAGTAAAAAGGAAGACGGAGAGGGACTGAGGGAGCAGGGAACTCAGGGAGAGGTGATGGAGCGGCGGCGATATCACCGGATCCAAGGACGACGGTCGCACCGGCGGCGAAGATGGATCGATGAGAGGAGGCGAGTGGCGACGAGCGAGCGACGAGCGATCGAGCAGGTGTAGAGTGCGGCAGGCGGTTGGGAGGCGAATGGGGTTAGGGTTAGGGTGGGGGTGGGGGCTAGCCGAGGGGGTCGCAGGTTATATAGGGAGGAGGCCAGGAGGAGAGGGGGGCGTTCTTGGGCCGTCAGGCCGCCGGACCTGCTTGCCTGCTTGCGGGCCGTGCCGTGCCGGCCTAGTGGGCCTAGGGTGCGGCCAAGCACGGTCCTGCACTCCCGTGCCGTGCCAGCCCTGGGCCCATTGACCTTCGGGCCGAGCCTAAATAGCGGGCTCCAGTGCCTGGACTCACGGGCTCGGGCTTTGTGCCCAGATATGTCCGTCTGCCCGTAAACATGCGAAATCCTGGCCCCGCATGGATATTTAATATGAAAACCGCTCGATCTCCCTCGCCCCCCTCGTTCGCCGCAGCTCGTCGCCCCGCCGCCGCCGCCGCCCGCCCTTCCCCTGCCCCTGTCCTGCCACCAGCGAAGCCTCGGGCCTCGGTCGGAACCCTAGGGCCCGCTCGGTGGGAGCTCCAGGAACGGCCGGCGAGGAGCGGCGGCCGCCGCCACCCGCGCCCGCCCTGCGCAAACGCCACCACCCGCCGCCGCCCTGCCCCTGCCCCTGCCCTTGCCCTGCCACCATCGCCGGCACAGCCGCCTCCTGCTCGCGCCGCCGACGCGCCGGTTCCTGGAGTTGCTCCGTCGCCCCGACGCCGCCGGACGCCGCCGCCTCCACGATCGACCGCCGCCGCCCCGACGCGCCGCCAACTCCACGATCTGAGCATCGCCTGGAAAAGGTAACATCGCTTGCCTCCTTCCTTTCCATTTCTCGGGAGGCACAAAACCCTAGCAGGATTCCGACTATGTATTCTCTCTGTCTCGCTGCGGTGATGGTGAAGCAGCAGGAGGATTCGTACCAGGAGGTCGGGGTACGGCGCGGTGATGGACCTGATGCTGGAGCTGGTGAGCAGAGGGCATGGGAAGGGTCCAACGCTGCCGTCCTCGACGGTGTTATCACTCCCAGGTGAGGTTCGCTCTTGCGATCCTTTTCGTTTATCTCGACTCCCTCCCCTCCCTCCTGTGATCCCGAACTCTTCTCTTACGAGCCCGCGGGTAGAGTGGAACATTAGAATTCCCATGGTCTGAGTCGTTGTACGAGTCAGGATCTGTGCTTAGGGTGTTCTGCAGATGCGATTTAGGGCGTTTAGGGTGTTTTGCGGATGTGATTTATTAGAACTTTACGGCAATAGAGTTTTCCTACTGGCTTGTCCTTAGTCCTCATTGTTATACTGAAGGTCTCAGTCCAATAGTCTGAAGTCTGAACTTCTCTCCTAATCTTCAGCTGATATACTTAACATGCCATTCTGATTGTAGCTGAGGAAGTTAGCTAAATATGGTCTTATGTGTTTAGATTTTCAGGTTGAGATGTCTTATATCTAACTGCAGACATCAACTAGGTGTGGTATTAGCTAAATATGGTCGTATGTTGTTGAATTTGCTTTTTTGGTGTTACTGCCACTTGTGAAACACCATCACAAAGTTGAACTTGGAGACACTTGGTAGGCTTTTAATTGAAGGCCAATTTGCAGATTTTATTTCAGACATAGCACAATAAACTGGCTAATTTATATATCATGCAACAGACTGACGTAGATATAGGTCAACCAAGAAAAGCATGAAAGAAACATGAGAGATGGTCAGTGCATTACTAATGTGGATGTAATTCATTCTGATGACATTCTTGTGTCAACAGAAGCAATTAGCTTGCTTTCAAGTAATGTTACTTTTATTCTTGAGATATACTGAGCTTGTTTACTTATCAGTTGGAACTAGGACAGCTTCTGATTCTGGCATAGGAAAAGCCATGAAGCTGCTAGGAAAAGCCGTCTAAGAAAGAAGGTAGTTTCATCTACCTGATGGTAGATAGTATTTTCCTTGTGCATGAGGACTGTATTTAGTTTCTGTTTTCTGTCTCTATGTTGAACAACTTGAGAATAGCAGGCTGAAACTTAGCCAGTTGGAGCAGGAGCTCCGGCGTGCTCGCCAACAGGTATGGTCGTCATGTACTCGTGTTTTTTTGGATTCGACAAATCTGAGCTATCGCCTTTGAATGATTTTATGGTAGCTATGTTTGTTCTAAAAAAAAGTTCAGAAACCCTGCCCTTGTGTCCAAAGAGAAGAGATCATAGTATTATGAAAAACATGATGATGTTCACAACATATTACTGAGAATCCATCATCATCGAAACTACTGATTATTATATTTATTAACAATATATTGTTGATATAATCAGTTGTTTCATCACAAACTAGATAGTGTTAGCTATTATGCCTCACCAGAAACAAGCTGCTACCATCCAGTAGTGGATTGCGTCTACAGTCTGATTGTCGTATTCTTATATAGAGTTGACAATGGGAAGACCCTTTTTACTTGGTTACTTCTATTCAAACTTGTCCTTGTTATGCTTTTTGGAGCAACAAGAACGGAAGCCAGCCTCAAGCGACTGGCAGCCAGGGGCCTGCAACAGCCAGCCGCCTGCAGTAATAGGTTAGTGTTGGACAATCCAACCACTGAGTCACTGACAGCAATAGCATCTCTAATGTGTAGCTAGGTGATCTACCTTTTCCAGATTTGAGCATTCGAACTCTGATTAGCATTAGCATCTAGAAATAGAGATAATCAGTGAGAAATTGTTATTTGTCGACTTCTGTGATCCGATCTTAAAAGTCTAGCAGCATATATCCTACATCAATTCTATCTAAAGATATAGAGTGTTGTCTGAAGGAGCTGTAGTCAAGCTGCATTTTCAAAGTTTTTTTTAACTTCCTGGTGATCAGCAAAGAGTTTCATGAATAATAGTTGCATAGGTTTTCCATTTTCAAAATTTCCTGAACTTCCTGGTCTATATACATTTTTAGGTCATGCATTTTCAATGTAATTCAAATAGGATATATGGTATTCATTTATTCATATAATTCAGAGTTTCCTAGATTCACATAGTTCAAAGTTTACTAGCAAGGTGTCACGGTTCAGTCCTTAGGTTTCGGCTGTTTTCCCATTGCAACGCACATTGTGGCTGTTTTCCCGTTGCAACGCACGAGCATGTTCCCTCTGTGGAGGTAATGGATATCGGAGATTTCTTTCTACCGATATAAAACATTATCTTAGACGCATCACAGAAAGGTCTATACGGTAGAGTTTGTGAGCCTGCGATGCCGTGCACTCCGTGACTATGTTAATTTCACGAACTTTGCTTTTTTTTTATTAAATGTCATTTTAACGTCGGTATTTAGTTTCACAGTATTATTATCTTATCGTCTTATCGTGCTATTGTGTTTTTAGTACAAAAGTTTAGCTGTTCCATAGCAACGCACAAGCACGAACTTTTATATTTCCCTCTTGCAACTGTCCAATCAATTTGAAAAGATCAATTCTTTGTAAAGAAACTTATTTCTTTTGATAATTTGCAGGTCTCTATCCTTCTTTGATAAGTTCTGTTCGAGTGCAATGATTGAGTGTTTTTCCACGAGGAGGATCGAGGAAGATTGAAATAGTTGGCATTCAGTTGATGTTTATTTCCAAGTATCCTTTTGTGGTAACCTAGCAGGAACAAGATAAATTGATATCATTCAGGCCTGCTTTACAAAACATTGTTTAGATGGGTCCTTCATAACAAGGTAAATACTTCTGTACCAAAACGTCATGAATTCGTCTGCAACCATTAGCTCAACGATTTCAGAAGCAGATCTTTGTTTTCTGGAAGGAGAAATATCTATAGGTGTCGGAAATAAAAAATAGCAGTCGTATACAAGAGAAAAATCACCTTGATGCAGTTTTGTGTAACTCATGTAGAAGGTCAAAGCAGTAGATTTTTAATGAATTGACTGAAACTTTTGTATGTACTCTGAACTTGTAGGTTTTGCCCTACCTGCACCTAATGGCGGTGGGATCTGCTGTTTTCCTCTGTCTCAGAATCAATACACGGTACAACAAATTTACTCATGATCATTGCAGAAAATTTAATTGTCCGTGTTTTCTTATGCATGACTCATCCATTACTCATTAGATAATAATGTATAAAATCTTATAGAATCCCTGATTGGACATTCAATATAATATACGTAGAACCATGACATTTTTAGTGGATATGATGTCTGACCTATGGGTTTAATTTGGTCTGGAGTAGTGGATTTTCTAAGAATGGATACCAATCCTCCACGTCTTGCGATAGCATTTTTATACCTCGAAAACCTCGTATGGTGTGCGCCACATCATGTCCGCTTTCCGTTTCCACCCACAGAAAAGAACAGGAGCGACAGCCCACAGTTGTCACCTTGTGTGGGCTCCTTTTTCCTTCTAAAAAATCTCCACCAATCACCAAATCATATGAATCCTTTGAATTCTTCTAGGCTTTTGTTTACTTCAATCTAGGACTTGCTCTTCTCGCCTATTCGCCCTTCCTGGCTGGAATAGGCACCCTAACCAATCCTCCTGAACTTGCCTCAGTGTTATATATATTGTTGAACATACATTATATTAGTTTACATACACTGTTCAGATTTAGCATCCAATACTCTTCAGCAGTGAGTACTGAAAATTGTAACTTGTAGACACTGTTTACTTCATCACTTCATTTAGGCTTAATACTCTAATCCTTATCTGATTGACAAACCTGATAAGTAGACTTTCTTAGGTATTTAATTTTTAAGGAATTCTCAGGAACACATGGTCCCATTTGATGATTTTGGCACCCCTACTGGTTGTTAGAAACTTGTGGAAGTCTACAGAATCTAAATCGTCACTTAGCTTTTAGAGCTGCAACTTGGTTCCATATATTTCGATAATGATCTTTGGGCTGCTACCTTACTGAAGTGATCATGAACAAGATGATAATTTCGAACCAAAACTTATTATTATATAAATTGTTATATCCGCCAATGAAAATTATTTTATTTGGTCACACATATTTATTTGTTACCTAAACTTGCCTCAGTGTTATATACATTGTTGAACATACATTATATTAGTTTACATACACTATTCAGATTTAGCATCAAATACTCTTCAACAGTGAGTACTCTATGTGTGCCTATCTATATATCCCATGCTTTAATACTGCTTTTGCAATAATGAACCTGCCCCTATGTCCGTCCCTCAACAAGAATAATAGTAAATGAGAGAATTACTTTGAAGCTCCTCTTTCTACAGACGTTGAAGAAAAAAAATTCCCTCAGCTTTGATCCCATTGCCAAACCATTAAAATCATGATGTAAATCACAAATTCAATGGCAATGATAGCATCATGCAGAAATACGCATAATTTTCAGGCTTAAGGGTGTACTGACCTCTCACGCCTTTCGGCATCATGTAGATGCAGTAGACCTGTGTGGCTGCATGTGCTTTGTGTGAAGTCAGACCATATTTCATATGTCACTATTGTCCCATTTGTTGATTTTGGCACCCCTTATGGGTTGTTAGTAACTTGTGGAAGTTTGCAGAATCTAAATCATCACTTAGCTTTTACAGCTGCAACTTGGTTCTAGATATTCGATAATGATCTTTGGGCTGCTACCTTACTGAACTCAGGTTCTGCCGCTAGGAGCAGGTGGTCTTAACTGCCGTAATTGACAGCGTTGCCACTCCCAGGTTAGCCTATATCATCACTTAGCTTTTACAGTTGCAACTTGGTTCCAGATATTTCGATAATGATCTTTTGAGCTTCTATCTTACTGAACTTTAGGCTACCGTCAACTTAGTTTGTACCACAATCACCATGAGTGCCACTCCTAGTCCCCAGGTTAGCCTATATCATCACTTAGTTTGTATTTGCAACGGAGGGAATAGTTACAAGTGCATAAATGTAGACATGGAAATGAGTTCCAATCCGTAAATGGAGTGCTCATGAAGTTGATGATGTTCTGTCTTTTCTCAATTGCATGCCATTGAGCAGTTGACGCAGCTGCAAGTATCTAACTGGAGCTGACCCTATCCCCTTGAAGCCCCTTGAAGCCTATTTATTCTTTGTTTATTTTAGCTTTTCAGCCATCAGCTAACAGGCTAAAATATGGTTACTCAAAGAGACAAGTACCTGATGCAAATGCATGTAAACGTCCAGCCCTTATAACTTGATTTAGACAATGCTTGTATTATCTGTACTGAACTGCAATTTTTTTTATGTTTCTGTCAGTGCACCATCACCATGCATTAGTCATCTCTGAGAGATAAGAGCACTGTAGGCTCTGAGAAATAGTACCACATGTTTTAGTCTGGACATTTGGAGCTACAAAGCTTCCAATTATACATGTTGGGCTCAATTAAGAGTTTATTTTCAAGTTACATATTTTTTTTTGTTTATCACAGGTGGAAATAGTTTCTGCACAGCTGTCGGTGATTTGGCTACATGTGCTTCCATTACTTTGGTTGGTTTGTAAGTCCTTCAGGCATACCTGTTCGTTCATAGTGCCAATTGTCTTCATTGGGTGTGTGATTGTGTGGAGCCAAATTTTCTAACACTATTGTAACTCTGACTATTGTAACTCTGATTGCTTTGGTATTTACTGCATGTATCAGTGTTTCCTAATTAGCATAAATTTTGATTCATTCATGTAACTCAGGGATAGGCTCTAGAAAAACTTGCTTACAGTAACTTTGTTTGATTATGTGGTTATCCTTCAGCTACTCTGTATTTTTTTAACTGAAGCTACTCTGTATCTTCGGTATTAGAAAATAGAATCAGATGACTAGATAACCCTGTTGTGTTTAGTGCTTGCGAGCACGGGTAGTACTATTCCTGTTTTTGTCAAATTATCGTCATAATTAATTTGCCAAATAGCTTTGCTGGTGCATAACTACATCAGCCTGTAACTGTGATGCGCGGATGCAGAAATTGTTATCTATTACATTATTATGTGATTGTAGTAGTTAATTCTCTGTCTGATAATACTTCCAATCCAATATAAAAAAAGTTTCTACTTTTTGAACTGGACAATGATAGGAAATAATCTGAACTACTATAGTTTTTGGTTGGAAGTCCATGTGCAGTAAATTTATACTTTGTAGTCTTTTGTTTGAAGTTCTTGCACTTAGTCCTGCTTGAGTTTAGTTGCCATCAGCTTTTCACCGTAAACGAATATCATGAATATCAATATTTTCTAATATAAACTTAGTCAAAGTACATTTTTTTAGATGGAGGGAGTATTTCACTCTTTCTAGCGTCAATGGAAGTTTTTATCACTTGCTCTCATGGACAAGTTTGATAATACGAATTTATTGGTTAATTTTGTGTTTAGTGAAATCACAATGGAACATATGCAAAATAATGAAGGTCGTACACCATTTGAAGACTTAACAAACATTCATCAATAGAGGATAATTGTTTATACTCATGTCCATAGACACATTCACTTGTATTATTTATGATAATTAAGCAAATATTTATCAACTTATTTTCAAACAGGTGACCATATAAGCATCAAATTCACAAGCGCAAATAGATGAACGTGCGCAGCAGTAAAAGAGAAGAGAAAAGCACGACTATGCATCAATGACTCAAGAAGAAAGGGATGAAAAAAAAAAAACTTAGGGAAAAGTATCATCAGACAAAGGAAAACACGGATGCCACCAAGCTAAAAAGGGAAAGGGAAAAGGCACGGATTGGCGGCAATGACTCAGGAAGAAATAAATGAAAAAATAGAAAGCGTCAGTGAACGATATCATCAGAAAAAAGTAGGTAAATCTAATTTTGCTTTTCTGAATTCAGTGTTGTCATTTTTAGTTTATTTAATATATAGTGAATGACATGTGGTACCAGTTGGAGTTGATTCGACCACGGAAAGCACTGATGTCTATGAAGATAGTGACCTGGCTACATCGAAACAACTCATACAATCCTATGAAGATTGATAAAGATAACACATGTATCCATTTTGGTTTTTTTTTCCTAGATACTAATTATTTTTTCTTGTGTTTGTATGATGTCGAGGCCAAGGTTAATATCATGTTATTATATATACGTAAATGAATACTCTGATAAATGTATAGATCAAAGTGGCATGATTGGCATGACTGATGCATCACCTGATCTAAATCCTAGGTACATTGTTTTTTTTCATTAATGTTATCTATTTGAGAAGAAAAAGTATAGTGGGCGGGTTCATGACAATGTAATAATAAATTAATGTTCTTGCAATATGTGTTCTTCTGTATTTTATTTGAGCCTGTACTTTTCTATTATATATAGGTGCTGTAAATGCATCCAGGTCCATCGACAATATTGTCACGTGTCCAAAAGAGCGTAAGCGTAAGCTAGATAGAGCACGAAGGGCTACAATGTCTCCTGAACAAAAGGCGCTTTTAAATAAGAGACGGCGTGACTTGTATGCACAGAAAAATGCTAAAAAACTGCAAATGACTCCACAAGAGAATAAGTTGAAACGAAAAGAGAGCAAGAAAAAATATAATAGGATGGTGAGAGAACATCGAGCCAACAATTTGCATTCAGACTCGATAGCCATGGAGATTCCTCACTTTAACCTTAGTTTATTTTCCCTTCTTCACCTCAATCGCATGAAGCGCCTTCACACGAGATTGAAATATGCAAATTGAGGGGCACGCCTGTTAATGTCGCGCCAACTGTAGTTCAAAATCCAAAAGTCCAGACCCCTGAAGTGGTTGCGATAGACCATACTGAAAGCATCTAGGCCCCTAGTTGGGTTTCAGTGATTAATGACAAAACGTGATTACGGTGACTAATGTGTGTTTTGCAGAGGCAATTAAGTTAGGTCACGGTAATGGAGATCGATTGGGCTATCATGGTGGTCATGCCCCTACGATGGAAATCGTTTCGGTTTTCAAAGGATGGACGACAAAGTTAAGAATGGACTAGTTCTAAGTGTCGTTTGGTGTTGAGGAGACACTTAGAGTAGTTTAGGACTTTGTTTTTCCTTTGGCCGTACTATTAAGGAGGGTATGGATGGGTAACTTGACCTAGGTGAGTCTAGTGAGTTAGGTGTGGTGCACATTTACTAAATCTAGGACTAGGTAGCTCCTAAAAAGCCCTTAGATCTATTGGAGTAAACTTCATTCACGTATGATTGAGAGTTGGAAGTGAATGGAGGGTCAAATACTGACCGGACGCTGGTTTCAGTGTGACCGGACATTGGCGCAGAGTCCGGTCAGTTCATTTGATCAAGGTGATTTCGTCTGGTGCGACCAGACGCTGAGAGGTGAGCAACCGGACGCTAGGTGCCAGCGTCTGATCGACTCCAGTAAGGTTCCAGAGAGGAAAAATCATGACCGGACGTGTCCGGTCACAACTTAAACACTAGAGTTCGGAAATAACTGACTGGAGCGTCCGGTCAACATGACCAGAGCGTTCGGTCACCCCATAGAGGCACATAACGGTTTGTTTTGAACATGGGTGTATAAATACTTCCTCTATTCGTGTGAGGGGGTACTTTTGCTCATTCCAACAACTGAGAAACACCTTTGAAAGTGTCAAGAAGAGCAAGATGCTAGTGAGGTGATTGAGATTTGAGAATCCCAAAGAGAGCTCTCATTAGTGAAAGCAAGAGTAACAAAGTGTGCATCTACCCTTTTCATTAGGCTTGTTGTGGTCAAGTGAGAGTTCGTGCTTCTTACTCTTGGTGATCGCCATCACCTAGACAGGCTTGGTGGTGATTAGGAGTTTGGTGATCATCCGACGGAGCTTGTGGATGACCCAACTCGAGTTGTGAGCAGGTTATGGGATGATTCACCGCGACGGAGTATCAAAGAATCAACCCGTAGAGAGCACTTGATCCTTGCACGGATCAAGGAGAGCTACACCCTTGCATGGGTGCTCTAACGAGGACTAGTGGGGAGTGGCTGACTCTCCGATACCTTAGTAAAACATCGCCGTATTCCTCCTTCTCTCTTTACTTTGGGCATTTACTTTGAGCAATTAAGTTCTTGTCATTTACATTCATATAATTGTCATGCTAGAGTAGGAATTGGAATATAGGTTGTTAATCTTTTGTGCGGTAGATCAATAGAAACTACTTTCTAGGCATAAGAGGATTAATTGGGCTAACCAGTAGGAACTTAATTATTACAAAGAATTTTAGAATTAGCCCAATTCACCCCCCCTTCTTGGGATATCTTGATCCTTTCAATTGGTATCAGAGCCTCGTGCTCATGTTTTTAGACTTAACTGTCTAGAGAAAGATTTCCTCACGAGGATGGTCCTCCTCCTATCTTTGAGGGGGATGATTTTCCTTATTGGAAAATCCGCATGAGAACGTATTTAGAAGCTCTAGATGTTAGGAATACTTAGAGCCACCTCACTAGGCTTCCCAAAACCTCGGGATGCTACACACCTACAAGGCGATGAGGTGAATTATGAGAAATAGAATGCAAAGGCTCGAAACATCATCTTTAGATGTCTTTGCAAAGATGTGTTTAACCTGGGTGAGGAACCACAAAGACGCCCATACACTATGGTCGGATATTTGTGCGCTCCATAGAGGAACAAAGAGCGAGTGTGAGGAACACTATCATCTTGTCATGAAAAAGCTAAATTTATTTGAGATGCTTCCTCAAAGAGAGTGCTAATGAAATGTACTCACGTTTGAATGCTCTTGTAGATGAAGTCAATGGGCTTGGACTCACTCAAATGCAAGCCATCCGACAGTTGTAAGAAATATTTTGAGTGTCCTCCCCATTGACAAATATGGCCATATTGTGACCGTGCTTCATCAAGGTGATCTTTCCACCGCTACTACCGACACAAATCTTGGGAAAGATCAATGCTCATGAGATATACATGCACATGACACCTCAAGATGGCTCATCCTCTATAAAGAAGAAAGAAAAAGACTTATCGTTTAAAGCTAGCCAAGAGAAGGGCAAAGCAAGACTTGAGTATGAGAGCTCAAGTGATGATGAAGTTGATGATGCTAGTCTTGCTCTCATGGTGAGAAGAATCGCCAAGATGCTAAAGAAGCTCAAAAAGAGTGGCATCAAGTTTGATGGGAAGAAAAATAAGTTTTTTCACTAGCTTTAGAAGGAAGCCAATCTCGGAGATGGATTGCTACAATTATGGAGAACTTGGTCATCTAGCACACCAATGCACAAAGCCCAAGAAAGACAAGTACAAGAACAAGTACAAGGGCAAGAAAGATGACTCAAGTAATGAAGAAGAAGAAAAACAAGCCATACAAGAAGAAAGATGACAAGAAAAAGGACTTCCACAAGAAGAAGAAGAATAGGAAGGCCTACATCATCAGTGATTGGCTCACAGGACATTGATTCATCAAGTTGCTCATCCGATGATGATAGTGATAATGAGAAGGTGGCCGCCATTGTGCTTGACTCTTCATCATCTTCACCAACACCACCGCTATCATCCTCTACACACCTATGCCTTATGGCCAAGGGTGAACGAAAGGTATCAAATGATGATGATAGTAGTAGTGATGATCATGCTAACAATGATGATTGTGATAGTGATAGTGATGATGATGAATTTGAATCACCTTCATATGATGAACTTGTCAAATTGTTAAATAAATATACTAGGATCATTAGAAAGACTAGAGCTAAGAATGACAAGCTAGAAGCTAAGAATGATTCCCTTTTAGCTAAATGTGATATAGCCAGAAAAGGCTAGTGTTGAGTTTAGAGAAGCAAATGATGCTATAACATCCAAACTCAAGGAGCTCAAATCTTATAAGAAAGAGCTTAAAGAAAAACATGATAAACTTGAGCTCATCACTAGCCATAACATGCTAAAAGAAGAATATACTACTCGTAAGATTAATCATGATAATCTTGTTATTGCTCAAGAATATTTATCCAATGAACCACATGATGCTACTAACAATGTTCTGGACTGCAAGCACGGTCTGCGATGGACTGCGTCCACTTCTCCCTATCCTCTCTCTAGCTCATGATGCGCTGGGTGCACCGAGCAGCTTAGGAGCGGTGGCTCCCTCCCTCCTATCTCGTGGTGGTGCTCCTCACCAGTGGCGAGCTCGCATGTTCTTGCATCGTGGTGGTTCGGCGCAGCTGCTAGGGGCCCTACGGCATGCGGGGCCATGGGGAGTTCACCGGTGAGCTAAAAACAGGGATGGCTTGGAGCTCTAGGTGACCGCATAGGTGTCACCGTGGCTCGTAGCAGCGCGGGTCAATGGCAAGCGTACTTGGGACATCAGCACAGCCCCAACATGGCTGCCACAGCCTCTCGGTGCTCTGGTGGACGTAGCTAAGGGGCTAGGTGAAGCTCTAAGGGCTCCGGTGAGGTTGGCCACTACGGTAGTGGCTCGATGGTGGCGACAAGCTACGGTGATGTGCCTATGGCCACGATCGGAGCCAAAAGTGGCTCATTTCCTTCAATTACGATCGTGAAGAGGCTAGACGACATGCTAGTGGTGACCAAAAGGCGTGGCGGAGTCCGCACCATGGAGAGGTGCATGGCGAAGCTCCTGCAAGCTTGCGGCTATGGTGAAACAAGGCAAGGCGGGGGCTTTCCGTTCAACTAGCTATGCGGCGAGGTGTGCGGGGTCTCAGTGAAGCTTGATAGCCAAATCTCGTCATGCGAGGTGGCCAGAGTTGGTTGGATCCTCTATGGCACGACACATCCCTCGGTGAGGCAAAGCTCGTCGAGGCACCTCACTTAACTCTACTGGCGTGAGATGGCTGGAATGAGGTGGTGATACAGCGGACATTGGCCATGGTGCCCATAGCAGGTGCATTGTGTTGGCATCGACATTCCCGAGCGCCACTGGCTCGACAAGGCTAGGCCTTGGCTCGTCTGCGTGTGTGTGTGTGTGCATAGCATCACCAAGGGGGAGAACACAGTGGCGTGGTAGGGTGTGTCCACGATGGTAAGCAGAGGCGACGTTGAGGCTCACCAGTGGTGGTGGTGGTGCTAGGCTAGCGATGCGGTGACAAGGTGGTGCTATGATGAGGTGGTGTAGTGCCATGCCGAGCTGCTATGCTGGTGTAGACGATCAAGGCATCATCTCCGGCTCTAGCAGCGGCTTCCCAGCGCTAGCAACTCGGCTTCCTCCTTCTTCTTCCTTCCTCCCTTCTCCGTCCTCTCTCAGTCTTGGTATGTGGTTGGTGAAGCCACCAGTGGTGCGGGGTGGTTAGGGGAAGGCTAGGGCACCAGCTTAGGGCTTTATAGCGTGATCACGGCCATGGCAGGCGGCAGACGACAGATGGAGAGGAAGGGGGTACGTGGAGGGTGGATATGGCCTCTAGGCTAGGGTTTAGGGCTCGGTGTGGGATCGCGAGTGGTTGGGCTCTCCTAATTTTGAATCCTCGATGGTTAAGGCAAGGACGGGCATTGTCAGGGGGGCATGGGTCCACGGTGATGTCATGCATGTCATGACGCAGGCTGGGAGAGGCTAGGCACGTTGGGGCTGCGGACATGGCGCGCATCCACACGTTGGAGCACAACGGCCAGGGGCACAGACGGCCAGGGCGTACGGGGGACAGCGGGATTCCCTCGGTCACCGATGCTCTGCTTTTGGAAAAGCAAAGGAAGGGCAGGGTTAGGGGATGATAGGTAGGGTCAGGCTATCGGTAGCAGAGTAGAAGACGACGACGGCACATCACGACACAGGCAGGCATGGCGTGGGCTGCTGCTGGGCCAGGTCAGCCACGCGCGAGCGCTGGCACACGCGCAGGATGGAGTTGGGCAGCATTGCTCAGGCTGGTGGCGGTGCACCGTGGGAACGGAGCTAGGCTGCGGCAGCTGGCTGGGCTGCTTTGGGTTTTACATTTGTTTCTCCTTTGCTAAATTCCTTTTCTATTTCTTTTCCCATTCTATGCTACCCCTTGGGCTCCTATGTGTGTGTACATGTATTGCCAAGCATGTACACACCCTTATGGGGTCCACTAGTGGTCAACTAGGGTATTAGGGTCAATGCCAAGCGTTGGCAACACACACACACAAGTTATTTGTAAACGTTGAGTTGATTTTATTTCATCACATAAAATCATGAAGAAGCGACTCACAAATTGAATTAAAAATGCATAATAATCAAGCATGCTAGTTTGGGTTATACTTGTGTAGCTACATGGGTGGTTTCCTAGTATGCACACTCACCAAGCATGGGTTTTGTTAGAAAAATGTTTAAGTTCAGATTTTTTGTTTTTGAAAAAACTAGGTTGTTACATCAATCTAGGCCCATCTAGTCCCATTCGACCTACAACAAATGGCTCAATGTTGGTATAAATTAATGCACATAGAGTAATCTGGAAAGCACACGGTTGGCCCCACATAGTCATCCTCTTGTGGTGATTTTTCTCGCGGCGGTTTCTAACCCCTATCTAATCCCGAAAAGTATATTTTCACTGTTACAAAACGTAAAGAGGATGACAGTGGTGTAAATCTATGGTAAAATCTAGGAAATCTACCTCATCCTAAATCCTCAGGTGGTTTTTCAAGTTCTAGAAAGATCTTAAGATGGTGGCCATTTACCTTGAATAGCGTACCTTCATCATTTTGAAGTATTACCGCTCCATGCGACGAAGTGATTATCACCTTGAATGGTCCTTCCCATTTGCTCTGAAGTTTTCCATGCTCGAATAATTTTACCCTAGAATTAAAAAGTAATAACTTATCTCTAGGGGAAAACTCCTTCTTCTTGATCCTCTTGTCATGCCATCTTTTCAGTTCTCTCCTTGTAAATCTTGGAGTTATGATGTGCTTTTTCACATCATCCATCAAGCTCAAAGAGTTGCATCTTCCCCTTAATTCCTACGGCGTCAAAAGTCCATGTTCCATCGCTTGATGGCATAGCGGGCTTTGAATTCTAGCTCAACAGGTAGATGACAGGTCTTCCCGTAGACCAATTGATATGGTGACATTCCAAGTTGTGTTTTATAGGCCGTTCTATAAGCCCATAGTGCATCTGACAGTCGATCTTTCCATGTAGTCCCCATCTCGTTGACCGTCTTTTACAGAATGTTCTTGATTTGTTTATTTGATGTTTCTGCTTAGCCACTTGTCTAAGGGTGATATGGAGTAGCGACATTGTGATGGATCCTATGTTTTGACAAGTAATTATGAAAATTCTTGTTAGTGAAGTGAGTGCCTCCATCACTAATCACCATCCTTGAAACTCCAAATCTTAGAAATATTGTTTCTTCAAACATCTTATTGGAGTTCTTTGAATCAGAAGCTTTGCATGGCATGGCTTCAACCCACTTGGAGACATAATCAATTGCCACCAAGATGTATTCATAGTTCTTTGATTTTGGAAAAGGTCCCATGTAATCAATTCCCCAGACATCGAAGAGCTCAATCTGGAGGTTGTTGGTGAGTGGCATGGCATCTCTTGAATTGATGTTCCCATGCCTCTAACACGCTCCACACCTCCTGATGAAGTCTTTTGTGTATTCAAACATGGTTGGCCAAAAGAATCCACTTTGCCAAATCTTCAAATGAGTGCGGGATGCACCTTAATGTCCTCCATATGGTGATGAGTGGCATCGTTCTATGATCTTGATACCTCCTTCCACCAGTACACACCTTCTGAGCAGGCTATCAGAGCAGACTCTGAAGAGGTACGACTCGTCCCATATATGGAGACGACTTTCGTATATGAGCTTCCTTTTTATTTTCCCCTAGTGGTACATAACCTCAACCATAAAGTTAACAATATTTACGTACTGTAACAACCCAAAAATCCACACACCAAAAATCCCAACTACAAATTTTTTTCTTTAAAACCCTTGAGTGATGATGTGGCATGTAGGAAAACCCCTAGCCTTGCACTAACTAAACCTACATGACTTGCACAAGTATCTCACCTCATCACCTTGAATTTATTTTACCACATAGCATACATCAAGTTGCATTATATTCAACATGGTGATTTGGATTTTATTGGATTATGTATTGATTAATAAAAGCCACCAAATATTTAATTCTACAATAAATAATTATATTAACATGGAACCAATATCCCAAACATATACCATGACCAACACTTTTCACCATGGAACATTATACCTTGGGTGCAACATGCTACTTTGATTTATATACACATGTGTGAAGCATAAAACAAAAATGGAAAAAGGAAAAGAAAAACAGAAAAGGAGAAAAGGGAGGAGTTAGCCTCGCAGCCCAAGCAACCGAGTCGGCCCAGCCTGTCTTCTACCACTAGCCGGCCCAGCTCACCCTCCCGGCTTCGCTGGCCCACGCGCAGCCGCAAGCAGGCCTGGCCCGACCATGCGCGGCCCACGCAGCCAGCCCGCACGCCACCACGCCGTCGTCTTTCCCCACGTTGGCTGACGGGTGGGACACCCTCATCACCCCCCTCCTTGGTCCCCTCCTCTGCATCCGGGAAACAGAGCGCAGATGCCGTGGGGGAAAAATCCGATGCCGCCTCAGCCCCTCTCCGCCGTCCGTGCCTCACAACCAACTGCGAGGCCATGTTGGATGGGCCACGCAGGCACCGACTGCCTGACAGGGTCACGCACGGTGCATGACCGCTGCCACACGCGCCTGCCATGGCCATGGCCAAGCCGTGGCCTTGTCGCCTCCCTGTCCCCCGCCTTTTTGACCAAGGAACACGAAAACGGTTTCACCAACGTACCCACGACCGCGTCGCGACCCCGTAGCCCAAGCCTCGACGTGATCACAGCCCTCCGCGTGCCCTTGGCCATCCCAGCCGCTCGCTCCGTGCCATGGCCAAGCTTCGACTATAAAAGCCCTAGCCCTGGTTGCCCAAGTGTGTTCCCGTGCCCCGCCGCCACCTTGTGGCCATCCACTGCACACTCGAGCCAGGAGAGAGAGGGGATAGAGGAGGAAAAAGGAGCGCCGAAGCCGCCCGACGTCGCCAGATTCGCCAGAGCGGAGGACGTCGCCCCGATCAACCACATCGGCGCTGCTGCTCGGCACTGCATGGCATCGTCTCGACATGGCCACGACCCGCCACTGCACCGCCATCCTTTCGCCTTCGACACCAAATATAGCCGCCGGACCGCCGCCATGACCGAATCGAGCTGCCACCATGGCCAAAGCCATTAGGGGCTCTAGAAGTCCCTTTGACCTGCTCGACGAGCCCGCTGGAGCATAGTGATGCTCACGCGCACCACATGTCCAGCCTTTGCCGCTGCAACCGTGCCATCCCCATACGCCGATGTGCTCGAGCAGCCGTCACCGTGGCTAGACCCCTGGGGAAACTTTGGCTGCCGCAATAGCCCCACCGTTAGAGTCACCGCACCTTGGAGAAGCCGTAGCACCACTCGGACGCGCCCCTTCGCCTCTAGCTAGGCTCACCGGTGAGGTACGCCACCGACGGGAACACACCGATGGAGAAACGGGGAGGGGCGGAGCTTCTCGTCACCCCGTGCACCGGGTGCACGATGCACCGCATGGCCTATGCTCGCATGGAGATGGTCCACCGTAGACCCAGCCTACGGTCCATGGACCAGCGCTCCTGAGTCCACTATGGACCGTGCCTGTGAACCAAAGCCCACTGGGAACCCAACTACGCCACGTGGCATCCTTTGCAGCGCGACACGTGTCTGGGCCGACCCAACCCAAATCTAGCCCTGTCTAGGCCCACCAAAGCCTAGTCAAGACCCAACCTGGTTGACCGTTGACCAGTCTGCGTTGACTGTTGACCGGGCCCACATGTCAGCGACACAGAAACTCTAGACCCACATGTCAGTAAGTGACGTCATGACAACGTCACGCGGGTCTCACCTATCAGTGACTGTGATCCATTGACCGTTGACTTGCCCGTTGACTTGATGTTGACTTTGACCAGACCCACAAGTCAGTGACCCAAGAGCCTCTGGCCCCACCTGTCGGAAACGATGACGTTGATGACGTCATGCTGATGTCATGCTGACGTCGGCAGGACCCCTACCTGTCAGCTCAGAACCGAGATGATGATGTCATGCTGGCGTTAGCATGCCACGTGGACCAGTCATAGTGTGACACGTGTCAGCCCTGAATTAATCAGCCTTTTCCCCAAATTCAGAAATGATTAAAACTTCAGAAATTCATAACTAATTCATACGACCTCAGAAAAATACGAAACTAGGATCAAAATTCATCTAAAATCGAGCTTTACGCAATGAACTCATGTTTAAGTGTATTTCACTCTTTTCAATTTTCATTGCTTCTTTATGCTACTCTATAGACGTCGCTAACGTGACTATAATTCAAACATATGCAGACTCAGAGGAGAACCAGACAGACGAGGATTGTGAGTACCGTGAGGAGTACAGAGACGACTTAACTGAAGGTGCCACATCCCACCCAATCTCGTAGCACCTATTACGCATGGCTAATATAGAACTGCTATTGCTTTACTTTACTATTATAATCATACTATGATAGGACTTGTATGGTAGTATGCTTACTTGATGGCCTTTACCTTGACGCAACCTTACCCCTGCATACCCTGCTATTAGGCTAGACACACGCTTACTGCTATATTTCATTGCTTATACTTCTACTACACTTATACTACACGCAGTAGTGACGAAACTAGTGCTGCGTGTGTGACTTAGGTGTATGGAGGGTGAGGGTTGTGTCGACCAAGTTAGAGTATACGACGAGCCTAGGGCAAGTCTTGCCATGGGGTGCTACCTGAACACCCCTAGATTGGATACCTATGGTGGGTAAATGGTATATGAGGTGGCCCTGGGTGTGAACCTGTGATGGGAGGAGCCTGGGGTGGAGGTGCTGTGGTGGCACGATAAATGGAAACCCTGATGAAGACATTCTGGCTTGGTCATCCCTAAGGCTTACTAGTACTCAGATTCACTGGGAAACCTTACGTACCACTTGCCCTATATGGTGCAGGACGGTCGGACTACTTGGTAGGATATTACCACTACTGCTAGGTTGATAGCGGACAGTGTAAGGAGGTACGGGGCACGGAGGATTCCCCCACACCCTTCCGAGACTTCATGGAGACCTTGTGGACCCGGCTCATGACTCATAGTTTTAGCCATCCTAGACTAAACTTGGGGTGTACCAGGGCTGAATGGTAGAGTGGCATTATCCTAGGCTAGCAAGCGGCCCGAATCAGCCCAGTTGACGATGGTCAGCGAAGAAGGCAGATCTTGTGGTTATGTAAAACCTCTGCAGAGTGTATGGTTGATCGATCGATACATGTGCCGACTTATCAGCTATGGACCTTTCCTAGGTTTCGCTTAAACTAGATAGTGAGATGAGTCCTTCTCTTCTTCCCTCGTGAGAGAGTGTCGGTGGTAGCCAGGGGCTATGGGCCTTGAGACAGTGCCGAGAGGGAGTTGGCCTATCGACTGAGCGAAGGTATGGGGATGGTGGTATATCGATCCCAGGATCGAAACCTGGCTCTAGAAAGGGAATGGGGTGGAATGTGTGTGGGAATGGTGTTAAAACTTGACCAACTATTATTATATCTTGATATGTTAAAACATAGGAAACCCCAGCCTTATAGGTTCCTTTTGAATATATCCAACTTGCATCTAATTTCCACAAAGCAATGCTCATAGGGTGGGAGTGGCCAGTACAAATCGTACTGATAAATTTTAGCACACAGGTTCTGCTGAGGAGTATAGCTTCGAGGAGTTTGACGGTTGAGGGGTTCATTCCTACGCTCGAGTTTGGCGATCTTATTTTCAAGCTATTCTGACTGAATGCTACTTTTGATTCCGCCAATGTGGCGATATAATAATTTATGTAATTCCATACTATTTGTACTCTGAAATTACGTTGTATGGATGTGATATTCGACTAGGATTTGGGTAATATGATCTACAACGGTCTTCTTACACTTCGACTCTATGGATTTTCCTTCGTGGAAATTCGGTCGTTTCAGTTGGTATCAGAGCCATACTTGACCATAGGACAAAACCCTTAGAAATTGACGATAGAATAGGACATGAACAGCCCTTCTTTCAGATATATACCGACCCTGCATTTACTTTTATGCAAGGCTTATCTATTATTGACCTACTACCACCTGTTCCTTAAAACATGCAGATGGCAATGAACGTCGACTAGCCGCCTCTAGGACTGCTGTCTCTGGACCACGCCAAGCTTACCTTCGACCTATGTGAGCTCGGGGGTTTTGCACAGACTCTCTGCTGAGTTCTCATCACGTTAGGAGTCCTCGACGAGCTTGTCCAGGTCACCCGCACTGGGAAGCCAGCTCAGGAAGGAGGAATCAAAGGACCGATTGTCACCTTAGTTGAGTTTCCAGCTAGCACTATCTTACCTTCTGTCCCAGCTTTCATCGAGTTGATTATAGAGGACATAGTCGAGGAGGGACTACAAGCTATCTCACACAAGGCACTTCGTAGAGTGATGAGGGACCACTATGAGCACCTAAAGACGACAGAGTTTCGTCTACTTCCCCAGGCCCTCGACCTTAGCCTTACCCCTAGTGAGGAGAGTTTCATAGCCGGCAGAGTTATCTTTGCCAAGGAGGACAGATGCCTTCGCATCTCAACTATTCACCTACTAGAGCAGGACAGATACGTGACCTAGCTGGAGCAGAAGAGACATTAGGATTAGGCCCTTCTGTGGGAGTAGCAGGAGCGAGACTCATAGGGAGTGCAGGAGCGAGCTAGTCTGCTTGAGACAGTTGCCAAGCTACTGGATGAGCTCAACCGCCATGAAGAAGTCCATAGAACCAAGGTCGCAGACTTACATGACAAAGCTGTCGACCTAGGCAATAGGAACTGCTACCTCGACAGCAAGGTCTTGGAGTTGCAGAGAGAGTTGGACGATAAGAAGGCTGAGTTCAACCGCAGAGGAGACAGAGAGAGGTCCAAGGGGATTGATATGCTAAAAATCCAATCTCGGAACAAGACCATAACTCAGGATCTAGAGGAGTTCAGGAAGAAGGCCGTTCGCAACTAGGGTCACCTGATCAAGGCACTCAGGCAGAACGAGTACCTACAGGACAAGTGTGAGAGGACATGGTAGGCTTGGCAGAAGTCTGACAAGAAGCGCCTTAGGAAGATGAAGGGTATGTGGGATCAGCTACCCAAGGAGATTCACAGCAAGACGAAGCCTAGGATAGAGGAGTTTGAGTTAGCCCCGACTCGCCTCAACCTAGACGCCTGCCCTACCCTACCTAGAGCCAAGCCTACTGAGGAGCTCACCGAGGCCTTGAAGTACATGTCCTGACTTCACAAGTCTGACGAGGAGATTGAGATTGAGAACAGTCGTATCCCAGCTGCGGTGTACGAGTTAGAGTAGATGACCCTGTGTGGTCATGAGTCATGTCAGTAGCTTCCATAAGTTGTACCCCATGATGTACCCCTTATGAGATGTAATATGAGACACTATGCATAGTATGATTCTCGCGAGTCTCCAAGTGTAGCTACTGGAGATGATGCCATGTAATAAAACCCATGTAATGAATGTTTTGGATCTTATTGCATCTTATGGATCTTAATGCTTCTTTGTATTGAATGTTGAATAGTATAAATGTTTTTCTTTAAATCATAAAAAAAATCATGTAATCATACTAAATTATAAGCACTTATGGCACACGCACTAAAATTCCTATGATCCATGTTGTAGATGCCGAACCACCGATCTAATCACCTAATGAACCGTGGACGTGCGCCCACCCCTGAACCAATCGAACCAAATGGGGGGTGTGGTGGCAACAACTGTGGCCATGGCCGTGGGCATGGACGTGGAGGGATACCCTTCAACCTAGAGAATACCCCGCTGCTTGAAGAAGAGAACATTCCACCGCCACCACCACCGACCCTGGCAGAGGTGATGGCGCAACAGACCCAGCTTCTTGCAGCTCTTGTTAACGGAGCAAACCGTCGCCAGGGAGGTCAGTATAATGACTTCCAAAGGAAGCTAGAAGGATTTCTGAAGCTAAGGCCACCTACCTATGATGGCACCAATCCTGACCCGCTTGTGGCCAATGACTGGCTCATGGAGATGGAGAAGAAGCTTGACCTCACTACATTCACCGACGATGAGTGTGTTGGAGCTGCCACACACCAGCTCACAGGTGCAGCACATGCCTGGTGGGATAGTTTCAGCGATTCCCATGAGGACCCTACCAACATCTCGTGGGAAGAGTTCGCTAAAGCATTCACTGGGTATCACATTCCCAAGGGTATCATGGAGGCCAAAGCCGAGGAGTTTCGCAACATCAAGATGGGAAAGGACAGGGTGACTGAGTACACTACTCGTTTCACCAGTCTTCTGCACTATGCACCTCCCTATGTTGTGAACTCTGAGAAGGAGAAGCTATACTATTACCGTAAGGGACTTAACCCGCACATCAAGCTGAAGTTTGGTGGTATTGAGAGTAGCATGCTGCATGCTCTGGTGGATCGCTGCATCCAGATTGAGAAGGACCGTGCTAAAGCTGGAGAGGAGTACAGGGAGAGGAAGTGTAAGCCTGAGGAGTCCTTCCGTGGATGTGATCGCAAGAGGTTCCACAGAGATGCACCATCCAGAGAACGCTCTCGCCATAACAGGGATGACAACCCTGGATCGAGTAGGGGCAGTGGAGGCTACACCACTAAATACTCCCGCCCTGCTCAGGATCGTTACACCCGAGACCGTTATGCTCAGGACCGCAATACTCAGGACCATTTCAACCGTTCCCGCTCTGTGAATGAACGCCCAGCACAGAACCGCTCTGCACCAAGCACTAGAAACTAGAAGGCACCCGCGCCAACCCCTACAGGTGGTACGCTTTCAAATGCTTCGCTTGTGGCCAACTAGGTCACAAAGCCGCTGAGTGCCCACATAACTCAGCTGCTCAGAAGTCTCAGTTCAAGGGATCTACTACCCGTGGATGTCTCAACCATCTAGACGCCGAGGAAGCATAGGCTACCCCTGACGTGGTGTACGGTATGTTTTTAGTTAATGACAATACTGCATCAGTTCTATTTGACTCTGGAGCAACTTGTTCTTACATATCATCCAAGTTTGCATGAGAGCATGACCTGCCTGTAACCCCACGTGGAAAGCCTATTATTACCAGCTCACCTTTAGGAGACCTAAAGTGCACCCACATCTCTAAGGGAGTGAGTCTTACCATTGAGGGTCTTATCTTTAAAGCCGACCTAACCCTGTTACCTTCCACAAACCTAGATGTCATCATAGGTATGGATTGGCTAACCATTCACCAAGGTATCATATCATGTTCACCTAGATACGTCCAAGTGACCCACCCATCGGGCCAAGTTATTAGATGTGAACCTCAGTCTGGAAAGTCTACTTCTATACTATGTGTCCTTAAAGCTAGTTTAGAACCACAAAAAGAGGAGACGACAGTTCATGATGTGTCTGTGGTCAGAGACTATCTCGATATATTCCCTGAAGAATTACCGAGTGTGCCACAAGACCGTGATGTGGAGTTCATCATTGATCTCTTACCAGGAATAGGACCCATTGCCAAGAGACCCTATCACATGTCAGTTGATGAACTAGCTGAGCTCAAGAAACAGCTTGATGAGCTCATCTTGAAGGGATATATTAGATCCAGTGCTTCACCCTGGGGATCCCCTGTTCTATTTGTTAAGAAGAAGGATGGCTCGATGAGAATATGCATTGATTACCGGAACTTGAACACAGTCACCATCAAGAACAAGTACCCTCTGCCAAGAATCGATGATCTGCTTGATCAACTTTGAGGTGCCAAGTATTTCTCCAAGATTGATCTCAGATCTGGCTATCATCAGATGAAGATTTGAGAGAGTGACATCACGAAGACAACTTTCGTGACTAGGTATGGGCAGTTTGAGTTCACCGTGGTGTCCTTTGGACTCATGAATGCTCCCGCATATTTCATGAACATGATGAATAAGGTTTTCATGGGTGAACTGGATAAATTCATGGTAGTATTCATTGATGACATCCTTGTATATTCACCCACCGTTGAAGAACATGAACATCATCTAAGAACGGTACTTGAGAAATTAGCCCAACATCAGCTCTACGCAAAGTTCAACAAATGCGAGTTTTGGCTATAGAAAGTTACCTTCTTAGGCCATGTACTATCAACTGAAGGTGTTGCAGTTGACCTAGCCAAAATTGAAGCTGTGAAAGAGTGGGATCAACCCCGTAATGTGACAAAAATCAGAAGTTTCTTAGGATTGGTTGGATATTATCGCCGATTCATCGAAAACTTCTCCAAGATAGCCCGCCCAATGACCTACCTTCTGAAGAAGACTAAGGAGTTTGAATGGACACCCGAGTGTAAACAAAGCTTCCAGAAATTGAAATAGAAGCTTACCACAACTCCTGTGCTAGCATTGCCTGATATCAGCAAGGATTTCATGGTCTATTGTGATGCATCCCGTCAAGGACCTGGTTGTATATTGATGCAAGGTGGAAGAGTGATTGCATATGCTTCCTGATAGTTGAAAGAACACGAGAACCGTTACCCAACCCATGATCTTGAGTTAGCAGCAGTTGTGCATGCCTTGAAGATCTGGAGACACTACTTGATTGGCAACAAGTGTGATATCTATACGGATCACAAGAGGCTGAAGTACTTTTTCACTCAGGAAGATCTAAATATGAGGCAA
This sequence comes from Miscanthus floridulus, assembly GCF_019320115.1. NCBI lineage: Eukaryota > Viridiplantae > Streptophyta > Magnoliopsida > Poales > Poaceae > Miscanthus > Miscanthus floridulus. Next base: position 18,041,601 of record NC_089592.1, read on the forward strand.
CGCCGATGGCTAGAGTTGATCAAGGACTATGACCTAGAAATTCACTATCATTCGGGAAAAGCTAATGTAGTCGCAGATGCTCTCAGTCGCAAGAGTTACTGTCATACTTTGATCACTGAATCTGTACCACATGAGCTCAAGGAAGAGATTGAAGATTTCCAACTTGAGATACTACCGCATGGCTTGTTGAATGAGCTCTGCATACAGTATGATCTCACAGATCGTATCCGTCAAGCTCAGAAAAGTTGTAAAGAGATCGAATATCTCCGTAGTCTGATGAAACTAGGCTACAAGACCAACCACTAGGAAGATGAACTAGGAACCATCTAGTTCAAGAACAGAATCTGTGTTCCATCTGACCTAGTGCTACGAGAGGAAATTCTGTCAGAAGCTCACAATTCCAAGTACTGTATCCACCCTAGAGGTTCAAAGATGTATCAAGACTTGAAGAAACACTTTTAGTGAAAAGGTATGAAGACAGACATTGTGGAACATGTGGCACGATGTGACACCTGTAATAGAGTCAAGGCTGAACATCAAAGGCCTGTAGGATTGCTGAAGCCTTTTGACGTTCCCGAGTGGAAATGGGAGAGCTTATCCATGGATTTTATAGTTAGATTGCGCCATTCACAGAAAGGCAATGATTCCATCTGGGTGATTGTTGATCGTTTGACCAAGATTGCTCACTTTGTACCAATTAAGGCCAAGACCGATGTCGAAAAATTAGTAGATCTATATATTGAGCATATTCTCAGACTGCATGGAGCTCCCTCTAGTATTGTATCTGATCATGGTCCTCAGTTTGTGTCCCGATTCTAGGAAGCTCTGCACAAGTCTATTGGAACCAAACTTGATTTTAGTACCGCTTACCACCCATAGACAGATGGACAGACTGAGCGAGTAAATCAAATTTTAGAAGACATGCTTCACGCTAGTGTACTGAATTATGGCTCTGATTGAGAGAAATGCCTACCCTATGCAGAGTTCTCTTACAACAACAGCTACCAAGCCAGCATCAAGATGTCGTCGTTTGAAGCTCTGTATGGCAGACCTTGTAAAACACCTTTGATGTGGTCTCAACCGGATGAAAGATCATTCTTTGATTCCGCTAAGATCTAAGATGCAGAAGGAGTTGCTCAAGTGAAGGAGAATTTGAGGATTGCTCAAAGTTGATACAAGAGCTATGCTGACAAAAGAAGAAGAGAACTTGAGTTCAATGTGGGAGACTTCGTATATCTCAAGGTATCCCCGCTATGTGGAACTATCAGATTCCACATGAAAGGAAAGCTTGCCCCTAGATTTGTTGGCCCATACAAGATTTACAAGAGGATTGGAAAGCTTGCCTACAAACTTGAGCTACCTGAGGAATTGGCGGGTGTACATCCCGTATTCCATGTCTCACAGCTATGCAAGTGTTTGAGAGTGCCTGATGAAGTAGTTCCAACTGATACACTTGACATCCAAGACACTCTCGAGTATAAAGAGCATCCTATCAGAATTCTGGGTAGAGATAACAAAGAGACCCGAAGCAAAACTATTCCTATGTGCAAGATCTAATGGAGTAATCACACCGAGAGAGAAGCAACATGGGAGAAAGAGTCTGACCTCCGGCTACGATAACCTTACCTCTTCAAATAGTACGTTACGCTTTAATCTTGGGGATGAGATTCTGTTAAGGGGGTAGGGCTGTAACAACCCAAAAATCAACACACCAAAAATCCCAACTATAATTTTTTTTTTCTTTAAAACCCTTGAGTGATGATGTGGCATGTAGGAAAACCCCTAGCCTTGCACTAACTAAACCTACATGACTTGCACCAGTATCTCACCTCATCACCTTGAATTTATTTTACCACATAGCATACATCAAGTTGCATTATATTCAACATGGTGATTTGGATTTTATTGGATTATGTATTGATTAATAAAAGCCACCAAATATTTAATTCTGCAATAAATAATTATATTAACATGGAACCAATATCCCAAACATATACCATGACCAACACTTTTCACCATGGAACATTATAACATGGGTGCAACATGCTACTTTGATTTATATACACATGTGTGAAGCATAAAACAAAAATGGAAAAAGGAAAAGAAAAACAGAAAAGGAGAAAAGGGAGGAGCTAGCCTCGCAGCCCAAGCAACCGAGTCAGCCTAGCCTGTCTTCTACCACCAGCCGGCCCAGCTCGCCCTCCTGGCTTCGCTAGCCCACGCGCAGCCACAAGCAGGCCTGGCCCGACTGCGTGCGGCCCACATAGCTAGCCCGCACGCCACCACGCCATCGTCTTTCCCCGCACTGGCTGACGGGTGGGACACCCTCGTCATCCTCCTCCTTGGTCCCCTCCTCTGCATTCGAAAAATAGAGCGCAGATGTCGTGGGGGGAAAATCCGATGCCACCTCGGCCCCTCTCCGCCGTCCGTGCCTCACAACCGACTGCGAGGCCCCATTGGATGGGTGCCACGCAGGCATCGGCTGCCTGATAGGGTCACGCACGGTGCATGACCACTGCCGCATGCGCCTGCCATGGCCATGGCTGAGCCGTGGCCTTGTCGCCTCCCTGTCCCTCGCCTATTTGACCAAGGAACATGAAAACGTTTCGCCAACGCACCCGCGGCCACGTCGCGACCCCGTAGCCCTAGCCTCGATGTGATCATAGCCCTCCACGCGCCCTTGGCCATCCCTAGCCGCTCGCTCCATGCCATGGCCGAGCTTCAGCTATAAAAGCCCTGGCCCCGGTTGCCCAAGCGCGTTCCCGTGCCCCGCCGCCACCTTGTGGCCATCCACTGCACACCCGAGCCAGGAGAGAGAGGGGATAGAGGAGGAAGGAGCGCCAAAGCCGCCGGACGTCGCCAGAGTCACCGGAGCGGAGGACGTCACCCCGATCAACCACGTCGACGCTGTTGCTCGACACTGCATGGCATCGTCTCGACACGGCCACGACCCGCCACTACACCGCCATCCTTTCGCCTTCGACACCAAAGGTGAGCCCACGCACCGCCCTCTGCTCACCATCACCACCGGACTGCCGCCGTGACCGAATCGAGCCGCCACCATGGCCAAAGCCATTGGGGGCTCTAGAAGTCCCTTCGACCTGCCCGACGAGCCCGCTAGAGCACCGGGATGCTCATGTGCACCACATGTCCAGCCTTTACCGCTGCAACCGTGCCATCCCCGTACACCGATGTGCTCGAGCAGCCGTCGCCGTGGCCAGACCCCTAGGGAAACTTTGGCCACCACAATAGCCCCACTATTAGAGTCACTGCACCTTGGAGAAGCCGTAGTACCACTCGGACGCGCCCCTCTGCCTCCGGCTAGGCTCACCGACGAGGTATGCCACCGGCGGGAACACACCGGTGGAGAAACGGGGAGGGGGCGGAGCTTCTCGTCACCCCGTGCACCGGTTGCACGATGCACCGCACGGCCTGTGCCCGCACGGACATGGTCCATCGTAGACCCAGCCTACGGTCCATGGACCAGCGCTCCTGAGTCCACCGTGGACCATGCCTGTGAACCAAAGCCCACTGGGAGCCCAACTGCGCCATGTGGCATCCTTCGCAGCGCGACACGTGTCCGAGCTGGCCCGGCCCAAATCCAACCCTGTCCAGGTCCACCAAAGCCCAATTGAGACCCAACCTGGTTGACCGTTGACCGGTCAGCGTTGACTGTTGACCGAGCCCACATGTCAGTAACACAGAAACTCTGGACCCACATGTCAGTAAGTGATGTCATGCTGACATCATGACAACATCATGCGGGTCCCACCTATTAGTGACTCTGATCCATTGATCGTTGACTCGCCCGTTGACTTGACGTTGACTTTGATCGGACCCACAAGTCAGTGACCCAAGAGCCTCTGGCCCCACCTGTCAAAAACAATGACGTTGATGACGTCATGCTGACGTCAAGATGACATCAGCAGGACCCCACCTGTCAGCTCGAAACCGAGATGATGACGTCATGCTGGCGTTAGCATGCCACGTGGACCAGTCACAGTGTGACACGTGTTAGCCCTGAATTAATTAGCCTTTTCCCTAATTTCAGAAATGATTAAAACTTCAGAAATTCATAACTAATTCATACGACCTTAGAAAAATACAAAACTAGGACCAAAATTCATCTAAAATCGAGCTTTACGCAATGAACCCATGTTTGAGTGCATTTGGCTCTTTTCCATTTTCATTGCTTCTTTATTCTACTCTATAGACGTCGCTAACGTGACTATAATTCAAACGTATGCAGACTCGGAGGAGAACTAGACGGACGAGGATCGTGAGTACCGTGAGGAGTATGGAGATGACTTCACTGAAGGTGCCACATCCCACCCAATCTCGTAGCACCTATTACGCATGGCTAATATAGAACTGCTATTGCTTTACTTTACTGTTATAATCATACTATGATAGGACTTGTATGGTAGTATGCTTACTTGATGGCCTTTACCTTGACGCAACGTTACCCCTGCATACCCTGCTATTAGGCTAGACACACGCTTACTGCTATATTTCATTGCTTATACTTCTACTACGCTTATACTACATTAATGCGTGGTGGAAACTGGTGTTATCTAGACTATAGAGAGAGTGCTGCGTGTGTGACTTAGGTGTGTGGAGGGTGAGGGTTGTGTCGACCAAGTTGGAGTATACGATGAGCCTAGAGCAAGTCTTGCCATGGGGTGCTACCTAGGCACCCTTGGATTGGAGCCCAGGGTGTGAACCTGTGATGGGAGGAGCCCAGGGTGGAGGTGCTGTGGTGGCACGGTAAATGGAAACCCTGATGAAGATATTCTGGCTTGGTCATCCCTAAGGACTTACTAGTACTTAGATTCACCGGGAAGCCTTATGTACCACTCGCCCTATATGGTGCGGGATGGCCGGACTACTTGGTAGGATATTGCCACTACTGCTAGGTTGATAGCAGACAGTGTAAGGAGGTAGAGGGCGAGGAGGATTCCCCCAGACCCTTCCTAGACTTCATGGAGACCTTGTGGACCCGGCTCATGACTCATAGTTTTAGCCACCCTAGACTAAACTTGGGGTGTACCAGGGCTGAATGGTAGAGTGGCATTATCCTAGGCTAGCAAGCGGTCGGAATCAGCCCAGTTGACGACGGTCAGCAAAGAAGGCAGATCTTGTGGTTATGTAAAACCTCTGCAGAGTGTATGGTTGATCGATCGATACATGTGCCGACTTGTCGGCTATGGACCTTTCCTGGGTTTTGCTTAAACTAGATAGTGAGATGAGTCCTTCTCTTCTCCCCCCGTGAGAGAGTGTCGGTTGTAGCCAGGGGCTACGGGCCTTGAGACAGTGCCGAGAGGGAGTTGGCCTATCGACTGAGTGAAGGTATGGGGATGGTGTGGAGATGGTGGTATATCGATCCCAGGATCGAAATCTGGCTCTAGAAAGGGAATGGGGTGGAATGTGTGTGGGAATGGTGTTAAAACTTAACCAACTATTATTATATACTTAATATGTTAAAACATAGGAAACCCCAGCCTTATAGGTTCCTTTTGAATATATCCAACTTGCATCCAATTTCCACAAAGCAATGCTCATAGGGTGGGAGTGGCCAGTACAAATCGTACTGATAAATTTTGGCACACAGGTTCATCTAAGGAGTATAGCTCTGAAAAGTTTGACGGTTGAGGGGTTCGTTCCTACGCTCGAGTTTGGCGATCTTATTTTCAAGCTGTTCTGAATGAATGCTACTTTTGATTCCGCCAATGCGGCGATGTAATAATTTATGTAATTCCGCACTATTTATACTCTGAAATTACGTTGTATGGATGTGATATTCGACTGGGATTTGGGTAATATGATCTACAACAGTCTTATTACACTTCGACTATGTGGATTTCCCTTCGCGGAAATCGGGTTGTTTCACATACTAGGGGTCAGATTTTGTGACTTTGAAGAACATGTCCCACAACGAATCATTGATGGGCAGTTCCTGTGAATTCTCAAACTACATTCTTGACAAGTGATCGGCAACAGAATTTTCTACTTCCTTTTTATCCTATATTTCCAAGTCAAATTCTTGGAGTAACAAAATCCATCTTATTAATCTAGGTTTAGCTTCTTTCTTTGTGAGCAGATATTTCAAAGCAGCATGATCCGTATAAATAATCACCTTAATTCCTACTAACTAAGATCTAAACTTATCAATTGCAAAAACAACATCCATGAGTTCTTTTTTAGTTGTTGCATAATTAAGTTGAGGTCCTGTCAGAGTTTTGCTAGCATAAGCAATTGCATGATGATTTTTATCTTTAGTTTGTCCTAAAACTACCTCCATAGAATAATCTCTAGCATCACATATAATTTCAAAAGGTAGCGACCAATTAGGGGGTTGAATGATTGGTTCAGAGATGAGTGCTTTCTTAAGAATGTTAAAAGATTTTAAGCATGCATTATCAAATTCAAACGGAATATCCTTAGCCAAAAGATTTGTAAGTAGTCAAGCAATATGAGAAAAATCTTTTATAAAGCTATGGTAAAACCCTACATGGCCAAGAAAACTATGGATCCCTCTAATATTTATAGGAGGAGGTAACTGTTCATTTACTTTAATTTTAGCTCTATCTACCCCCATCCCTCTTTTGGATACCAAATGTCCAAGCACTAGTCCTTCTCTAACCATGAAATGATAGTTTTTCCAACTAAGGACTAAGTGCTTTTCTTCACATCCCTGTAAAACCTTGTCTAAATTTTCAAGACAATCATCAAAAATTTTTCCATAAACAGAAAAGTCATCCATGAAAACTTTCATGATTTCTTCAATCATATCAGAAAATATAGACATCATGCATCTTTGAAAAGACATTATACGGTAAGCATAAGTTCCATATGGACATGTAAATGTGGTTTTGCTTTGGTCATCTGGATGGATCAGTATCTGGTGATAACTTGAATACCCATCAAGGAAATAGAAGAAAGAGTGTTCGCCAGTCGCTCTAATATTTCATCAATGAAGGATAATGGAAAGTGATCTTTCTTTGTTGCCTTGTTAAGTTTTTGGTAGTCTATACACATCCGCCATCCAGTGATGGTTCTTTTGGGGGATTAATTCATTCTTTTCATTTTTAATAAAAGTTATGCCTCCCTTTTTAGGCACAACTTGAACAGGGCTAACCCACTCACTATTTGGCACATGATAGATAATCCTGACGTGCAAGAGTTTAAAAACTTTTTTCTTAACAACCTCTCTCATCGCATTATTAAGCCTACTCTAAGGCTCCCTAAAAGGTACAGAGTTAGGATTTGTAGGGATGCGATGGGTGCAAACAGCAGGGCTAATTCCCTTAAGGTCTTAGAGTGAATAGCCAAAGGCAGAACGATGTTTTTCTAAGACAGTTAGCAGGCATAGGGATTCTTCTTGAGAAAGTTTATCACTTATGATCATAGGAGAATCCTGATCATTATTGAGAAAAGCATATCTAAGACCAGAAGGCAGGGGTTTAAGCTCAATGGCGGGCTTAGGTGGTTCTAGCAATTCATCTAGAGGTTCAGACTCTATAGGATTTTCTTCTTCCTCCTCGATGAAGAACTGGGCATCATCTTCAAGGTTGGGTTCAATCAAATAATTAAGAGATACAACCTTAACCTCTTCCATTGGGTCTTCCTCGGGAATTGCTTCACTTTCAGCATTTAGAGAATGAGTAATAGGTATACAAAGCTTGAAGTTTTTTCTGTGTCTTCTATTCAACTTCCCCGTTTGTCCTTGTTGGATAAGTCTTTCAATTGGTTGTCCAATCAACAGGTCAAACTCCATAATATCAAAGATATAGAAGCTCAAATGAACTTTGGTTCCTTTTACCTGGATAGGGAGGACATACAAAATTCCCAAACTCAGGAGAATGTGTCCTGAAAGACTTTTTAATAAGTTTGTTGTTGGGGTCAATGCCATGTGTTTCAATAAATCAAGAGCAAAAGATGCTAACATGATATTAACACCCACAACATGGTTATAAAGAGCATTGAAAGGAGCTTTATTAATTTGGCAACGAATGGATATAGAAGGTGAATCTAAACGAATCACATCAGAGAAAAGCTCTCATTCTTCTAACCAATCATTGCTTATAATAGACACTAGCTCTTTTGTAATCTTTTTAAGGAAAGCTTCCTCAGAAAGGTCTAAAGGTTCTTCATTGGATGATGATTTTCTAGACTTCTGGGGTCTCCTCATGGTATGGTAATTCGAGGTATTTCCATATTCATCGAAAAGTTCATCCTCGAATTCAAGCATGAATTCCGAAATCGAAGTTTTCTCCTTTTCTGGTGGTTCAAGGATTTGGGATAGCTGAAGTTGGTGATAGTTTTGGTAAAGATTTGGGTTCAGCTATCTGGGATTCTATCTCTAATGGCTTCTCTTCTACTTCTTCGGGAATCTTCTCTAAGATTTTCATAAGAATGTTTTTCTCTCATTGGCAGAGATATGCAAGAACGAGCCTCCTAAGGCCGTATTAAGAAGCTTCGAGGTTTTCCTATCAAGACCATATAGAACTGTTGAAGAAGAATAGGGTCCTAAATGGCAAGGTTAGGGCCAGTATTAATAAGAGTATTAAAGCTGTTCCCATGTCATGCCTAGAGATTTTTTTGTTTAAAAGATAGAACCTCTGAACGAAGTCTGACTACCCTAGAGATAGGAAAGAATTGTAAGCAAAAGTTAGAACATAGGGCTTCTCAATCTCCTTAGTCTACTCCCTATGGTGAGATTATACCAACGTTTAGCTTTTCCTGGTCAAAGAGAAGGGAAAAAGCTTCCATCGTAAGGTTTCGTCTCACATGCTGGCAATACGCAAGTATGCATAGGTTTGTTCAAACTCATTTAGGTGGAAATAGGGGTTTTCATCATCTTCGCTCGAAAAGGGATTGATCCTGAACCATATTAATTAAACATGGGCGCAGCTCATAGCCAGATGTTAGGATAGGCTTTGAAGACTCTTTTGACTATAGGCTTGCGCTTGTAGGTGCACCATATTGGTAGATAGGGGTGGATTCTATATCCATGATAAAAAGAAAAAGATAAAGGATAAAAGAATAAAAGAATAATGATATAAGGATAAACTAGGTTCGAAGTTAACTGAGCAACCGTTTCTCCGGCAAACGGCGCTTAGAAATGCTTGTTAGTATAAATTAATGCACACATAGTAATTTACAAGCGTACGGATATTATACCGATGTAGCACTTCACCGGGAGTACCCTAGTTTTATATCGAACTCAAGGAAACATGTGTGAGAATAACCAAATCTAACTTATTCCAACTTCACAATCAAGGCTAGATAATAGGAGCGTAGAGGAGACTGCTAAGGTCTTCTAGTTCTAACTTCGGTAAGCTTTATCTTCTATTATTTAATTCTGGGGATATTATTGGAGAAAACACAGGCAGAGTATGTTTCCTATAGCAACAATATCCTGCTAGGCCTATTAACGGAAGGTGGACGACAAAGGATTCAACGAGGCTATAAGAGTCACCCTCATGAGCTACCACCGATCCGAAAAATAGGGTACACTCATGAGTAACCGAGTCTAAGCACCGCGCTTCTACTATGAATACTACTTTAACCCAGGAGCTACAAGGATTAAAGTACTTAAAAGAGAGTCGCAAACCTGAAGAACAATATGAGCAAGATGCTTACTTGAATTAGAAGTCGATTACCAGAGAAATCTCAGAAGCAAGCTCAAGAAGAATTTGATTCCGTCAGGGTACAAACCGTAGAGAGAGCTAATACAAGACTAGATCCTATTGAGGACTAATTTTCTCTTGATTGCTAACTCTGATCCTGGTGGACATATGGATAAGGGTTTCTGGCAGCTCTCAGGATCAAAATGAAACATCTGCCCTAGAGGGGGGTGCAAGCTGGTATATATAGCCTAGAGCGTCCAACGTGAGCCATTGAATTAAACCGACTTAAAGAACGGCGGAGATGATATCGTTAAGGCGGTGGAGAACCGACATAACAACGAGGCTGACAGGTGGGGCCCATAGGAGCCGGGCGGCCCCACATGTCAGAGACACGTGTCCCGCTTCAGTGATTCGTCTTCTAGAGTCTTTCCACGTCGATTAAGCGATGTAATTCCATGATTTTTTTTACGAATAGGTCCTACTTGACGCTTTTCTGATTTAATCATACTGAAAACACAGATTTACCAAAACTCTTGAAATTTGTCTGATTAAACCCTTAAATCTAGGCCATGTTTAGATTGCAAAAAATTACAACCCGATGAATAGTAGCACTTTCGTCTTATTTGGTAAATATTGTCCAATCGTGGACCAACTAAGCTCAAAAGATTCATCTCGTGATTTCCAACTAAACTATGCAATTAGTTATTTTTTTTACCCACATTTAATGCTCCATGCAAGTAGCTAAAAATTGATGTGATGGAGAGAGAGTGAAAAAATTTGGAATTTAGAGGTGATCTAAACAAGGCCCTATATTAGTGATCTATTTTAGCCATTTATACCTGTTATATTAACGGTTTGTGATAAATGCTAACTGCCGTCGACGCTCAACCGAGTGACCAACGTTCCTCCCTCGCGCGGTGCACGTCCATTCGTGTTAATCTGCTCCTCTCGCATCTCTTTCTTCCATGTCTCCCCCGCTCCACCACTTGTCCATTTCTGCGTGCCTGACTACCACTTGCCATGATGAATTCATGATGCACCACAGCAGTGAATTGGTGACGCAACCAGAGAGTGAACAGTCACGTAGCCTCGATCTCTTGCTGCTGTCCATACACATTTACTCCTACTGGTTACTAAATCCGTTCTAAATTATGGTTCGTTTCATTTTTTTATCACAAGTTTGATCACTAGTCTTATTCAAAAATTTGTGCTAAATATCACTTCTTTTTGTTGTGGCTTACTTTATTAACAAAAGTTCTTCAAGAATGACTTAAATTTGATTTTGTTTGCACAAATTTTTTAAACGAGATGAGCGGTCAAACTTAGAGTTAAAAAAGTCAAACGAATTATAATTTAAAACGAGGAGTACTTAGCTAGTGTTAAGTCTGTTACTGTGTATGCACGGGTTTGGTACAGACTACAGAAGAGGAGTTCAGTTCACAGTCCACATCCACATAGTCTCTAGTTTGGTGCGTGTATGTATGGACTACTACAGTACTAGATGGAATCTTTCATGGCAAGGCTCAATAATACGCGTATGATTGCGTAATGTTTGCACCTTACATTTCGCATCCCCAATGTGGAGCAGCACGAGACGGACAGAAGTGGATGCCAAGTTCGGCAAAAGGCCGAAAGGGGGCGCTTTATTTGCCCAGAAATGGTCCATCAGACGAGTATTGGGGTTCGGTATGTGCCTGCTGCCTACTCCCGTGCACATCGAAGAAAGGGGGCGGGCGGCATGCACGCATACATACATTCCTGGCCTGTGCTGTGTGTAAAGGCTCTCTCCATGCATGCATGCCAGTCTCTACGCTCCCCGTACGTCCTCGGATCACCGCATATATTTGGCTTGGTTGTCGAAGCACCACAGGCCTAAGGGGGGTGTCACACGAGGATGTCGCAAGAGGTGTTCGGATTTTAATAAAAAAATAAATTACAGAATTAGTCGGTAATCCACAAGATGGATTTATTAAGTCTAATTAATTCGTCATTAGCATATGTTTACTGTAGCATCAAGTTGTCAAATCATGTACGAATTAGGTTTAAAAAATCGTCTCGCAAAACAGTTTCAATCTGTGCATTTGGTTTCGTAATTAGTCTATATTTAATACTTCATACATATGTCAAATATTTTATGGTACAGCGACTAAAGTTTAGAAGGAGGAATTAAATACCCTCTTACTCTAGTTGCGATCATTGGTGACAGACACGACAACGGAATCGGTGGCAGATCGAGTAAATGGTGCAGTAATAACTCACCACACCGCCGCCGCGCGCCCTGTCCGTGATCGATCGATACTGGCGTCTTTTTGAGACATTAATCCACCAAAAGCGATAATCCGTGCTTGGGGGTCCGTCTTCTACAGAGCAAAGTAGTAAAGTTTTGTGGTTGGGGCACCCCGCCATTATACATCTAAAAAACAATCAGCAAAACGTCCTTGCAACATGCCACGTCTCGTGTCGGCACAGCTGCCAGCAGTTCCCTAGGACTTCACAATAGGCGCAGAGCCTAGCCACCAACCTCTACGACTGCTGCCTCCGTATCGATGATAGAAGTCGTCGTAAATTTTCTAAACTTTGACTAGATACTTACGACACTCATATTTTAAATAAATTTATTATAAAAATATATTCAACTATCTATTTCAGTAGAGATTTTATCTCAGTTTTTAACGCACTCATATTTTAAAAAACAGTGCAAAAGAATTTCATCCTCGTAAAACTCTCTCTACTCCCATGAAACTCACCGTCCCTCTCTTCATCAACATAGTGTTGTTGTATAAACAATAGTTCAAACACAAAACAACGATGCAAATGTAATTCATGCAAGGCTTATTTTATGGTGGGATTTCTATCTTTTATGTGAATCAAGCACGTTGAAGAATTGATTAATAAGACATAAGGGATTGCATATGCAATGGTCTTATATTTGAAGCTTGCTACATTAAAATAAAAAGTAAACTATATAAATGAACGGGTAATTCAACACAAGATGTGACTTGACGGCTTGAGTTGGTGAAGATAGCAAGGAATGGCTTCGAGGTACTAAGTTGTGGTAGAACCACCCGAAATAACACATCTTCGGAGGTGCATCGTCTTTCGCTAGACACTAAGCACCCGAAAGTTGGCTACACCAAGTGGTTCCGTCGAGCACACCCCAAAATGAGAACTCGAACAATCCACGTTTTTCAACCAGAATTCAATAATAAGAACGAGTTTACAATACTTAGTCCATTTCATACAACAAGAGTTCTCATAAATATATTATTACAATACCAAGTTCAGAGTGCGGAATTTAAACAGCGGAATTGAAATAAAACATCTAACGATAAAATGCAAGGATCCGTTAGTGCCCAGCAGAAGAATCCTCCACACAACAGCCACTCCTCAAGCTGCACCTGCAACATAGGTAAATAAACCCTGAGTACACAATGTACTCACAAGACTTACCCGACTAGTGGGAATAATTTTCCAACTCCAAATGATATGATAAGCTTTATAGTTTGCTGGGTTTCCTTTCTGCGAAAAGCATTACTAGTAGTGAATCCTTATGTATGTGTTTTATTAGCAGTCATGATTAGTTCATTAGCTAACCATTCTATGTAAGCAGTTGTTCTACTTTTAAGCAAGAGTTGAGCAATCAGATATATTCATCCCCCTTTATCTTTCAGTTCTTACTACGGTGCTAGACCATAGTCCAAGTCATATCGTATCACATGGCAATTCATGAACCAATATATCCTAGCTGAGTACCCCGAAACACCCGCCCCGCTTATATCCCAGGCACAAGCAAGACCAACCCACCACTCTCCTGTCAAGGGGTCCAAGTCCCGCCCAAACTTGGACTCTATGCCCCCACTCCTGAGTCCCAGACTCAGTGTGGTGCTTAGACCTCCACCATCCCCGCCTCTAAACAGTCGGTCCTGAAAGAGCCGGAACCCACGACAAGAGAGCAACGAGTCTTTCCACTCCTATAAGCAAGTATGTGCTTAGGATAATAAGTCTATGACCTGACTATCATCCACAGCAACGGATGATCCTTAACCAACACGGATAGAAAAAATAGTGTAACCAAGCTATGCCCCGTTAGCCGTGGGACACAACCTATTACACCCACCAATACCCGTATCATATCACTGCCCGGTCTCCATTTCCTTTCATCATTTTATCATAAGAGTAATAATAATAATCATCTATTGTGAGTAACGGTAGGATACTCACGCTACCGATAGCGTAAGCATAGCAGCTACTCAACCTATGCTAGTAGAACTCATAGGTAGGTTTATCTATACATGTAGTTTCAATATAAATCCTGTAACGTAAATGCACATCACGTAAATGCTAGTAGGACTTATAGGTAGGTTTATTCAAAATGAGGGTTATGCACCGAGGCTTGCCTTAGGCAGGCGGATTGTCAGCTATGTCAGTCATCGGTGGCTCTGAGGCTTCCTCCTGTATGAGGACCTCCTCCTCGTACTCCTCGATCACCTCCTTGTACTCCTGCTCTCCAATGGTCACCAACTCCACCAACTTGTTCTCTACATGCATGCGATGATGATGCAACACTTAGCATTTATGCAATAGCAACTCTTAAAATAAGAATATGCATACTAAACTACTAAGTTAGCTCTAATGACTAAGGCACTAAGCTAACTATCATCTTTACCAAGCAAAATATTTGGTTCAACTAACAAACACATAGCTTTACAAATGAAGGATATATCTTTATTTCTACTAATGATTTAATATATATTTGAAACAAAGAGCATTTAACTACCCTTATGTTTAGTCTATTCTAAAGCTACAAAAATTATAGTGAGCACATAATATTACCATGACGCTACTATAAAATTTTTAGTGTTAAAGCTATCATCCAATTTACCACAAAAATTCTTACAATAATTCTCCTAACAATATTAAACATTTTCAAATGACTTAATAGCTCCTGGTATCAACATGCATATATATGAACTAAGTACACTAACAGATAGAGCACAATTTTAGAAACTTTTGTTTCATAATTTTTGGACACCTACATGATTTTATATGATTTATCAAAGATCAGCTCAAAAATTATATTAGAAAATTATTTCTAATTCCTTATAAAAAAGAAAATTGAATTCTCCCGCGTGGCCCATGTGACGCAGCGCGCGCGCGACGGCGGCCCACGGTGCGGCCCACGCGGCGCTGGCCCACACGGAGATGGCCCATGATGGGAAACCTATGCGCTGGTATTTTTGCAAAATAGACCTCACACTTCTCCTGAATTACAACTAAGTACTAACACTATTTCCCCCTCTCTCATAACTTCTCACTTAACCCCCTGCCCTTTCCCTAATTCACCCGCGTGCACCCCCGATGACTCAGTGCACGACGGCGCGGCGAGCGGCGGCACTGAGCGCCTACTCCAGACACATGGGACTTGTGCGGGCCTACCTAACGGGTCAATCACCATCTTTGACCCGAGCGGCTACGCTATGAGGCGGTGCAGGATGACATGACTGGCTGGGGAAGGCTACAGCGGCGCGTGGCCATCTGCGACGGTGACGCCACTGTTTCGATAGGCTGGGGTAGCTACGGGCCTAATTGATTAGCGCGTGAGAGTCAGGAGGCTACCATGAACTAGGCCGAGGTGATAGTTGGGGCGAAAGATGATGGAGGAAGGTTGGCCACGTGTGGCCGTGCCGTGCGGCGGTGCACCGTGGCAGCACGATCGTGTCAGCGATGAAGGGGAGGCGGTAGCAATTTGACTAAGGCACGCAAGGTGCAGAGGGAGTTAAGACGATGCTAGTGGTGCAGGTGTATTAGCTCAGGAGAGACGATAGGAGAGCTGCCCACACCTACGACCGGACATGGCCATCTTGCCACGATAGTGGGGAAACTCCAAAATTGGAGCTCGACCGGGCGCCATTCAAAGCGGGGTGGAGATGGGTAGCTAGGCAGCTGTGCGACAGAGCCAACAACACGATGAATCAACTTGAGATGATCTCTCCCTGACGAATTTAATGGCGCGGCTCGACAGCGGAAGTAGAGAGAGAACACAGAGAGAGAGAGAGAGAGGGAGCGGTGAGGGAGGGGTAGCCAATGACTTGGCAAGGGCATACCTTGGTGAGACGAGGTTGGCGTGACCAGCGCAGCCCGAGGCCCGGCACTACCCAATAGACATGCACGCTCACGATCGGTGTGGCCCACGCGCCGCAGTGCCATCAATGGCAGCGTCGTCGTCATGGCGCGGGCGCGGAGGTAGCAGCGGCACCAACGGTAGCCGTAGTGGCAGAGGCGGTTAGGCATAGAGCGGACCGGTGGCCTAACGGTGCGGCTAGAGTGGCCAAGCCATGGCAAGGCCATGATGGCCATGGCCAGCCGGTGCATGGCAATGTGCGCACGCACGGCACAACCGCACGGCGACGTGGGTCAGCCATGCATGGTGACCATGCACACGGCGCCAGACAGCACAAATCTATGACGTGCATGAATTTTAAAGTGTTGATCATGACCAAACTGTTGCTCCTAAAACTAAACCGGCTTCACTACACTCAAGATGGAATATGGAACTACTAAATCAAATCATAGCACTACACCACTCCTCAACCCAATCTCTACAAATAAATTGCAAAACATAGCAGCGTCTTGCTGTCCACAAGCTTAGAAAATATTACTTAGCAATATTATTTTTCAATACCAAGTATTTCATTGTCAACTACAAAGTTCACATTTCAAACTTCATTTACGTGTCACATACATGTTATATAGCATTTTTGCTTAATAAAAATTGGTTTTAAACTCTACTTGATATACCTAAACTATTGAATCAACTTTCATTTAACATTTTATTGATCATTTTAAGTTACAAGAAATTGATCTACACACTTTACCACTTGCATTAACACAGAAACATGATGCTCATGATATGTTTTAGTAAATGATTTAGGGTGTAACACCGAGGGTGTTACAACTCTCCCCCTCCCCCTTAAACAAAATCTCGTCCCGAGATTTCATGTGAGTGCCTAGTGTAGGAAAAGGGTAAAAGTGAGTTTTTAACATACACTATTACCTCAACACACCGGGGAGAAGATGGGGATAACATTCTAGAATATAACTCTCCTATTCTCAAGTTACTTCATCCTCTAAATGGTTTTGCCACTGAACTTTATAAAATTTCACCACTCTGTTTCTAGTAATTCTCTCTTCTTCATCCAAGATTTTGACAGGATGCTCAATATAAGAAAGATCAGGTTGGAGAGGGAGTCCTTCAATTTCCACCACTTCCTTAGGAACTTGTAAACACTTCTTTAATTGGGAAACATGAAAGACATTATGTACTGCTGACAAGATATCTGAAAGTTGGAGACGATAAGCAACCGAACCACATCGTTCCAAAACTTTATAAGGTCTAACATAATGAGGAGCTAACTTTCCACGGACTCTGAACCGATGCACACCTCTCATTGGGGATACCTTCAGGTACACATGGTTACCAACTTCAAACTGCAAGGGCCTTCTTCGCTTGTCCGCATAAGTTTTCTGACGATTCTAAACCGCCTTCAAATAACTCTAAATAACACTAACTTGCTCTCGAGCTTCCAAAGTACCCACGATCACCCACTTCAACCTAGTTAAGAGGTGTTCTACATCTCTTGCCATACAGGGCCTCAAAAGGTGCCATACGAATGCTTTCTTGATAGGTATTGTTATAAGAAAACTCAGCTAGAGTCAAGCATTTATCCCACTTTTTGGATAAGAAATGACACAAGCCCTCAACATATCCTCAAGTACCTGATTGACTCTTTCTATCTGACTGCCAGTTTGCGGGTGATAAGCTAAACTCCTAAGGAGACGGGTACCAAGACATTTCTAGAGTTGCTTCTAGAAACGAGAGACAAATACTGACCCTCTATCGGAAACAATGGTAAGAGGAACTCCATGTAAGGTCATAACCCGATCAAAATACAACTTGTCATACCTCTTGGTTGAATACCTTATATCCATCAGGAGGAAATGAGCGGACTTGGTAAGGCGATCCACAATGACCCAAATAGAGTCATACCCCTTTGTCGTGCGGAGTAAACCCACAACAAAGTCCAAGGAAATATCCTCATATTTCCAAATAGGGATAGGAAAGGGCTATAGAAATCCAGACGTACGCATATGGTCCGCCTTAACCCTTCCACAAATGTCGCATTCTAAGATGTATTTGGTAATGTCCTATTTCATATTTGGCCACCAATACAAGTGAAGCAAATCATGACACATCTTGTTATTTCCTGGATGAATGGATAATTTGGAGTTGTGAGCTTCATCCAAAATCTGTCTCCTAAGCTCCTCACTTGACAAAACAACTAATCTGTTCTTGAACCTCACTACACCTTGATCATCAATACTAAAATGTGGACCACTCTCTTTAGCAACTAACTTCTTGATACGTGGAATTTCTGAAACATCTTGCCTTTGCTCAATAATAATTTGCTCAAGTAAATCTGAGACTAGAGCAATATGGGCTAACACCTCAGAATGGTTGAGAGACAAAGATTTTTCTTCAACTTGATGTGACTTCTGACTTAAGGCATCAACTACCACATAAGCTTTTCTAGGGTGATAATGCACTTCTAAGTTATAATCTTTGATTAACTCAAGCTATCTCCGTTGCTTCATGTTCAGCTTGGACTAAGTGAAAATATATTTGAGACTCTTGTGATGTGTATAAATATGCACTTTATTTCCCAATAAATAATGCCTCCAAATTTTTAGAGCATGCACCACAGCAGCCAGCTCTAAATCATGGGTGGGATAATTCACCTCATGCTTTTTTAGCTGGCATGAAGCATAAGCTATCACACATCCATCCTGCATAAGCACGCATCCCAATCCAGTCCTTGAGGCATCATAATACACATTAAATGGCCTGTCAATATCTAGTTGGGCGAGAACAGGAGCAGCGGTAAGAAAATGCTTTAGAGCTTGAAAAGCTTCTTCACAAGCCAGACTCCATGCAAACTTGACATCTTTCTAGATCAAATTGGTCATTGGTTGGGCTATTTTGGAGAAGTCAGGAATGAAGCGCCGATAATAACCAGCACAGCCAAGGAACTAATAGATCTGATGCACTGACTTTGGAGACTTCCAATTTAACACATCTTGCACCTTGCTTGGGTCCATAGAGATACCCTCAGGTGTCAGAACATGTCCCAAAAACTACACTCGATCTAACCAAAACTCACACTTGCTGAATTTAGCATACAGTTTGTGTTTCCTTAATCAAGTCAGTACTATCCGAAGATGTTATGCATACTATTCTTTGTTCTTGGAGTATATCAAAATGTCATCAATGAACACCACTACAAACTTATCCAACTCTGACAAAAAGACTGAATTCATAAGATACATAAAAATGCAGGAGCATTGGTAAGACAAAAGGACATGACTAGGTATTCATATAGCACATACCTAGTAGAGAAAGTTGTCTTTGTTATATCTTGTGGTCTAATCTTAATTTGATGATAACTCAAATGAAGATCAATCTTAGAAAACACCTTTGCACCAGCCAACTGATTGAACAAAGTATCAATACGAGGCAAGGGATACTTGTTCTTAATGGTTGCCACATTGAGAGAGCGGTAATCCACACACATACGTAGAGTATCGTCCTTCTTCACAAAAATAGCTGGGCAACCCCATGGTGAAGAGCTAGGATGGATAAAGCCCTTCTCCAATAATTCCTCTAACTGCTTCTTCATTTCTGCTAGTCCTTTAGGAGCCATGTGGTAGGGACACCATAAAATAGGAGCAGTGCTAGGTTCTAACTTAACAGTAAACTCCATGTCTCAATCCAATGACAACCCAGGTAGATCTTTAGGAAAGACATCCAAAAACTCATAGACCACAGGGATAGAAGCAAGATCAAGAGAAGCTTCAACATGAACAACAACTAGTAAGGCTAGATCTGAGGGTATAAGGATAGACACCCTATCCTCGGAAGAAGGAAGTCATAACTCAACAACTCTCTGCTTAAGGTTCATGACTACTCCATAAACTCACAAACAGTTCATACCCAGAATTGCATCTATGCCTTACCCAGGCAGCACCATGAACTGGAGGCGGTAAGTGTGAGTGGCTAGCACTAATCTGACTATGTCTGTCCGAGTATTAACATATAACTAGTGCACTTAGAGTACTAATTCTATAGGCAATAGGAATAGCCATAAGGGATATATTGTGCCTCTGTGCAAACCCCATGCTCATGAATGAATGTGATGCACCAGAATCAAACAACACATATACTGGGTGGAAATCAATGGTAAACATACCAGCCATCACAGGTTCATTCTGCAAAATCTCCTCAGCCTCAGTGAAGTTGACTTGTCTAGAGCGGCTTACAGGCACCTTCTTCGTGATAATCATCATCTTGACCAGATGGGAGTTGGTTGAAGGCTGGGAAGTCTATGCAGGCTAGTTCTGTGGACACTCCTGAGCATAGTGGCCCTCCTTGCCACACTTGAAACTAGCACCAGACTTGTTTTCCTATCCCTGACGAGGCAAAACCTATTGTCCCTGAGGCTGCTATTGCACCTACTGAGTAGGTGCACGATACTGGGTGGGAGGTGCCTAGTAAGCCTATTGAGACTAACGAGCCGGCTGTCCACTCAGAGAGTGATAGGACATCCTCCTAACAACCTACACCTTCTAAGCCTATAGGTGACTAGAAAATCCAGCGATCACCCGCTTGTGCTTCCACTTCGCCTGAGAATCACGCTGAAGTCCCTCCATAGCAATGGTTGCATTCATCAAAGCACCAAAAGTTTGATATCCCCCAGTGTACAGCTCCTTTTGCAAGATGCAAGAGAGGCCATAGTAGAAATGGTCCCTCTTCTTCTCATTAGTGTCTACATGGGTCCCACCATACTATGCAAGATGGTTCAACTTGTTCACATAATCCATCACAGTCATACTCCCTTGCTTTAGATCCAAGAACTCAGTCAACTTCCTATTTAGTAAACCAACGGGAATATAGTACTCACAAAAAGCAGTGGTAAACTCCTACCAAGTCACATGGTGGTCCATAGGCTACATGGCGTTGAAAATGTCCCACCACGCACTGGCAGACCCCAGAAGCTGTTGTGCGGCAAAGCGCACCTTCTGCTCTTCAGTCACAGTGAGCAACTGGAACTTCTGCTCTAGAATATGAAGTCAATGCTCCACATCTAGAGGCTCAGCAGTTGGTGTGAAGATGGGTGGGTGTGTCTTCAAGAAGTCCTGGTAGGAATAGGACCCCATGGGAGCGCGAGTACCACCCCCCATTCCCACCGTTGCCACCGGGGCCTCCACGGGCGAAGCCACCAATAGCCTAGGCAAGCATCTCTAAGGCATGGGCTGACTCGCGCTGAGCAGCCAGCATCTCTGCCATCATCTCCGCATGGGTCATCAGAGGTGGTGGCAGCGGAGGAGGAGGAGCCAGAAGTGGGGCCTCATGGCTGCCCCCATTGGTGTTGCCATTGTCCTCACCGCAGCCATTATCACCCTGGTTTGCCCCAACACTGGTACTCCCCCGATCAGACCTTAGGTTCATCTATAAACAGATAAGAACCAACCATTAGGGATAACCCTCTAGATTAGGAACAAGAGACTTAGAGAAATGATAATGCTTTTATTAAAGCATTCTTTTAGGTTATCCTATCAATTCACTAATCTAAATTATACTGTGTGGGAGGAGTTTAGTTTAAGTAAGATTCTCTTTTCATGATGCATGCATTAGCCTACCTGTTCACTCAAGCCAAAATATAGCAGCATTTGCAAAAAAATTTCGGCACATCGCACACTCACTTTCCGCTTGCTAAACGATTCTTACACAACGTAAGTTAGTGTACCTACAGAAATTGATTAGATAAAACTAGTGCCGCTATCCTAGATAGACCATATTGCTAGGGCTTATACTTATTTACATAATTTTATCGCATCCTACTTTTCACAAAACCTTTGTTGGTCAAATTTTAGGTTTTGAAAAGAGTTAAGAAACTCGCAACTCATTATCGGCTCTGATACCACCTGTGGCAGAATTGTCCGAAATAACACACCTTTGGAGGCGCTCGTCTTTTGCTAGACATGAAGCACCTCAAAAGTTGGCTACACCAGGCGGTTCCATCGAGCACACCCTAAGGGAGAACTCGAACAATCCATGTTTTTCATCTAGAATCCAATAATGAGAATGAGTTTACAATACTTAGTACATTTCATACAACAAGAGTTCTCAGAAATACATTATTATAATACCAAGTTTAGAGTGTGGAATTTAAATAGCGGAATTGAAATAAACATCTAACGATAAGATACAAGGATCCATATGTGCCCACCAGAAGAATCCTCCACACAATAGCCACTCCTCAAGCTGCACCTGCAACAGGGGTAAATAAACCCTGAGTACATAATGTACTCGTAAGATTTACTCGACTAGTGGGAATAATTTCCCAACTCCAAAGGATTGATAAGCTTTATGGTTTGTTGGGTTTACTTTTTGCAAAAAGCATTACTAGTAGTGAATCCTTATGTATATGTTTTATTAGCAGTCATGATGAGTTCATTAGCAAACCATTCTATGTAAGCACATATTCTATTTCAAGCAATAGTTGAGCAATCAGATCCATTTCACCATCTTTTATCTTCTAGTTCTTACTATAGTGCTAGATCATAGATAAGTCGTACCATATCACACGGCGATTTATGAACCAACGTATCCTAGCTGGGTACCTCGAAACACATGCCCCACTTGTACTCCAAGCACAAGCAAGACCAACCCACCACTCTCCTATCAAGGGGTCTAGGTCCTCGTCCAAACTTGGACTCCAAGCCCCTACTCCTGAGTTCTAGACTCAGTGTGGTGCTTAGACCTCTACCATCCCCGCCTCCAATCAGTCGGTCTAGAAAGAGCCGGAACCCATGACAAAAGATCAATGAGCCTTCCCGCTCCCATAAGCAAGTATGTGCTCTAAATAATAAGTCTGTGACCTAACTACCATCCATAGCAATGGATGGTCCTTAACCGACATGGATAGGAAAAATTGTGTAACCAAGCTATGTCCCGTTGGTCGCGGGACACAACCTATTACAACCACCAATACCCATACCATATTTCTACTCGGTCTCTATTTCCTTTCACTATTTTATCATGAGAGTAATAATAATAATCACCTATTGTGAGTAACGGTAGGTTACTCACGCTATCGATAGCCTAAGCATAGCAGCTACTCGACCTATGCTAGTAGGACTCATAGGTAGGTTTATCTATGCATGTAGTTTCAATATAAATCCTATAATGTAAATGCACATCATATATATATAGTGATTATTCAAAATAAGGATTATGCACCAGGGCTTGCCTTGGGCAGGCGGATTGTCAGCTATGTTAGTCGTCGGTGGCTCCGAGGCTTCCTCCTGTATGAGAACCTCCTCCTCGTACTCCTCAATCACCTTCTCATTCTCCTACTCTCTGATGGTCACGAACTCCACCAACTCGTTCTCTACATGCATGCGATGATGATGCAACACTTAACATTTATGCAATAGCAACTCTTAAAATAAGAATACGCATACTAAGCTACTAAGCTAGCTCTAATGACTAAGGTACTAAGCTAACTATCAACTTTACCAAGCAAAGTGTTAGGCTCCACTAACAAACACCTAGCTTTACAAATGAAGGATATATCTTTATTTCTACTAATGATTTAATGTATATTTGAAACAAAGAGCATTTAACTAGCCTTATGTTTAGTCTATTCTAAAGCTACAAAAATTACAATGAGCACATAATAATACCACGATGTTGTTATAAAAATTTTAAGGCTAAAGCTATCACCAATTTACCACAAAAATTCCTACAATAATTGTCCTAACAATATTAAACATTTTCAAATAATTTAATAGCTCCTGGTATCAACATGTATATATATGAACTAAGTACACTAACAGATAGAGCACAATTTTTGGAATTTAACAAAATTTGTTTCATAATTTTTGGACACATACATGATTTTATATGATTTACCAAAGATCAGCTCAAAAATTATATTAGAAAACTATTTCTAATTCTTTATGAGAAAAGAAAAACGAATTCTCCCGCGCGGCCTACACGCATGGCCCACGCGACACAGCGCGCATGCCGTGAGCGCGTGGCGGCCCACGCGGAGACAGCCCAATACGGTGAAACCCACGCGTGCTGCAAAATAGACCTCGCACTTCTCCTGAATTACAACTATGTACTAACACTATTTTCCCCTCTCCCATAACTTCTCACTTAGCCCCTTGGCCTTTCCCTAATTCATCCGCGCGCACCCCCGATGACTGAGTGCACGACGGCGCGATGAGCGGCGGAACTGAGCGCCTACGCCGGCCACCTGAGACCTACGTGGGCCCACCTAACGGGTTGATCACCATCTTTGACCCGAGCAGCTACGCTAAGAGGCTATGCAGGGTGACATGGGTGGCTAGGGAAGGCGGCAGCGATGTGCGGCCATCCATGATGGCGGCGCCACTGTTCTGGTGGGCTGGGGTAGCTACAGGCCTAATTGATTTGCACGTGAACATCTGGAGGCTACCATAGACTAGGCCAAGGTGATAGTTGGGGTGAAAGATGATGGAGGAAGGCTGGCCATGTGTGAGGTGAATTGGCTAAGGCGCGCAAGGTGGAGAGGGAGTCAAGGCGATGCTAGTGGTGTAGGTGAATTGGCTTGGGAGGGACGATGGGAGAGCTGCCCACACCCATGGCCGAACATGGCCTTATCGGCACAGCGGTGGGAAACTCCAAAATTGGAGCTCAACCGAGGGCTATTCAAGGCGGGGTGGGGACGGGTAGCTAGGCAGCTGTGCGACGAAGCCAACAACGCGACGAATCGACTTGAGATGATCTCTCCCTGACAAATTTAATGGCGCGGCCCGATGGAGGCAGTAGAGAAAGAGCGAGGGAGCGGTGGGGGAGGGGCAGCCAGCGACTTAGCAAGGGCGTGCCTTGGTGGGACGCGGTTGTCGTGACCGGCGTAGCCTGCGGCCAGGCACTACCCGATAGACACGCACGCTCACGACCGGTGTGTCCCGCGCGCCATAGTGCCATCAATGGCAAGGCGACGGTGATACGGCCACATGTGCGCAGCGTCAAGGTGGGCCAGCGGCGCGGGTGTAGAGGCAGCAGCACCACCAGCGATAGTCACGGTGGCAGGGGCGGTCGAGCGCAGAGTGAACGGGCGGCCTAGCGGTGCGGTCAGAGCGGCCAAGCCACGGCAAGGCCACGACGGCCATGGCCAGCTAGTGCGCGGCCACGCGCGCGCATGGCACAACCGCATGGCGACGTGGTCAGCCACGCGTGGTGACCACACGCACGGCGCTAGACAGCACAAAGCTATGGCGTGCATGAATTTTAAAAGCGCTGATCACGACCAAACCGTTGCTCCTAAACCTAAACCGGCTTCACTACACTCAAGATGGCATATGGAACTACTAAATCAAATCATAGCACTACACCACTCCTAAACCCAATCTCTCCAAATAAATTGCTAAACAGCAGTGTCTAGCTGTCCACAAGCTTAGAAATTTTCTAAGTGTTTGAGCTAATCTTAATTTCATATTGCATTTCTAAGCTACTAAAAATATTACTTAGCAATATTCTTTTTCAATACCAAGTATTTCATTGTCATCTACAAAGTTCATATTTCAAACTTCATTTAAGTGTCACATACATGTACTATAGCATTTTTGCTTAATAAAAATTGGCTTTAAACCCTACTTGATATACCTGAACTATTGAATCAACTTTTGTTTAACATTTTATTGATCATTTTAAGTTATAAGAAATTGATCTACACACTTTACCACATGCATTAACACATAAACATGATGCTCATGATATGTTTTAGTAAATGATTTAGGGTGTAACACCGAGGGTGTTACATAAGCAAGGGTGAAGAGCAAGCGACAGCTTGACATCCGAAGAACCTAGTTAGGGTGAAGAAGAAAGTACTTGCATTTAGTTGAGGTACCAATCAAACTATGAAGGTCACATTGAGGTGGAGGATCAAATATATTGCATAAATTGTTTGAAATGACTTGACGTGTTTGAAGCTAATTCTCATCTATTGAATGGAATCAAGTCACTCAAGATGGCTATGCTCAAGAAGAAAATCAAAGTTGACAAGTTGACACCCTCACTTGATGAATACGGGAGCTATGGCATTTGGTTTTGAAGGAAATCAACTCAAGTGGTTCAAATTCGTTTTTCATTTGATCTTGAGTTAATAGGTATACCATACTATATTAAGAGGGATGCATTATGTTGATAGATGATTATTCATAAGTGCTCAAGCCAACCCAAGTGAGGTTTGGTGAGAGAGACACACAAGTGCTAACACGCCGTGCTGTGGCAATGGGTGGCCACAACAACTTCTTCGGTGCTCTCGAGTTTAGTTCGTCGGAAGTTTCGACAAGTGTTAGGAGTTCAGGGAGTTGGAAGTCTCGATAATCCTCAGTAGTTTTGACGCCTCACGCGCCACCAACTATTCTAACCGTTGGCATTGTGTAGGCAATACCGGACGTGTTCGGTATGTCCCAACGACTCTATAATAGCTAGTTTTTCAAAGGGACTATAAATACCCCAAGCCTCCACCTTTGGAGGCTGCCGATTCTACTGGTTCCCATATACGTTTTTAGCCTTGAGAACACTCTCCAACCCTCTCTTAGTGAGTGTGTGATCCAATTTGCAAAATCCAACTTGTGGGTTGAGAGAAATTCAAAATTGAGAGCAAGCCACCATTGAGCACTTGTGCATATATTTGTCAATCTTGTGATTTGTATTTGTTACTCTTGGACTCTTCGGTCCTAGACGGCTATGCATCATCGAAGAGCACCCGAGAGATTATGGTGTGCCTCAGGAAGTTTGTAACGGTCGATTCTACCGCCGCAAGGGAAGGAATCAACTAGTGGAAGGAGAAAAAAGAAGTTAAAAAAGACTGGCTAGAGTTGACCTTTGTGGGTCCTCTAGAGCTGACCTTTGCTGGGTCGCTCGCAGCCCTCTCAACGGAGTGTAGGACTCGACGGAGTCCGAACTTCGGTAAAACAAATATTGTGTCTTATTTCTCTTTCAGTTGATATTTTTTATCCACTTTGGTTGTGCGAGCTTGTTTGCAGGCAACCTTGATTAAAAAAGAAATCGAAAAGGAGCAAGTTGGGCAGCTGACTGCAGAACCTGTATATACCGGACACGTTTGGTATCATGGCCAACATTGAATTATTTTGTTATTTGATCTAATCCTTTGTGTTGTAGGGTGTTGGCTCCTAGCTTTATTTAGTATCTTTCATATACCTTGTGGTTGAATCTTGAGAGGTTAATTCTCTGATTTAGAGTTTTTCGTATTTTAAGATGTTATTTTTTTTAAGAAACGTCTATTCACTTTTTCTAGGCAACATCCTCGATCCTTTCAGTGCCGCGGCTGTGGCAGTCCCTCCAGGTGAACATCACCTCTGTCTCTCTCTCCACGTGGCGACGGTAGCAGGGAGCGAGCAGCGTGTGGCTACGTACAAGCAGCAGCAACAGCTGCTTTTAGCTTGATGTCCTCGCACACCTTGCTTCTCTCGTCCCCTCTGGACCTGCACTCCACGCAACGTAACCGAGGCGATTCATTTCCCTTTCCTACACTCCGGACATACGTGTCACCCTTCCGCGATGCACCAGGCAAAGAAAAGCTGGGCGGCTGCATGGACGTATGTGTCCACCGTCGGGAGATCGAATTCGAAGAAAGGAGGCGGCCGCCATGAACGCATACGTACATTCCTGGCGTGTGCTCTGTGTGCATGCTCTCTCCAGTCTCCACTGGCGGAACCAGGCGGGGCCAGCAGGGGCCGTGCCCCCCAAAGCACAGTGATTTAAAAAAAAAAAAAACTACCTATAGAAAATTCAATTGCACAAATAAAAAATTATTATTTCACTCTAATTTGATGATTGATATTGTGCTTTTTTGTTATGAGTACTAAATATATGTATAAAAACGTTGAAAAGCTATGGAGATATATATATTTGTTGTACACGTAATCACAGCGACGAAGCCAGCGGGGGGCTACCCGTGCTCCAGCCCCCCCTACGGCCATGATTTACATGGAGCCCGGGCTTAGCCCGGGCTACCGCCATGAGGAGGAAGAAGAAGACAAGGAGAGGCTGGAGGAAGAAGAAGAGGAAGCCAGCCCTGGCTTTGTCGATTCCTGGCTTCGTCGCTGCGTAATCATATTTATCATGGTGTCATCATATTATCCGGCCCCGTTATTCAAAAGTTCTGATTCCGCCGCTGCCCGTCTCCATGCATGCCAGTCTCTAGGCTCCCGGTCCTCAGATGACCGCATATATTTGCCTGGCCTGGTTGGTACAGCAAAGCAACACAAGCTAGCTACTCCAGTTGCCATAATTGGTGACAAACACGACACCA
Organism: Miscanthus floridulus; assembly: GCF_019320115.1. NCBI lineage: Eukaryota > Viridiplantae > Streptophyta > Magnoliopsida > Poales > Poaceae > Miscanthus > Miscanthus floridulus. The sequence continues at coordinate 18,069,682 of NC_089592.1, forward strand.
TCCATCCATCATAACAACGGAAATCGGTGGCAGATCGAGTAAATGGTGCAGTAACTCACTCACACCGCCGCGGCGCACCAGTCAAATAGTCCATGCCCGTTATGCGTCGTACGTGCATGCACGGTGTCTTTTTGAGACATTGATCCACCAAAAGCGACAATCCGTGCTTGGGGGTCCGTCTTCTACAGAACAAAGTAGCAAAACCCTTGTGGTTGTGGCGCCCAGCCATTGCAACCAGTCCATACCACAAGCAGTAACAAACGTCGTTGCAACATGCCACGTCTCGACGTGGCGGCAGAGCTGCCAGCAGTTTCTACGACTACACAATAGGCACAGAGCCAGCCTAGCCACCAACCTCCATGACTCAAGAGCACGCACAGAAAATCGGAAACCCTTGCTGCTCTGCTCTGTCCCATTGTCCCAACAAACGCCTTGTTGTCCACTCAATAAAAGCATGGCATGGAGTCATGAACAGAGGCGCGGCGTTTGCCGAACAGCAGCATGCTTGTTCACATGACCTCAACGCATCCACGTTCAGTTCAAGAAGACTCTCAAGTCGAGTCCTGTCCTGGCACAGCACAAGATTCCCGCTACCTGCCTCACCCACCACTCACAAGTCACAGGCCACGCAAAAGCCACTACTCTGCTCTGCACGATGCCGCGCCGTGCTCACACAGAGGACATGCATGCATGGCCGGCCATGCCATCACATGGCCCTAGGGCATCAACCAGCTCACAAGTCAAAACCCCACCCGCGCCATGGCGAAGAGCTCAAGAAATTCCGATTCACACGCAACAGACAACAAGCACTAGTAGCACACAACACCAACAGCCAACACATCGTTCCAGCTAGTTCACCATTGACTAATCATAGCCATATAAAACAAAACATTGATTAGATGAGCAGAGTTGTGGAGTAGTATCAATTACTAACAACACAGGTGGTGGTAGTATACAAGATCACCGAGTCCAGGAGGGCACAGCAGGGTGCACACATGCATTTTTCCAAGAACAAGAATGAAATTAAATTTATTGTGTTCCATATACTAAAAGAATACCACCCCAAAGCCGGACCCTAGACCCCTCTCACTCTCTGTATGTGACTCCTCCCCACTCCAGCATGTACAGTACAGACAGGCAGACACTGACACCCCGGCCCCACCCGTAAGCCCCTCCTACATTCCCCATTTCTCTCTTCTTCTTATACAAGGTGATTCCTTCCTCCTTCCTCTTCGGCGTAATGTAATGTATATATAATAAGTAGGTACATAATTAATTACCACGGGTACGGTAATTAAAAAAACTAAATCAAATCAACACATCTTTCAATTTCTGGACAAAACTAAAAGAAAAAGAATACAGAGAAGGGGGGAGGCAAAAAGAAGAAAAATCAAATTTTGGCGGGTACGTCGCTGGGTCGATCAAATGTGTGTGGGGGCTGCTGTGTAGTCTTCACTCTTCATCAACCAATCACCAGGTAGTACTAAGGATGGATGGATGGATGAACGAGAACGTACTCTTCCCCTTCGCGGCCGGCTCACCATATCATCATCATCAGGGCAGGTATGTGCATGCATGACGATGCTGGGCGGCGGCGGCTGGCTGCTCGGTCCCTCAGGGCCAGACGTAGAGCTCGTACCTCTTGCCGTGGTGGGCGGCGCCGTGCTTTCCGATCGCGCCGCCGTGCTTGCCGCCGGGCCCGTGGATGTGGGGGATGTTGATGTAGAGCACGGCGGTGATGACGAAGGTGAATGCCCACCAGACGAGCACCACCACGGGGGTCTTGCCGTGCTTCCCGAGGAGGCCCTTGGCGAACGGGTAGAGGTGGAAGAGCACCCAGAAGTTGAAGAAGACGCCGCCGGCCACCTTGAGCCAGTGCGTCCACTCGCCGTCCAGCACCTTGGCGAAGGCCACGGCGGATCCGATGATGTTGACGAGGATGATGATGATGGGGGTCACCATGAGCCAGGTCCAGCGCACCACGTAGAGGTCGGCGTAGGGGTCCTTCTTCTCGTCGCCCGCGGGCTGCTTGGAGGTGAGCTTGAAGGAGATGTCCCGCCGGAACACCACCTTCACCAGCACCTGGCACACGGCGGCCAGGTACGCGGAGCAGCTGGCCGTCATCCAGAACTGCCCGTTCCGGAACCACTCGAAGACGGTGACGCCCGCCCATTTCACCTCCAGGACGGCCAGGATGAGCAGCGTGCCCAGCACGATGGCCAGGTACACGTAGAACATGGTGGTGGGCCGCTGCACGATGAAGTGCCCCGTCACGAACGACAGCGCCGGCACCGTGGTGTAGAAGATGAGGAACAGCGCCGTGAACGGGTAGGTGGTGATGTTGATGTACGCCACGCGCTGCAGCGGGTGCAGGAACGTGCTCCCGAACAGCGGGTTGTTCCGGGAGAAGAAGATCTCCAGGGAGCCCGTGGACCAGCGGAGCACCTGGTACAGCCGCTCCGTCAGGTTGATCGGGGCGGTGCCGATGAAGGCGTGCGGGTAGATGGAGCAGTAGCGGGACCGCCACCCCTTGATGTGCATCCGGTACCCCGTCACCACGTCCTCCGTCACCGTGCCGTACACCCACCCGATGTCGCTGCCCCACCCGGTCTTCTTCTCGTACGCCGCCGTGCACACCGCCACGGCCTCGGTGACGGTCGCCTCGTCGGCCACGATGGCGGCGGCCTCGTCCGCGTCCGCGAACGGCGACGGGTGAGACGCCCTCGGGATGGTGTCCACGAACGCGTCCGACTTGCCGTACGACTTCTTGGGCAGGGGCAGGAAGCCGTGCTTGCCTTTCGCCACGGCGGCCTTGGTGGTGAGCTCCAGCCCGGGCTTCTCGTACTTGGTCTTGGCGAACATGCCGCCCAGCGACGGGAAGCACGGCCCGCCCACGTTGATCCTCGGCGGGTCGAAGCCGTAGAGCGTGATGCGGCGGAACATGCACCCGGTGCCGACGTAGATGGGGCCCTGCATGCCGTCCAGCGCCCGGAGCGTGCCGTCGAAGAAGATGCGGTTGTGGTTGGCGTACAGGTCCGTAGGGTCCACGCCCTCGAACCGCTGCGGGAACTGCACGAACGCCACCGTGTCGCTGTCGCGGCCGAGCATGAAGCAGATGCCCGCACGCAGCGCCTGCGAGTTGTTGATGTAGTGGTCGCAGTCTAGGTTGAGGATGAAGGGCGAGTTGGAGATCACGGCGGAGCAGCGGGTCAGCGCGTTCATGGCGCCGGCCTTCTTCTCGTGGTTGAACCCGGGGCGTTTCTCACGGGAGACGTACACCAGCATGGGCAGCCGCACGTCCACCATGCTGAAGTCCAGCGGGTTGTCCGCGCTCGCCGGAGGGCCGAGCTGACGGCTGTGGCTCGGGTGGTTCAGAAGCACCTGCATTTTTCCATGGAGCGCCACCGTTAGTTACTGAGGGTAATTTTTTTAACATTTACAGTGGCTCCGATCATGTAATTACTAATTACCGAGCGCAGCGGGTTGGTTAACTTTGCGATGGTAAAAGTGAATGTGTAATTACAGTAGTAATTAGTTACTCCTCTCCTACAGTACTTGGGGTAAAAGTGAAAGTGGCGGCCAATTAAAAAAACTGTCAATCAAGTTAATTACTACAGGTGGTTAGAGCAGAGTAATTTATCCGGGGAATCAATGATTGAGGGCGACCGAAGAAAGGCTACACACAGCACCACAGCTGCACAGCACAGCTCTAATCAGGAATCCCACCAGTGGCTAATTTGGGGGGGGGGGGGACCACCCCAAGACAAGCGAACAGGGCCGCGCTAGGGTTCAATGGGACAACGGGTGGGCCAGCTGGATGGCTCTGTCTGTGTCTGCCCGCCCATCCCATGGTGGACGCATCATCCGCCGTGGCGTCGTCCATTCAATTCAATGGTGGACACTGGTATCAGTACAGCTGCGGAATTAGTGTACGCGGCGGTGGTTGCGCTCTCAACCATCAGCCGCGTCCATTCCGTCAAATCCCTTGGAAAAACACCCTTCATCTACTAACCGATTTCGGCCACATGTGCATATCTGTGGAAGGATGTGATGCGATTCGATTCCCTTCCCCCAGCCATTTTGTAGCGGTATTGGAGTGGTAGCATATTCATGCAAAAATCAATCTAGTAGGATTGGAGTGGTAGCATAATCTAGGAAAGTACTATAGTAATAAATTTAAGAAGAAGGGTAGAAGAAGAAGACTCACATAGACGATGCCGGCGTGGTCTCCCTTGCGGTGGTTCTCCGAGGGCTCAACCCAGGTGCCCTCCCACTGGTTACCGTCGGCCATCCACGTGGCCCTGGGCTCGCCGTCCTTGAGCCCCCTGGCGGCGTTATACGCGTCGGACCTCTGCTTGATGTCGTGCTCGAGCCCGTTGATGCGCGCCTTGAACTCGTCGTACTCCTTGCGCACGCGGCGGCGGTCGTTGACGAAGTCCTCCTGCGACCGCCCCATGTACGGGTGCGACTTGAGCTCGAAGTAGCTCTCGGGGCCGCGGGGCTCGATGCCGTGCTTCCGGCAGAAGGGCACCCAGACGGTGGCGAACTTGGCGGCCTCCGCCATGGCCTCGTAGGTCAGCAGCATCCCAGAGTCGTCGGAGAGGTAGCACGTGTTGCGCTCCACGGGGTAGTCGGCGGCCAGGATGGAGAGGATGGAGTTGGCCGTGCTCAGGATGGGCTCCTTGAACGGGTCCGCCGTGGTGACGAAGATGTCCAGCCCCGGCAGGCGGGACGTCCCGTCGGCGCGGTCGAACCGCTGCCGGAGCACCCCGAGGTCCGGGACGCGGTTGATCGGGTTCAGCTTGGGGAGCTGGTCCAGCAGCCAGGAGAAGCCGAACCAGAACTCGCCCGCGATGGAGGTCACCCACAGCCACAGCGCGTCCGGGTTGCGGTGCGAGATACGCCAGATCACGAACAGCGTGAACGCGATCAGGCGGACGAAGATGAGCACCCTGCATCGTTAGTTAAAATTCAATTCCAAATTTTGTTTTCACTATAACTCTTTTTTATGACAAATTTTAAATTTACCATTTTTCCTAATCACGTTGCTGATTAACAGTAATAATAATAATAAACAAAGCGTGAGTGGTGATTGAGTGCATTCGCGATGTTGGGTCGTACAATAATTGGGGGTCCGTTCCGATGGGGGAACATGCATCATGTTGGAGGCCTCTCACAGCCTGAGGCGAGCATATGCGTGCGCGGCGCGGCACACGGCACACGGCACACGGCACGGCCGTGGCGAAAAGCGGGAGGCGGAGGAATCCACTCATGTGAGAGCGAGGGGAACGGAACCGCTGGCGTGGTGCGGGTGGCAGTCAATGCGCGTGAGCTGGGACAACGCCACGCCACCGACAAGCGGGGGCGCCCGTCGTTTCCGTCCTGTCCACGGGGCGGGGGGGCGGCTGCGGCGTGAAAGCGCCAGCGCCTGCCAGACAGGCAAGGCCATCCGCCGAGAGGGCAGAGCGGCATAGATTTGCAAGGAATAACGGTCTTTTTTTTTCTCCCTGAATTTTTTTCCTCCACCTTCTATTTTTCCTTCTGGAAACAACAGATTTCTTTTGTTTCCACTTGGGGGTCCTTCACCTACAAGCCTACTACCGCTGCAATAATGCTTTCCTGCCGGGGCCCGCCTGGAATAATTTTCCAGGCAAGCTCCCTACCACCACTCCTGTGTGTATGCTCCGGTAGTAGACCAATCCCATGTGAGGGACGCGCGCGCGGTGCTGCTGTACAGCGTGGACTCGGGAAAGCAAATCCTATACTACCAAGTACGTACTGATACGGTCTGAGCTGTAAATGGGCCGAAATCTAGTCCCCTCCATCTCGAGCTGTCGTCACCATGCCGAGGCTAATGTGCAGCTAGCACTACCTCTTCCTCCTTCTCTATCTAAAGCTTATGCTTTTGGAGATGTGGTAGTCTTTTTCCCTGGATGGATGCCCCAAGCTCATGCATGAAAGATAGGATTAGATGCAACCCCAAAAAGGCAGTTGAGCCCTCTTGAAGAATCCAACACCCCCAAGGAGAGACTACAACTGGAACACCCCCAACACCACCACCAGCCCCCCTTTCTGGGTTTTTTTTCACCCTCCTTTTCGTTTTTTCACAAACATCCTTCTTTCCTCCGGTCCAAAACTAGGTCATACCACTTTCACCCCTCAAAAGTACATGGAGGGGAAAAGAACACATTAGTGGACAGACACATAGCACAAGGCGCTTTGCAGCTATTACGCGGACTTTCTCACTAATCATCAATGGTCTTTACCGGAATTTGGAGGCTTTCAATGATGGCTTGCTTGGACTCACATGCAAGCCACGCGTAGTGTCGCCTCCTAGGCTGCTAGCCTGCTACGCAGGCAATCTGAAGAAAGCATTCATTCATGGATTTCACCAGAACGGCCCTTCACCGACTCCGGGGCAGGTAGAAAAAAATTATTAGCCGCCAGGGGCGGAGTAGGCCCCACCTGGCAGTGGGAGGGTCCCGGAACCCAACAAATTCAACTCCCTCCCCAAACGTTCCCGTCCAGCTGGCCCGGCCCACCGTGCAGCGGCGGTGACGACAGTGCCGACAGCCCAACGGGAGACGCGGTATCCCAGGTCGGGGCCTCGGGGGGGTCCCCTGCCAAACTGCAACGTGCACTTGTCTTCTGAGCCAGATTGATTGATGAGACTGAAATTTAACTGCCTGGTTTTGTTTTGTTTTGTTATTATTAATCCACTGCTGCAATCCTAGAGTGCTTGGAGTGGGAGACCGGGCGCTTGACTGGCTCTGGCTGACAGTGTTGTTGGGAGTAGATTCTACGGCGGCGTGTGAGGGCCGGCGGCGAGGCCGGTCAATGCAGCAGACGTGTGTGTGTGCGCCGGTGAGGAGGTGAATTCAGAGAGAAGAGAATCGACCGGCGAAAGGAAGGAGGAGGAGTGCATGTATACCTGTAGGGGTGGAGGAGGATGCCCTTGATCTTCTCGGTGCGGAAGACGGGGCGGTCCTCGAGCGCGACGCCTGGGTCGGCGCCGTCGCCGGAGAGGTCGTCGCTGAGGTCGACGGCGATCCAGCTCTCGTCGTTGACGGCGCCGATCTGGCCCTCGGTGGCGGCGACCGCCACGCGGTCCATGTCGGCGGAGGAGGCGGCGGACGCCACCGCGGCGGCGCCAGCGCACGCGCACACGGGGAACCCGCACACGCACCCGTGCTTCGCCTTAGCGTTGTTGCCGCCGCCGTTCGCCTGCTGCTGTCCCTCGCCGTTGCGCCGGCCGTCTCCGCCGCCGGGCGCCATAATGCCGGGCGCGCCCTCCCCTTCCGCTTTTGTCGGACACGGTGGTGGCTCTTCTCTCTCGAGGCAAGAGAGAAGAGGCCGAGCGGGGGATTGGAGGACGGAGAAAAGGAATGCGAAGCTGCCTCCTCTTCTCTGCTCTTCTGGGCTGTATGAGAAGGAGGGAGAGGCAGACGAGGAGAGGGAGAAGAGAAGGTGGTGGTGGTGTGGGAGGGAGAGGAGATGCGTGGGGGGAGGGACGGGATATATAGAAATTATGGGCCGGAATTCACTAGCCGAGTGTCGGTCGGGTGGGTTTGCAAGGCAGGCAGGGGAGGCTAGCTAAGCTTCCTCTGTATTTTTGTACGCGTCTGTACACGTCCCTCTCTGTCTTTTTTTTCCCCTCTCTCACACACTCCGTAGCTGCAGGTATCTACTCACTCAGCTGCTCTGTGAGTGAGACGAGCGAGCTGGATATGCGTGAGTGGTGGTGAGTTATGGAAAGGCAAGCACCCCCTCCCTCCACGATTTATATGGGTAATCAGCAGGCCGCCGACTCTCTGTGTGTTTGTTGTGTGTGTGTGATGAAAGGAAGAAGAAGGTGAGCTGTGCGCGTATATGCAGGTGGCAGGCAGGCATTTGCAAGCTGCGCTATGAACAGGCGCCATGAGAGGCCCATATGGGGGGCACCTACCTACCTACCAGGCTGCTTCCGCTAATGTTCCGTGTTAACGCCCATGTGATCCCCCTGGCTCCCCCTGGCTTCGTGCACTAGCTAGCAGGACTATACCCTCCTCCTCCGCCTGATTATTAATTTGCGGCGCTCTAATTAATAAAAAGTTTGTTTGTTTGTTTATTTATAAATTCATTCATCGCTCGCCCGGGCACGGCCAGATATGATGCGGATTTCTCCTCCCTCACACCCCCATTGGCATTGCGCCACATGATTAAACCTAGGCACTCACTAATCGGCGGGGAATAGAATAAAGCGGCGGTAATGATTAGTTTGTTTTGGCTACTATGCTCCTGTATTTTTTACGCGCTGAGTCCTGACTCCTGAGGGTGGACATTGGTCGATTGCGCTGTCATCAAGCAGGAAGAAGCAGGATAGCTAGCTAACGTCCTCGCGCGTCCTGATTGGAAGATTCCTTGCGTCCGGTCCGTCCTCCCTTCCATAAAATGGAACATGAGGGACGCTGGGCACGCGAGCAGCGCACGTACGTACGTCCGTCGTGTGCTGGACTCGCAGTGGTGTGTTGCATCCAGCTCACATCGGGGGCCGCAGCGGGTTAATTCCACGGAAAGTTCCGTGGCGTCTTCATTCATCCCCCCCCCCCCCCCCCCCCCCCCCCCCCCCACCACCACACACACACACACACACACACAATTCCTCCCATCCTGCCCTGCAATCTGCAACCGCGTGCATGGGCATGGCTCTGTAGATTCCTTGGCTCGGGGTTGGGGGCCCGGACTGAGTTTACTCCGGTCACAGCGGAGCGCAGGCAGAGAGCAACGGAGAGGATGGCGTTTTGTTCCCTTACAACCAATTGGGTTCACGGGGAAACCACCACGTTAACAACTGTAACTGTAACACGACGAATGCTGCTTTTAATTTGGGAAGGGGCGCGCCTGTACTTTCGTGTTTAGTTCCGAAATTTTTTGGCTTTTGGCTACTGTAACACTTTCGTTTTTATTTGACAAAAATTGTCCAATTATGGACTATTTAGGCTTAAAAGATTCGTCTCACGATTTCTCGGCTAACTGTGTAATTAGTTTTTTTTCGTCTACATTTAGTACTCCATGCATGTGCCGTAAGATTCGATGTGACGGTTACTATACAAAAAATTTTGGTTTTTGGGTGGAACTAAACGGGGCCTTTATATGCTTCTGCGTGGAAATTGTCATGTATGTGTGGTGACGTCAGGCTAACGGGGGTGAGGGCGAGGCTAGCGTCCGTCCTCCTCGCGTCCACACGACCACTCACACACTGACCCCCGCCGGCCCTGCGTCGCTGCGCCTGCGCGCATGGCCGCGCCGTCGCCCCACTAGATAGTAGATCACCACGCACCGGCGGCAGCCTATCGAGAGCCAGTGGGTAGTCGTACTTGGTACGACGACGGGGACGCGCGCGTCCACCGACCCCGGCGGCCATCTCTGTGGCGTCCGTCACGGTGAAAATCGATGCGCCGCCCATCGTCGCCTCGATTCGCAGCCTCTCACGACGCCTATACATGCACACGGTTAATCAACCATGTAAGCGAGAGCGAGAGAGATCATCATATCACCACCATTCATTAAAAATCTCGATCCACCGGTGAAGTACGCGTACGTAAACGTACCTAGTACGGTGATTAAATCCCCATGCCTCCAACGGTTTCCGGTGGAGTACACACATCCGCACGCACGGAGATCCAACTGCAAACGCCGGCACGTTAACCCGTCCCCCCCACCGGGCAACGCCATTAATGCCACCACCACCTCCACTCCGACTCTCCGAGTGTGTACCCGCGCAACGCAAGCCTCCTCCGCGACCGCGAGATTGCTGTATAGTATATACTAGCATTGACAGCTCGCCGTCCGTACACGCGCGTGGCCGTCCAAGCAACCGGCGGCGACGATGTGATGTCGTCATCCAGCGGTGGCGCCGGCACTCTGCGCAGGATCCGATGCCCGACCCGTCTCCGTCCATGCTGGGCAACCACTGTACCGACCAGGGCTACTACTGTTGCTAGCTTGCTAGCCAATGAAAGGCCACCCACAGTTACTGCACCCTGCTTCCATTGCCTGATGACCACTCCCATCAGATTGACTCCGATCCCAGCATAGGCGGAGGTGCCGTGCCCATTGTCTACCAAACCTTTAGGCTGCCCCCAACAAAGGGCCCAGAAAAAAGCATCCTACCTCATTTTATCCTTTTCAACGTCCCTATGACCTCGTATTCTTGAATTCTTTGCACAAAACATCTATTGATGTCATTAAAAGAGTCATCTAACTGAAAGGCTGTGTTCGTATCCTCACCATTAAACAATGTGTCAAAATACTCTTGCCATCGATGTCGGATCTCATCCTCCTTCACCAAGAGATGCTCTCTTTCATCCTTAATGCACTTAACTTGATTGAAGTCCTTTATCTTTCTCTCACGAACCCTAGCCATCCTATAAATGTCATTATCTTCTTCCTTCGTACTCAAATGTTGGTAAAGATCCTCGTACGCTCTACCCTTTGCCATACTTACAGCTCGCTTGCAGTCTTCTTTGCCACCTTGTACTTCTCTATGTTGTCCACACTCCTGTCATGGTACAAGTGTCTATAGCATTCTTTCTTCTCCTTAATAATCATTTGGACTTCCTCATTCCACCACCAAGTATCTTTAGCCTCGCCTCCACTTTCTTTGGTTACTCCACACACCTCTGAGGCCACCTTCCGAATGTTGGTTGCCATCTTCTCCCACATGTTGTTTATGTCATCTTCTTACTTCCAAGAGCCCTCTTTAATAACCCTTTCCCTGAATACCTCTGACGTCTCCCCTTTCAGTTTCCACCACTTTGTTCTTTCAATCTTAGCTTGTTTGTCCCTACGGGCACGCACCTGAAAACAAAAGTCTGCCACCAAAAGCTTATGTTGAGAAATAACACACTCCACTGGTATCACCTTGCAACCCAAACATGCTCGTTTGTCCTTTCTTCTGGCAAGGACAAAGTCAATCTGGCTAGAGTGTTGTCCGCTACTGAAGGTCACTAGATGAGATTCTCTCTTTCTAAAGAAAGTGTTGGCTATCATCAGGTCAAAAGCTACCGCAAAGTCCAGAACTTCCTCCCCCTCCTGATTCCTACTACCATACCCAAAACCTCCATGAACTGCCTCAAAACCTGCACTTGTAGTACCTATATGCCCATTAAGATCTCCTCCTATAAAAAGCTTCTCCCTACTAGGTATAGCTCTAATCAGGCCATCTAAGTCTTCCCAGAACTGTCTCTTAGCACTCTCGTCGAGGCCTACTTAGGGGGCGTATACACTAATTATGTTCAAGACTATATCACCAACGATAAGCTTGACTAAGATAATCATATCTCCTTGCCTTCTCACTCCCACCACACCATTCTTGAGGCTCTTATCAATCAAAACTCCTACTCCATTTCTATTCGCGACTGTCCCTATGTACCAAAGCTTGAAACATGTATTGTCCACCTCCTTCGCCTTCTGACACTTCCATTTAGTCTCTTGATCGCATAATATATTTACACGCCTTCTAGTCGCGGTATCAACTAACTCTCTTAACTTACATTTAAGCGACCCTACATTACAACTACCTAAACAAATCCTAGTTGGTTCGACTAGCTTCCTTACCCTTCGCACTCATTGACTCAGATGTGAAGACCCTTGCTCATTTTTCACTACACTTGGGCGTCGATGTAGCGTGCCACTAAGGAAGCGATGACCCGATCCTTGCTCACTTGACACCATGCCCAGATCGTGACACGGTGCATCACTAAGGGGGTGCCGACTCGACCTTTGCCCATTTAACACCATACCCGGGTTCTGATATGGCGCGTCGCTAAGAGGGTTACGTCCCAATGGTTTTCTTTCGGGTTTTATCTCCATTAGAATGGCTAGATTTAACGTTGGCTCGCCACGCCTATCACAACCCTCCTCCTTTACCAGGGCTTGGGACCTGCTATATTGAGACAACATAGGCGGAGTTATTTTGTGGTCTTCAAAGTATGCAAAATTTCTATTGGAACTTTAAATAGAGCTATAGTGTCTAATGAATGTATGGGATTATTGAAACATTATTTTTAAGACAAATCTACACTTGTAATTTTTAGATTTCCAAATTAAATAGGATATAATAATCAAAATTTCAAAAGTTTGACCATATCTTAATCAAAATGACATATATTTATTATCAGAGGGAGTACTTTTCTTTCAAAGTTAAAATCCAAATATATCCACTCACAAGTCACAAGGATAACCAACACATTGCCGTCTATGTACAACAATGCAACCTTCTATCTATTCATTTAAAGCAAACCAAAACCGTCATCGAGTGGTTCCTTTGAAGCCTAGTATTTGGTAACTTGGTGTATCAACCCATATCTTATCAACTTGTGGCCAACCCACCTTCACCATGGATCCCACCTTGCTCAACCTTTGGTGTGACCTTCACTTAGCTTAATCAAAACTTAGCTTGGGTGCCATGTCCTTGTGTACCAAACCTCCACCGCCCCCCCACACACAAAGGGCCCACAAAGGATCGGCAGTAATGATGGCCCTATTTAAGCTACATATAATACAGGGAAAGCACCATTAGTACTTAAGAGAAGCGTGTCTGATATAGTTTCTATTTTTTGACATAGATGGAAATGGTGGGAAGAAGCCCGACTAGATAAGCTACAGAGAAATCACACCGTTTGAGCTATTAATTTCATATTATATTACCCATAAGCAACTTATAAATTGTACCACATACGCCTGATATACCGTTGCATGGTACACTTAGTGAAACTACTATATATCGTTGCAATGTAAGTTTGCATGGTAAATGAGAAACTACTATATGCATGTGTAAGTCTATGATTGTCAACGAAATCTGGTCGACAGTCTACCGAGGTGTATGCCCATGGTAGTAGATGAATCAATGGAGGTGCGCGTAAGGAAACTGGATGGTGACATAGAACGCAAGAGGCAGCGATTAGGCAGGTTTAGGCCGTCAGCTTGACATAATACCCTACGTCCCGTGTCTTTGTGGATTGTATTGCGTATGATCAGATGAAAATGAGGGGGTCCCTACCCGCCTTATATAGCCTAGGGGTAGAGTTACAGATCGGTTGTTTCTATCCTTATCGGTTTACAAGTAGGAAGTTACAGATATTATGGAATCTAGCATATCTGAGTAGATTTCCTAGATCACCGAGGATCTTTACGCAGTCTTGCGATGCATGCTCACCTACGCCGTACTTCATGCGATGGCGTCTTGTAAGCTGGGTCTCGACTAGTGGTGCGACCCATGCGTGGTCTTGTGGGCTAGGCCTCCCCTAGCAGCTTAGCCCATGTACAACCCTATGGGTATCGGGGGTCATACCCCCCCACAGCTAGTCTCCAAGCACCTTGTATGCGCCGAGCAACAGCGTCTTGAGTTCGTCCGAGCTGTCTAACTTGTTGCTAATCACCAGGAGCAGGCTTTCGACCTATTTAACTAGGAGCCGAGCTGTTGAAGCAAGCGTTCGAGTAGTTTGAATGAGCATCCAAGCTGTTGAATACGGCATCCGAGTTGTTGACAATGGCGTCTGAGTTGTAGAAATAGATGTATAAGTATTTCAATTGGGAGCCGAGCTCAGGCTCATGTGAAGTCAAGGTTTGTCGGCAGGATGTAAGGAGCTCAAGTAAAACAAATTGAAGTCTTGGTCGGTGAAGTGTACACACTTAAGTGCCAATTGCGATGGCTCTGACAACGTGGTCATTAGGGTAGAGTATAGGCATTAAATGACAGACTTGACGAAGTTGAAACACCGTGAAGAAGAAACAGTACATGCACCAAGAGGTGCATTATACATAATGCAGTCCTCGAGCCTGCTGGAAGATGATGAAGGAATCTTGTAGTAGGGTCAATAAAAAATATACCGTCCCCAGCGTAGCTGAGAAAGCAACCAGTCCCCGGCATTGCTGAATAATCGAGTGACCAGGAAATCAGTACATTCACCGCAAGGTGAAGTGCACAGAATTAGTCCCCGAGCCTGCTAGAAGATGAGAAAGGAATCTTGTAGTAGGATCAAAGAAGAAAAATATGTTGTCATAAATATCTGGGAAAAAATTCCACCAAAGCAACACTTAGTATTGAATTCTGTTTCATTGGCCCATATTTGACGCGGTAGCCCACTAGGCCCATTTAGAAATCCAGCGTGGCATGCGGAGATTTCGGAAGAGAATGTGGCGGGGTAGGCGTGGTTTCCCAAAAACCCTGGAAGGCGGAAGGTTAAGGGTCGAACTATTATAAGAGTGTTGCGGTCCCGGCGGACATTCCCCACTATCTCCACTGCTTCATCGTTCTCCTTGCGCCCACGCCGCTGCACCTGGCAACCGCTCTGCCATTAGAGCAATCGCAAGTGCATAGTTTCCTCTCATCCATAGATTTGTGAGATGGCGCCGAAAAGAAGCCATGGCGCCTCGAGCAGGGGAGCACGTGAGTTGAACTACACCGAGGTGTGGATGGAGTCCGTCAGCAACGAGGCAGTGCTCAATCAATTGGTGGTGCACGACATGCTACCTGATAGGGCAACGGGGGGATGGCGTCCGGCTCATGGTGAGTGCTTTCCTACTCCTCGTGGTGATGAACAAGTAGTTTTTGAAGATTACTTCTACTGTAGATTCGGTGTTCCAATCTATCCATTCCTCCATGGGTTGATTGATTATTATGGGATTAGTCTTTGCAATCTAGGCTTGAACTCCATCCTTCATGTCTCTGTCTTCATCCATTTCTGTAAGGCCTATCTTGGCATTCTTCCCTATTTTGATCTCTTCCGCCACTTCTTCTACTCGAAGAGCCAGGGGGATCTGGATCTAGGATTGTAAGAGGGGCAAACTTGTAGCTCTAGGATGAGACGGTGGGTCAATACATCGCCACCCCTTTGAACATGAACGTGAAATATTGGGTGCAGCGATGGTTCTACATTCCTCAGGCAGAGCCATATGTGGCATGCGACATGGATCAGATCCCTGTTAGCAACGCTAGGTGGTCGAAGAGTTCTAGCACCAATAGAATGGAGCAAGTGACAGAGCTCTTGGCGCTGATAGATCAGAGAAGGTTGGATGGGGTGATTGTGGCAACAAATTTCACCTTTCGACGGGTCTAGCCCAATAAGGAAAGGGTACATCTCGGGTATGAGTTCTAGGGGGGAGACCGATGGTACCCGAGAGGTGCCCAAGGAGATCAGTCGGGATGAAGTTAAATGACACATCTCAATGATCTTTAACCTTGCGAGGCATCTTAGGATCGATGACCAGCAGAGGCCCTTCCATGTAGGGAGCCTCCCACCATGGGTAGGAGTCTTATTTTTTGTTTCATTTAATCCTTTATCTGTTGCAATGTATTCATTCATGTTCCTAGAGATTCATAGGTAGGACCGGGCGGTGTACTTCTCGGTGGTCCCATCGGCGGACTGGCCAAGGGGAGTTGATGCCTGGCCGAGCAATCCCTGGTGTTAGGCTAGCTCAGAGATAGGTGGGGACTGCTTGACCCACCTTGAGGACGAGGACAAAGATGAGCTGATGTCGCATGTCCACGAGAAGCTCTGAGGGAAGCAACCCGCTAACAAGGAGTCATCCCTGAAGACAAGGAAAATAGCAGCTTCGTCTCATCGTGAGGAGAGGCCGAAGAGCATTGGGGCTTCCGTGCTACCCCAGAGACGGTAGATGTATGTGTCGAGCTTGTCGGACGACGATGAGGCGGCGATGCCTCCTTCCCTAAGGGCCATGACACCTCTGCCGTCTATGTTAGTAGGGGTGGAGACACATGAAAGGCGGCGAATGCAGGAAAACACCACGCCGGTACCCGATAGTGCTCGGGCGGTACCCGCAGCGGTAGCTTGGGCAGCACCGGTAGTCCCCGAGACCCCACGTACAACTCTAGTGGCAGCAGCGTAGGTGGCCACCGAAGCCCCTGGGACTACGTGGGTTACTCCAGCGACGCCCATGGAGGTGTCGGGCAGCTCGAATGCCTGAGTTTGTGGCTCTGGGCGATCATGCTGGTTCTGAACAGCATGGCCGGAGTCCCAATTGTAAGTTTCCCTCTTTGTGCATAATTCCTTTTTAGCGCTGTTTGCTGATTGTTGATGAGTTGTTTGTGGGCCGAAGTGCGAAGTCGAGTGAAGACCTACAAGCTGCTGCTACTGATGGCGTGGAGCATGCGGCGAAACCAAAAACTCCCTATGTCTAGCAGGAACAAGGGGGAGCATATCCAGTTGCCCCCACCGAGCAGCCAGTGGCTGTGGAACCGGCTGCCCCTGCCATGGAGGTGGGGCGCACGACGAGGGGGATCCGAGCAATGAGGTGTTGTGGGCCATAGGTGTGATGCTAGCTTATCCTACCGGAGCAGGCACAGAAGCCGTAGGGGATGCACCGAGCACCACGGCGTGGGAGCCACCCACAGTTGCTGAGCAAATGACGGTGAAAGCATCTAGGCCCCTAGTTGGGTTTCGATGATTAATGACAATACGTGATTACCATGACTAACGTGTGTTTTACAGAGGCAATTAAGTTAGGTCATGGTAATGGCAATTGATTGGACAATCAAGATTGTCATGCCCCTACAATTGATGAGGACATCACTCCTTCGGATGTACCCACTGATCCTCCAATCGTCATGCAAGGTCTAATGACCTGAGCTCGAATGCGTCAACTCAATTTAGAGGTGAGCTCGTTCTTAAGCGATCCTTTTCATACTTTTAAGAATAGACTAATATCTAATGATGTTATCTTGCTTAGGAACATTGGAGAGGGTCATCAGGGACTTAGAGGAAGAGGTGGAGGTATTGATGACCAGCAAGGACGTTCAACAGAAACCGGAGGCCCGGTCCAACATGATTTTGATTCTGCCTCGGCCTCTAAGACCAGTTTGCCTTAAACTGGTGACCCAGGACGCATCCGGACTCTGTTTTCGACGATCCATATATGGTTGGAAAGCTAATTTGATAAGGAAGCGAATCCAAGTGGTCTCACATCAAAATACCTTCATAATCAATGGGAATCATCGAAATAAGTCAGCATCTAGAATCTGTCAAGGTGCTGCGACACCGTCTTTTGGTCCGTTGGACCGTGTATCGTGTTTGGGTCCATTAGAGGGCGTGTCCAGGGTAGGCGATGATCCTAAGACCTTTATAATCATACGCCGCCGCCATCATTAGGTTTTGGGTTTTGCTTAGATTAATCTGTCAAGAATAGGTTCGTCGTTCATCGGTTTGTGAGACCCCAACTTCGTGAGATTAATCATTCATCTGTAATTTGGTTGCTTTCTTTCTTGTTCTTGCTTATGTTCTTCATTGTGCAGGCAGGGATTAGCCTTCTTGACAAGGTCAACCAGATTTGTGTCTCAGTTGATAACCAGAGGAGTTGTGGTGCTATGATTGCAGGGTTCGATCTTTCGATCTGAAGCCGAATCGGTGTGTCATTCTCCTCCACAACGATAGTTATCACTACCTGATGGAAGATCGGGATCCCCATTTGTATTAAGTGGTAATCAGAGCTAAGGTATACCGTCAGGTTCATATTTATCCCCTAGTTTGGAGTGTTTCTCATTCGTCCCATAGTCCAGTGTCATACTTTTTTTTCATGTCCTAGAACCTTCCGCGCCATAGCCTTTGCATATTTCAGCTTCAGAGTCTGTCGTGTTGAGTTTGTGTCCTGGTCGAGGTCTTGTTACTGGTTAGGTCATGTTAGAGTCTAGTTCATGTGTTTTCCCCCATCGTTTCCATCAAATCTTTGCTTTTGTGACCAATTTGCGCACATTGTTCCTGTTTTATCCTCTATTTCGGAGCCAATTCTTAAAACTGGTCTAGTTTTTGCATACGAACTCGGATTTTGATGTTCCATATATCAAAATCGATCAGAAAATTTTTTGGATCCATCTATCCCCCACTTTAACGGGGTCAGAGATTTTTATTTTCATCAAAAACTAGTCACAAGATCCTCTTTTCGTGGTCATAAGCTTTTTGCCGTTTTTGAGCACGTCTTCTGAAATTTCCACATGCCACACCTTTCACTTGTTTAGGCTCATATTTTCTGTGATTACTTCTTTTGTGCTCCTAAATGAAGAAAAATATCAAAAAAATAAAAAGAAAAAATCAAAATTTCCCAAAAAAACAACGACAACCCAAAAAATAGAAAAAAGAGAAGGGCAAAAGAGGAACAATATCTAGAGGAGCACATAGAGAAGGCCAAAGTGAGCTGTGTTAGCATGTGCTATCTGGTTTCTTGTTTGTGTTGCTGTTGCCATCCACCATACTTGTTTTTCACACCCCTATCACCTTGCTATCCACCATACTTGTTTGTTACACACCTGGTACTTGGAACATTTTAGACCAGCAACGATAACAAGTACTTTGGATCATAATTCAGCATTACTTTCTATTACTGACTTATGTGCCAGATATACATATTATTCTTTGTGTGCCTTCCAAGCTCCACAAACTCTTCAGATCAGTATAAACAAAGGGCCTTGTAATCTCGGTACCACTGCCTGACAGGTATCACGAACCAGCCGTCGGTTGTACCGCCCTCTGCTTATGTTGGTAAGAACTTTGTAAGTGCTTGGTAAGATGCTTCCACTTGCTGTAAAAAGTGACACCCCTATAACTGCAACCACGTAGTCATTTGTTAGGGATAACTTTCACCGTTTGTTCTTGTTTTTGTGTTTACAATGGCAGGAGGTGATCAGACTAGAGATAACAATCCTAAGGGTTTCAACGAGTGTGTCAGCCAAGAGCAACTGCAAGCTGTTGTAGAGGATGCCCAAAAAAGGATGAATGAGGCCGTCACTGATGCACTCATTGAACTCAACATTGGCAACAACATGGAGAGATTGGACAAATGAATTTTCATGCTAACCGACAAGGTTACTGAGTTAAAAACCTTTGTGGCGGGCAATAACAACGTCTCTGGCAGCAACACCGATGGTCTCTTGCCAGAAGACATGGTGCATGATGCCAATGGGAACATAGATTGATCAGCCTTCTAACAAGCAAGATTACGATGACGTCTTCGTCGCAGCATGGCGGGTATGGGTGGTGTCCACCACCATCAAGGTAATAATCACCGTGTGCCCGATTATCCTTATGCTAAGATTAAATTCACAATACCATCTTTTTTGGGTCATTATGATGCTGAGGGATATCTTGATTGGGAGATGACAGTAGAACAAAAGTTTAGCGCCCACCTTGTGCCTAAGCATCATAGAGTTCGACAAGCTACTAGTGAGTTTAAGGATTTTGCCATTATTTGGTGGAATGGGCTAGTTGCACAGGATGCTTTACTTGGTTCATGGGAAGAACTTAAGGTTGCTATGCGTGATCATTTTGTACCTCCTTCTTATCATAGAGACTTATGTAAGAAATTGATGCATTTAGAACAAGGAGATAAATCTGTACATGATTACTAAGGTGAGCTCCAAAAGGGATTGATGTGTTGTAGTGTTGTCGAGGGGAACAAAGATTCCATTTGTCATTTTTATTCGCGTTTGAGGTGCGAGATTCAGGACATTGTTGATTATAAAGAATTTAACACTGTCAACCAGTTGTTTCAGTTTGCTATGCTTGCAGAAAAGGAATTGTAGGGGCGTGAACAGCAGAGCAAGAGCAAGGTCAGCACCACATGCACGCCACGCTCGGCACCATCTTCAGGGCTGACCAAGCCAACCACTTTTCGGGTGCCTCCACCAGCGAGCAAGCGACCAAGAGCCTCTAGAGTTACCGCTACACCTAAGGCACCTCCCGCACAACCTTCAGATTTAGGTAAAAATTCTTTGCAAGTGCCTACCAAGAGTACCTCATCCGTTGCATTGACGGGATGCACTTCGGGCATTCAGTGCCACCGCTGCCATGGCATTGGCCATGTGCAAAAGGACTACCCAAGTCAGTGGGCATATATTGCTATAGAAGATGGTTACATCAGCACCTCTAACATTGAGGATGAAGAAGACCAAGATGCAGATGAGGAGGACGGTGAAGTCCTTGGTGACGAGGCCACGGCGGCCTATAGGAGCATCATTGTATAGTGGGTGCTCAGCTCACAAGTGCAGCAACCTAAGAAGCTACAACGCCATAACTTGTTCTAGATTTTCTTCGTCATTAGCAATCATCGAGCACGTATCATTATTGATGGAGATAGCTGCAATAATTTGGCGAGTTCTGATTTGGTCAAGAAGTTTGGCTTGACCACACACCCACACCCACGTCCATACCATATTCAGTGGTTAAATGATTCTGGAAAAGCAAAGGTAACACAAACTTGCAGAGTTTCATTTTCCATTGGTTCTTATGCTGATTCTATTGATTGTGATGTGGTACCTATGCAAGTCTGTTCACTCTTATTGGGTCATCCTTGGGAATATGATAATGATGCTACACACCATAGTAGAAGTAATAAATACACCTTTGAGCATAAAGGAAAGAAAATTACTTTGGTATCTTTGACCCCTGCTCAAATTATACAAGCTGATAGAGAACGCGCTGCTAGTTTGAATGATGTTCAATCTAAAAATCAGCAAGTTACTAATTCTATTCTCCCACCTAAAAAGGATAAGTCTACATCTATTTCTAAGGCTGAGGGGATTAAATTGAAGGGTGGTGTTATGCTTGCAACAAAATATGACTTTGCTGAAATTTCTCAAGATGATATTTGCTATGCTTTGGTATGCAAACGAGCTATGTTTTTGCTTGATGATATTGTTAGCTCAGTGCCTCCTGCTGTCACTAACCTTTTGTAGGAGTATGAGGACATTTTTCTAGCTGAGATACCCCCGGGGCTACCACCTATGAGAGGGATAGAGCATCAAATCAATTTGATTCTGGGAGCAACCTTGCCCAACCGTGCTGCCTATCGAACCAATCCCGAGGAGACTAAGGAAATTTAGTGGCAAGTCCAAGACCTTTTGGACCGTGGGTATGTACGTGAAAGCCTTAGTCCTTGTGCCGTTCCTGTACTTTTGGTTCCTAAGAAAGATGGAACTTGGCGTATGTGTGTTGATTGTAGAGCCATCAATAATATTTCTATTCAGTATCGTCATCCTATTCCTAGGCTAGATGACATGCTTGACGAGTTGTGTGGTTCTATAATTTTCACCAAGATTGACTTGCGAAGTGGCTACCATCAAATTAGAATAAAACTTGGAGATGAATAGAAAACTACGTTTAAAACCAAATTTGGGTTGTATGAGTGGTTAGTAATGCCTTTTGGTTTGACAAATGCACCTAGCACTTTTATGCGCTTAATGAATGAGGTTTTAAGAGCTTTTATTGGTCATTTTGTGGTAGTTTACTTTGATGATATATTGATTTACAGGAAGTCTTTTGATGAACATATGGATCACTTACATGCTGTTTTTAATGCTTTACGTGATGCACATTTATTTGGTAACCTTGAGAAGTGCATCTTTTGCACGGATCAAGTTTCTTTTATTGGCTATGTTGTAACTCCACAAGGAACTAAGGTGGACGAGATGAAAATTGAAGCCATAAAGAGCTGGCCGGTCCCCCAAACCGTCACACAGGTGAGAAGTTTTCTTGGTCTTGCAGGATTCTACAGCCGGTTCGTCAAAGATTTCAGCACCATTGCTGCCCCATTGCATGAGTTGACGAAGAAAGGGGTGGTGTTTCATTGGGGAAAGGCACATGAGGAGTCCTTTGACACTTTGAAGGACAAGCTCACACATGCACCATTGCTACAACTTTCAAATTTTGGTAAGACTTTTCAGCTAGAATGCGATGCTAGTGGAGTTGGCATTGGGGGTGTTTTGATGCAAGATGGTAAATCCATTGCTTACTTTAGTGAAAAATTGCATGGTCCTGTCTTAATTATTCCATGTATGATAAGGAATTGTATGCACTTGTCCGTTCTTTAGAGACGTGGCTTCATTATTTATGGTCTAAAGAATTTGTTATTCATTCTGATCATGAATCACTTAAGTATCTTCGCTCTCAACATAATCTGAATCGTAGGCATGCTAAATGGGTTGAATTTATTGAATCATTTCCTTATATTATCAAACACAAGAAAGGGAAGGATAATGTGATTGCTGATGCTTTGTCTAAACGATATACACTGTTGTCCCAACTTGATTATCGGATTTTTGGGCTTGAATCATTAAAAGAACAATATGCGCTTGATCTTGATTTTAAGGACGTGTTGCTAAATTGTAGAGAAGGACGTATATGGAATAAGTTTATGATAATGGTGGGTTTTTGTTTAGAGCTAACCGCCTATGCATTCTAGTTGGCTCTGTTCGTCTTTTGTTGTTGTAGGAGGCACATGGAGGCGGATTGATGGGACATTTTAGAGCCAAGAAGACAGAGGAGGTGATGTCCACACATTTCTTTTGGCCTAGGATGAGGCAAGATGTAGAACGGTACGTGGCTTGGTGCACCACATGTCAAAAAGCTAAGTCGCGGTTGAACCCACATGGTTTGTATATGCCTCTTCCTGTTCCTTCTACTCTTTGGGCTGATATATCTATGGATTTTGTGTTGGGTTTGCCAAAGACTAAGAGGGGGAGGGATAGTATTTTTGTGGTGGTTGATTGTTTTTCTAAGATGGCACATTATATTCCTTGTCATAAGAGAGACGATGCTGTTCATATTGCTGACCTTTTCTTTTAAGAAATCGTTCGCTTGCATGGTATGCCTTCTACTATTGTTTCAGATCACGATACAAAATTCTTGAGTCATTTTTGGCGCACTTTGTGGAATAAATTGGGGACCAAGCTGCTATTTTCTACAACATGTCATCCCCAAACTAATGGGCAAACTGAGATAGTGAATTGAACATTGTCCACCAAGTTGAGAGCCAGTTTGAAGCACAATTTAAAGATGTGGAAAGAGTGTTTGCCGCATGTGGAGTTTGCATATAATAGGGCGGAACATTCCACCACCAAGGTAAGTCCTTTTCAGGTAGTGTATGGTTTTAACGCTCACGCTCCTATTGATCTTTTGCCTTTACCTACCACTGAGAGAACACATAATGATGTTAGAGAGCGTGATGAATTCATTCGTAAGTTGCACGAAACAACTAAAGCAAATATTGAAATAATGAATGAAAAGTATAGAATTGCTGGTAGTAAAGGTAGAAAAGAAATTAAACTTGAACCGGGTGATTTGGTTTGGTTACATTTGAGAAAAGATAGATTTCCTGAGCTGCGTAAGTCTAAATTAATGCCAAGAGCAACTGGTCCTTATAAGATAATTGAGAAAATAAATGATAATGCCTACAAACTTGAGTTGCCACCCGAGTTCGGGGTTAGTCCCACCTTTAACATTGCAGATTTGAAGCCTTATTTGGGAGAAGAAGATGAGCTTGAGTCGAGGATGACTTAGATTCAAGAGGGGGAGGATGATGAGGACATCACTCCTTCAGATGTACCCGCTGATCCTCCAACCATCAAGCAAGGTCCAATGACCCGAGCTCGAATGCGTCAACTCAATTTAGAGGTGAGCTCGTTCTTAAGCGATCGTTTTCAAACTTTTGAGAATAGACTACTACCTAATGATATTATCTTGCTTAGGAATATTGGAGAGGGTCATGAGGGACTTAGAGAAAGAGGTGGAGGCGTTGATGACTAGCAAGGATGTTCAACAGAAACCAGAGTCCTCGTCCAATATGATTTCGAGTCTGCCTCGGTCTCCAGGACCAGTCTGCCTTAAACTGGTCACCCAGGATGCATCCGAACTCCGTTTTTGATGATGCACATATGGTTGGAAAGCTAGTTTGATAAGGAACCCAATCCAGGTGGTCTCACATCAAAAGACCTTCAGAATAAATGGGAATCATCGAAACAAGTCAGCATCTAGAATCTGCCAGGGTGCTGCGACACCATCTCTTGGTCCGTTGGACCGTGTATCGTGTTTGGGACCATTAGGGGGCTCATCCAGGGTAGGTGACAACCCTAAGACCTTTATAATCATATGCCACGACCGTCATTAGGTTTTGGGTTTTGCTTAGATTAATCTGTCAAGAACAGTTTCCCCGTTCATTGGTTCGCGAGACCCCAACTTCATGAGATTAATCATTCATCTGCAATTTGGTTGCTTTCTTTCTTGTTCTTGCTTGTGTTCTTTGTTACACAGACAGGGATTAGCCTTCTTGGTGAGGTCAACCGGATTCGTGTCTCGGTTGACAACCAGAGGAGTTGTGGTGCTAAGATTGTAGGGTCCGATCTTTCGATCTGAAGCCGGATCGGTGTCATTCTCCGCCACAACGATAGTTATCACTACCTGACGGAAGATCAGGATCCCCGTTTCCATTAATGATGGAAATCATTTTGGTTTTCAAAGGATGAATGATAAGGTTAAGGATGGACTAGTTCTAAGTGTCATTTGTTTTAACATGAGAGAGAGAGAGAGAATCATCAAAGCTTCTACTTGATCGGCTTGGCGGTCGCCAAGACGTTTAAGGAGTGCTCGACTAGCTCCTGTGGTGCGCTAGGCATGTCTACAGATTTCTACACGAACACGTCGACATGCTCCCTTAGGAAACTAATGAGCGCGTCTTCCTATTTAGGTTCGAGGCTAGCCCTAATTCGAGCAGTCTTGGACTAGTCATCGGGGATGAGGGCCACTTCCTTCACCTCCTTGGACTTGGTTGGTGCCCGAGTGATAAGTACTGAACTATTTTAGTATGGGAGTTGGCCCAATCTTCACGATAGTAGGTCACGATCAAGATAACTTATAACAAGGCAGCGGGGATAAAAGGGTAACTTGAGGAAGAATAGCGGAGTAACTAGCTTTATACCTGGCCAAGGTTGGATGCGACCAAGCGACAGGGAGAGAGGCACCGAAACCATGAAGACTTTGACTCGATCTCCAAACGACCGCAGAACCACAACCGGAGCTAATCCACACAAGGCGGGGCAGCTGTACTGGAACCCGCAAAGCACGAACTAGTGGATCCCAGAGGGATCTCTTCACAAGTCTAGGAAGAACAAGGGTTTGAGTAAGCACTCGGTAGCTCGGCTGCAATATTACTTGAATTATCAAATCATCACAAATTCCTTTTCTAGTAGCCTAAAGGTGGTATTTATACTATGAGAAATCTCTAAGATAGATGTGAACTTAAGAAGCCACATTGGGAGGTGGAAGGACAACTGGCTAGAGCATTCACGAGGTGGTCTTTGTCTTCTGGGCTTCTGTGTAGTCTTCAATATTTTGGTCATAACTCCTTCCTGGGAAGTCCAAATGATGAACCGTTGGATGCATTGGAAAGCTAACTTCATCATCATCCCAACCATGTATGCTATGCACCACGAATTATTGTAGAATGGTATAGTTTTGCATGGGATCTTTAGCTTCATGCAGTCTATTGAGCTTTGGAGCAGTCTTCACTAAAACTGGTTGGACGCCATGCTGGACACTCCAAACTAGTCGGGCATGACAGCATTGGAAACTAGGCTTCAAGATCTCTCCAATAAGTGCTCATTCACCTTCATAGCTTTTGGGAGACAAAAGATATGATTGTTTCTTCTGGATGGTTCTGTCATGCTGGGTTGACTCGAACGTAGCTCTTCTTTCTAATCCATCCTTGATGTATCCTTGTCTTTCTCCTCGGAGAACCTGAGTAATAACAACATGCACGACTTAGGTAGCTCAAAATTACCATCAATGTTTAATTGAAATTCACAAAGTAGCGCGTGCACCTCTTGTTGTATCTTTCTGGCGCAGCTATGGGTGATTGGTCCAGTTGGGACTTGGAGTGGTGTAGTTGTCGGGGAAGCAACTGGTGAGGTCAACGAGGTCAGTGAGGTGGTCGGAGAGGTCGCTGAGGTCCCCGACGCTGGCGTGGTCACATCACTGAGTGGCTTCCATGGTTGGGATTTCTAGGTCCTTCGAAGAGATTTGCTGTGAAGTCACGATACAGTCCTGCATATGGATGGAGATGTCAGTTGCCTCGGCGAGCGCAAAGCTTTCCTTCTCATAGTTGTAGGTGACGTTGAGGTTGGCGCGTAGGGAGAGGACCCCCTGTTCCATCGGCATCTTTAGCACTAGGTACGTATAGTGCGGGACGGCCATGAACTTGGCAAGGGCTGGTCGGCTAAGGATGACATGGTACGCTGTATTGAAATCAATGACGAGGAAGTTGACGTAATTGACGTGGAAATGCTTGGTGGTGCCGAACTGAACCGGCAGTGTAATCTGCCCTAGGGGGATGGATGCCTTCCTAGGAACGATTCCCCAGAACGGAGGGAGAGGACCCCCTATTCCGTTGGCATCTTCAGCACCAGGTACGTATAGTGTGGGACTACAATGGACTTGGCAAGGGCTAGTTAGCCGAGGATGGCATGGTACGTCGTATTGAAATCGACGAGGAGGAAGTTGATGTAATCGACGTGGAAATGCTTGGCGATACCGAACTAAACCGGCAGTGTAATCTGCCCTAGGGGGAGGGACACCATCCTGGGAATGATTCCCTAGAATAGAGAGTCCATGGGGTGAGGTCTTCCTTCTTGAGCCCTAACTCCTCCAGAGATTTTACAAAGACGATGTTGAGGGTGCTCCCTCCATCGATGAAGACCTTCTGGAAATGCACGTCCTTGATTTTTGGATCTAGGACGAGTGGGAAACGCCCTAGGTATGGGATGTTCGACCACTGATCGGCCCTAGAGAAGGTGATCAGGTGCTCTGACTAGTTGAGGTACTTGGGATCAGCGATGGGGCCATCATATGTAGCGACCGACATGACGCGTTGGGCTACAAGCTTCTGTTCCCGCTTGTCTTTGGAGACATCTCTCCCACCAAAGATGGTTGCGATGATCTTGGTGGGGTCCTGGTAGGTGGGGCCCTTGTTCTTGCCTCGTTCCCCGCCTTGACCATCTACGGTCTCATCATCGTCACACCGTGGCATCTTCAATGATTCACCACCGAGCGCTATCTTCAAGCCTGTGCACTCTTGCATGGTGTGTTTAGCAACCTTGTGGATAGGGCATGGACCGTCCAGTAGTTCATCGAAGTCAGCATCATAGGTGCGCTTGGCACGGGTGTTGATGATGTTGATCGAGTTATCAGGCCAGCGACGGCGGCCTTGTCTGCCTCTTGAGCTATCTAGGCGGTCGTCACGCCGGGGCTCGCGGTCATCTTGATGGTAGTCACGGTCATTGCGGCGGTCTTGATCATCACGGTGGCAGTCGTGGTCGTCGTAGCGGCTGTCTTCACGATGGTCATCGTCGCGACACTGGTGGTGAGCGGAGCGGGTAGCCCATTCGGCTTCTTTGGCATCGGCGTATTTGTTTGTTGTTTGTATCAGTTCACCGATACTTGTGGGCCGCTTACGGTATGGCTTGCCACGGAGCTGCTCATGCCGAAGCCCTTTGGTGAAAGCGGTGATGGCCTCGGCGTCATTGATGTTGGGGATAGAATTTCTTGACTCTGAGAAACGCCTAATGAAGTCATGCATGGATTCCCTAGAGGACTGATGAAGCTTCTCTAGGTCATACTTCATGCTGGGCTGCTCGCACATAGCCATATAATTATCGGTGAAGACTTTCTTATGGTCGTCCCAACATCGGATGGAGTTCTCCTATAGGCTGAGGAGCTAGTTGTTTGTAGACTGGTTAAGCATAATGGGAAGATAGTTCGCCATTACGTCTTTGTCTCCACCGACGGCTTTCATGACAATCTCGTATAGAGTTAGACCCTGAGCGGGGTTGGCCTTTCTGTCATAGGTGTTAACACCAATAACCTTGAAACCCATAGGCCATCGGATGGCACGAAGCCTTTCCGTAAAGGGGCGATGTCTTGATGCACCGGTAGGGAGTGGTGCTTGGCGGGCAGCAAATCCCTCATGTTCAGCGTTAAACCATGGGCGACGCCCCATCCCTGCTTTGTAGCATGTGGACCTGCTATTTTCAATGCGACCACGGACATCTGCGCTGGCATTGATATGGTCACAAAGGTCACGAGGGAGGGGTTGATTGACCTTCTGGTTGTGGTTGCTGCCCTGACCTCCCTAGGGGTGTGGAGGGCAGGAGTCGTGGTATGAATGAGCTTCATAGTTGCCTTTGGATCCTCTATAGAGGTAGGGACCTCCGGCCAATGCTTGGGGGCCATCGGCACCATGATGCTGGCCTCCTCCATCATGGTGAGAGCGGCGGCTATGAGCTGACATAGTGGAATAAGACGGGGCATTGTTCTAGAACTCATTGACTTGGACTTGCACAGTTATGATATGTGCTTGGACCTTCTCAGCCTCTGGAGTGTGAGGGAGTTTGTCAAGCTCGTTGAAAGCGACGGCTAGATTAGCGCTCAGAGTCTGGTAGACTGACTAGTCGCCCAACATGTTGAATGCTTCCTCTAGATTACGTTGATGGTGAGGCGAGCCACGACCATCCTCGTCGGCCCTTTGGGCTGCTTCTACATCTCAGCAGCATTAGCAATCGGCGTTCTTTGCTAGACGAGCTTCGCGCTCTTCGGTGGTCTAGCTGTCCTTGGTGATGCTGTTGTGGCTAACGTGAAAAATCATGCCCCCAAACCCTAGAGGGAAAGCATGGTAGCTTGATACGGTCTTGGTTGAGCCTTTGGAATAATCGTTGGGGCTATCGTTTAGAATGTTGTGGAGAGATTCAATCGAAAGAGGGGAATCATCCGAGAGCTAGCGAATAGCCACCATGTTGACCATGGGCGCAAGCTGACCGGAGTTAGACGGGTCGATCATGTAGAGGTTTGAGATGTGGTCGCGCTAGACATGGTTGATGCAGAGGTGGTGGACGACATTCTGGTATGTAGATCCCACACCCTCTAGCCTGATGGGACAGGGCCTCGGTGGGTTCTCCATCGGGTCCTCATAGTCGGCCAAGCGTAGGCCGGTAGCAAGAAGTGGTCGACGCTGCGCCGTACGCCCCTCTGGAGCAACTGTGATCACATATCAGAATCTGGCCACCTCGAACAGTGTAGCCGAGCAGGTCGCTTGGCCGCAGCGGCTTGGTGATTTTGGAGTGTAGGAAAATCGTCACTCGCTCTGGATTGATCTAAGACTGAATCCATGAGGAGCTGACATTCCACTAAGCGGTCAGTGACCCGATCGATGGATGCGATCAGATCATCATTGTTGATAGATCTCCTAACCCAGCGGCAGGGCGTTGGGATCAGAGATGTCATTGCAGTTATTGGCGCGATTGGCGCAGGGTGATCCTGCACCGCCTCCATGATCCTCCCGTTGCCGTTGGGGCCAATGACCCAGGTCATGGATCCGACGGTGAAGATCTGGTCTGGCTCGGGAAGGGCCATGGAGCTCGGAAAGGTGACCATCTAGTTCGCCATGAATTCAGCACGCACACTCCCTACCTGATGCGCCACTATCGATGAAATCTGGTCTGCAGTCTACCGAGGGTATGCCCACGGTAGTAGATGAATCAGTGGGGTGCGCGTGAGGAAACCGGATGGTGACACAGAACGTAAGAGACAGCGATTAAGCAGGTTCAGGCCGTCAACTTGACGTAATACCCTACCCCCTGTGTCTTTGTGGATTGTATTGTGTATGATTAGATGAAAACGAAGGGGTCCCTACCCGCCTTATATAGCCTGGGGGTAGGGTTACATATCGGTTGTTTCTATCGTGATCGATTTACAAGATAGGAAATTACAGGTATTACGGAATCTAGCATATCCGAGCAGATTTCCTAGATCACTGATGATCTTTACGTAGTCTTGCGAGGCATGCTCACCTGTGCCGTACTTCACGCGGCGTCGTCTTGTAAGCTGGGCCTCGACTAGTGATACGACCCATGCGTAGTCTTGTGGGTTGGGTCTCCCCTAGCAGCTCGGCCCATGTACAGCATTGCGGGTATCGGGGTCATACTCCCACACTAATGTATTTAACATGATCCAAAGCCGTCTTCAAGCAACTACTTTTAATCGCCCTGTTCGCTTGGCTTATCAGTCGTATTTTTCAGCCAACGAACATTATTTTTCTCTTACAACAAATCAACCAACAATATTTTTAACCATGGCTTATCAACCAAGCGAACTGGGTAAATAGTTATTTGTCAATTCACTCTATCCATTAACAACCTATTGTCATGTATGGAATCCAACCTTAACTTAGTGCAATGCACAACCGTGGGGTGCGGTTTCTTTCGACAAATGTTTGGTAAGGTCGCCTCGTTAGTTGGTCTGAAATTTCCTTTGAGATGCAAAGTTACCTAACTTAACCCTATGCAAAACCACATTTGAACAATTGCTTTCAAGCTTAATATATCTATGGTGTAGGTAAATGTGTAACTAGTATTTGTGTAATGCAAGCATTTGTTGTGTGGACACAATCTAGAACTACGCTCAAGCTTGCGGGTTATCCAATAAAAAGATGACAGTTTCTGGCGTTTTGTCATCTTGAAAGCACAACTTTGACAATAAATTTATATTGAAAGTTCTTAAATATAGCTACAGTGCCTAATAATGAATGTATGGGACTATGGAAGTGTTGTTATTTGAGACATTGTACACTTGTGATTGTTTTTATATTCCCAAATGAAATACTTTGGGAAGCTACCAATAGTCAGAACGACGTCACATATCTATGGTCGGAGGAGGGAGTACTTTTCTTTCGATAATAGTTCGTTGGTAATCCAATCTATTTCACTCACAAGGATAACTAGCACGTACATTGCCGTCTATATGCAATAATGCAACCTTGTCTATTGACTTCGAAGCAAATCAAGACCGTTATCGAGCTAGCGGTTCCTTGGAAGCGGGAAGCCTGATGATTAACTAGGCGTACTGACGTGTGTGGGTAAACGAGCGACCACTATTTGTGCAGTGCAAAGCTCTCCTTACTACGCGGGCGATTCGCATTATTGACACATCTTTTATATATATATATATATATATATATATATATATATATATATATATATATATATATATATATATATATATATATATATTCAGTAGCCAGCTATAAAATAAGTTATTTTGTACCCATCTTCATTTACGATAACTTTATATATTAATTTACGATAATGTCAATACATATTTACGATAGTTGGGTTACTATAATACATGGGAATATTTACCACAACGTTATAGTAAACCACTTAGTAAGGAGTTACAATAATCTCGTAAGTTAACATAGTAATTATCTTAACTCAAAGTGGTTACAGAATAAGTTATTTTATAGCCAGCTACAGGGTAATAGTTCTCTCTCTCTCTCTATATATGTGTGTGTGTAGAATACTATTCTACACCAAATTGCTATACTGAACAGAATCCAGTATCGTTCAGTAGTCACGTTTCAGTATTGTTCCGTATTTCGTGGTCCTGGGTATAGTACTAACTGATACTGAACGCGGTTCAGTAGTATTCAGTATTTTTTCAGGTTAGTTTTGGCTTACGCGTAGATAGAATAGCGCTGACGCGTGTGTATATATATATATATATATATATATATATATAGAACTACTATCCTATAGCTGGCTGCAGAATAAATTATTCTGTAGCCACTTTGAGTTACGATAATTACTATGTTAATTTACGAGATTTACAGTAACTCCTTACTAAGTGGTTTACTATAACGTTATGGTAAATATTCCCATGTGTTATAGTAACCCAACTATCGTAAATATGTATTGACATTATGGTAAATTAGTATATAAAATTATGGTAAATAGAGGTGGCTACAGAATAACTTATTTTGTAGCCGGCTGCTGAATAGCCTCTCCCTATATATATATATGGAAATTATTTCCTACTTCTTGGGAGTAGTTACTTTCATATGTATATTTCTAGATTTAGGGCGTGTATGGCGTGACGAAGTGTATGTAGATGGAGTATATCATCATACTAAATCATCTAGGGTACTATGTATATATGACAAATATATACGTATACTTAGAGTATATGGTTATACTTATTTTATATGTTACTATCATAGTATTATATAATATATTAAAAAATATGTGCTCTTTTAAAAAAAATTCACATAGTAAAGATCTGGAGTATCTTAATATTAGTATGTCAACATACTCAAACTGATAAATGAGTATGTACATATACGCAACATGATTTATTGATTATAGGAGTATCTACTCCCGGGAGTATATAAAATACACCATATATATATATATATATATATATATATAGGGAGAGGCTATTCAGTAGCCGGCTACAAAATAAGTTATTCTGTAGCCACCTCCATTTACTATAATTTTATATACTAATTTACCATAATATAAATACATATTTACGATAGTTGGGTTACTATAACACATGGGGATATTTACCATAACGTTATATTAAACCACTTAGTAAGGAGTTACTATAATCTCGTAAAATAACATAGTAATTATCGTAACTCAAAGTGGCTACAGAATAAGTTATTCTGTAGCCAGCTACAGGATAGTAGTTCTATATATATATATATATATATATATATATATATATATATATATATATATATATATATATATATATATAGCGAGTACTATCGTATCTCTAAGGCATAGTATACAGGAGGTGTACCCGTACGTGTATGGATCCGGACCGGGGGCAAACGAGACCGTACCGGAGGTGAATCGTGGTCCGACAAGCCGTCCAACGGGCGGTGGCGGTGGCGGCGCAGGCACGGTGGCACCGACCTGTTGCCGTTGGTGAAGCCGGGCTGGGGTCTCGATCAGCCACTTCCAGCTTGTTCGGTTGGCTGGTTCATATCGTTGCTGGTTCGTGAAAAAATACTGTTAGTTAGTTTGTGTGAAAAAAAAATACTATTCCAACTAAAAATTTACAAATTTACAATGGTTTACGACACCCACAAAGAAATGATTGCGGGCGCGGGGAATAAACCAAAAAAAAACGGCCGGGTGCGTGCGTTTTTGCGGCGGGCGACGTCCGGTCGATCCAGCTGGCGTCCCGCGTATGTCCTGTACTGCATTTGCGGCCTTGCCGGGGGGTCGTGGTCCTGGGCTGGCTCCGGCCGGGGCTCCCCTCCCGACAGAAAGCTGTAGTCACCGCGTCCGCGGCCAGCGAGCCACGCTCTGACGCCACAGCAAACCAACGGCACACGATAATCCTTACGTGGTGTGAACGCGTGACACTGCGTCATTCCGCTCCAACGCTACATCACCCCGATTCCCGGCCCGCGCGATGCTAGGGTTCTGCATATGCCATATCGCACGTACGGCGCCCCACAAGCTAAGATTCCCGTGCCAAGGAATTCAAAGATGTTAATTGGGGGGCGACTAATGACGCTATTAATTTGATATGTGCCGTGGGTACGGTGTGCTGCCTCTGGCTCTGGCTCCGGCTCTGCCAGGTCAACTTAACCCCCACCGCGTGCGGTGCCCACGTTTGAACAATGCGACATTCATGGTTGTTGCACACCATATGGTCTGTGATTATCACCGTACTGCGCGCACGCGCTCCCATGTTCAGTTCAGTCGTCGTGTGCTCCTGATCTGCCCCCACACCCAGAGCCAGAATCCAGGTTGACGGATGACGGATCTCTCTCGTGTAGGAGGAGGAGTAGGCCTTGTTGCAATGCCAAATTGGCATATCGCCGTATACGCTGATGCTGGTGCTGGGTGGTGGCAGACGCGGATGGAAATGGAACGAATGTCTACCGCCAATTCAGCTGAGATGCCTCAAATCCCATGATCCGCCAACTTGCGCGTCGTCGTCAACGAATGAACGAATTGAACGCACAGGCCAGTCCTGCGATCCAACGACCGCGCGCGCATGCATCATGTGCCGGAGCTGCAGCGGCGCTACTTGGCTTCTCCACTCCTCTGATGCATATGCATCCGTCAACGCGCACTAGGTGGACTGGGCTGCCTCGCTTAGCAAACATGAGTGCAGATCCTAGTAAACAGCTGTACGGATGAGATTCATTTTCCTTTTTTTAAAAAAAAAGTAAGACGGAATTCAGTGCGTTGGCAACTGCGAAAACTGAAGGGCTCTAGCTCCATCTCTGATCTCTGGTGGCTTTTCGTGGAGGATTATGATATTAAGTGGCCGGTGATCTTTCTTACTACTACCGACGACACTGTACATATGTTTGTCATTTGGCGTGGCTGCATGTGATTGATGACTTTATTCCGCGGAACAGTAAATATTCCGTCTGATGAGAAGGAAATAAGAGTATTTCTTGACGAGCAATCCATCGGCTTATTCCTCTCTGCTTCCTGCGCCCACAGGAAAACCTATCCCATGTTTTATAAAGTGCTGCACATAGAGATATAAAATATATATATATATATATATATATATATATATATATATATATATATATATATATATATATATATATATATATATATATATATATATATATATATATACTAGTACTTCCTTAATCCTTATGCAAGTAATAACAAGATATATAAGATAAAAAAGATCTCTGACACACAGGACCCGGGAATCTTTTATCTAGCTTGCCGTGATGACAAACACTGCCAGCTAAGGCTGCAGGAGAGATGGCGCCATCCATCACGGCCGGGCTGGGGTCCGGGGACGTGTGCTGGCTCCCTCGAAGGCTCCAACAAGGCCCTCCCGCGTCCCGCTCGCAAATCCCGCGGCCATCGGCGTCTCCATCGCCGCAATATAAGTACACATACACCGCAGCTCCCACGTACCAACCGCCGAACCGGACGCGGCCGTTTTCTCCCGGTGCCGGTGCCGCGCCTCCGCCAGCCATACGTGCCGCCCGCCTTCACCGACGGCGGCCCTTCCCCCGCGCGTACTACGTCCAGCTCCAGCAGTGTCCGATTGATCAGCGACGAGAGCGTGTCACGTTTTGGTCACCGTACATGGAGTGGATCTTTTTTCTATTTTTTTTCTCTCTCGAATGCGTATCATTACATTAGAAGAAATAGAGTTTATATTACGAGAGTGCCGCTGCCGGTCGTTAGTTTTCTATTACGCGCTACATCGTGGAAATTATCAGTCCTTGCCCCTGAGAGGTTTGATCCGGCGCTAGCCTTGTGCCAACGCTCGCAATCCTACGTACATTGAGCAAACACAGAGAGTTAACTAGTTTGGTTTGCTAGTACTACGTACATCACATCTTATTACGTGCTCCGGAGGGCAGCAGGGCATTTAATCCAGCTAGTTCATATGCATTACACTTGACCAGTACGTTATGCACATGGTGTCACGAAATGCAGAAAATAATAACAAACCCTCGGTAGTAATAGGTACCTTCCAGAGTTCCACAGTACTGCAAGTACTAATGCAAGGAAAGAGTGTATGTCATCGCGGTACGTACAAATGATTAGGCGTGGACTCAAAAGCTGATGCGTGATTAATAAAGGGTCAAACCGTGGGTGATTGCATACATAAGCATCGTCACACCACACCATCATGCACGGCCATGATTAGCAACAGGCTAAAAGAGGCCAAAAAACCAAAGGGGGAAGGGGGGGAAAACAAAACAAAACAAAACAGGGGAGTTCGGCTAGCTAGCCGGAGATGGGAATATATATGAGATGCCCCCTGCCCTGCTGCCATGCCACCACCGACAGTTTGGGTGGACCGAATTGGAGGAGGCCAAAAGAATAAATAACATACACAAAAAAAAGGGGCCCCGGGAAATCAAAACAAAGTTTGCATTGTGAGGAGGAAAGAAAGGTATGTGATGCTTTTCAGTCTATCATTGACAGGGACGTGCTTTGGATGCGAGGAGATCACAAACAATTTTAATTAAAACTAAATAAATAAGCAAATAAATAATTATCCAACACGGGCACACCATGCATCTACACGGCCATTTGATATTTTCTTAAAGGCTAGGTGCTAACCTACAAATAACAAACGGACTAATGTTTTCTTTTTGCAGCTAGTATAATTAAGTCTCCGCATATATATAACCCCAATTAATTAGTCTTGTTAACAATCCCGCCTAAATCACGTTGAAACTTAACCAGTCGTATGCGAGGCAAAGTACAAGTTCAAGCTTGCAGCAGTTCAACTTGCCGTGCTGCCGTCGTCGTGTAACGCTGTAACCAAGTCTTTTACTTTATTTCTTTAATCGCTTTCAACTGATGGTCCCCCAAGTACTTGATGATTAATAAAGACAAGAAAAAAAGGGTCCACTCATATGTATGTATGTATAAATTTTATTTGACCGTTGTCAGTCAATTACTTAATTAGAAAAATAAAATAAAACAGTAGCATTTCATCTACAGTCAACTGCTCGCCCCTGCATAGATTCATCATGTCGCGTGTGGAAAACTAAGCCCTTGTTTAGTTCGCGAAATTTGGATTTTGAGACTACTGTAGCACCTTCGTTTTTATTTGGCAAATAGTATCCAAACATTGACTAATTAGGCTTAAAACGTTCGTCTCGCAATTTCCCACCAAACTGTGCAATTAGTTTTTCTTTTCGTCTACATTTAATGCTCCATGCACAGGCCGTAAACATTCGATGTGACAGGTACTGTAGCAACTTTTTGGATTTTGGGGTCCAACTAAACAAGGTAACCCTTATTCCGAAAGTAGCATACACTTATTTAGGGTCTGCAGGGTACTCAGAAGGCAGCACAGTGATTTGTTTTTATTGCAAACTGTGTACAAATTTCAGTTGATTGTGTCGTGTCGTCCCGGAAATAACAATGTGATGTATCCATTGGGGCAACAGCCGAGTCCATTCCGTCACGCCGAGAGTAGATGGAGGTACTGCTACTCCTATTGTACAGTAGTGCTGGTCGTCCAATCATGAGTTGGAACCAACCAATGCCAATGCCAATGCGTCATGCGTGTGACTAGTGTGCCAGTGTGGCTGATCACTTTGAGTGAAAGGTCCCTAGGCTAGTTGCTGCCAAACACGTACTAGCATTCTCTTTTGCACGCTTTTGGGACCGGACCGGACGGACGGACGGACAAGTGCATGCATGACACGAAAGATGGATTAGAGGGCGACATTCCTCTGCTCCGGATCTCTGCCATGGACCAGCAGCCATGTATCGGCAGAGCGATGGCTTGTCTAAATTCAGGCTAAAGTTCATGTCACATCGAGGGTTTGATACTAATAAAAAAAATTACAGAATCCATCAGTAATTCGCGAGACGAATTTATTAAGCCTAATTAATTTGTCATTAGCGCATGTGTGTACTGTAGCACCGTGTTGTCAAAACGTGAACTGATTAGGCTTAAAAGATTCGTCTCATAAATTAGTCGTAAACTATACAATTAGTTATTTTTAGTCTATATTTAATACTCCATGCATGTATCCAAACATTCTATGGGATGGGAAGTAAACTTTAGAGGGGGAAATAAATGAGTGAGTGAGTACACTCGTCGTTCGTTCGGTGCTGCCCTGCCCAGACCCTAAGGCCTGGTTTAGTTCCAAAAAATTTTCACCCTAAACTATCACATCGAATCTTATGGCACATGCATGGAGTATTAAATATAGACGAAAAAACTAATTGCACAGTTTGGTTGAAAATCGTGAGACGAATGTTTTAAGACTAATTAGTCCATGATTAGCCATAAGTGCTACAGTAACTACCATGCGCTAATGACGGATTACTTAGGCTTAATAAATTCGTCTCGCAGTTTCCAGGCGAGCTATGTAATTAGTTTTTTTATTAGTATTCGAAAACCCCTTTCGACATCCCCGAAACATCCGATGTGACATCCAAAAAATTTTATTTCGCGAACTAAACGCAGCCTAACTTAGCTTGGTGTTTGCTTCCCACCTCCTAAATATAGTCCATGTCACATCGACTACAGTACACACATGTTTGACATTATTTGAAGTATTAAACATAGACTAATTATACAGATTGAGACTAATTTATGAGACAAATCTATTAAGCCTAATTAGTTCATGATTTGATAATATGGTGCTACAGTACACGTATGCTAATGATGAATTAATTAGGCTTAATAGATTTATCTCACGGATTAGTGATGACTTCTGTAATTTATTTTATTATTAATATCCGAATAGCCGATGTGACCGCTCACTTTAGTCTAGGCAAACACCGCTTGTACCGCATGAATGCCTGCCCTTCTGTCCTTTAATGGCTCGCGCTCTCTCTCTCTCTCCCCCGGCTTTTCTGGTCCGGGGTCCGGGGTGATGATAATTCGATGATGCTTTGCTTGCATGGGAAGATTTGTTGCTGCATTGATGATCCACCCCCTACAGCTACAATCGAGCAGTGTCGTCACGTCCGGAGTAAGTAGCTTAGCATATCCATGCACGCATTGATGCATAGCAAATGCCACCAGCAAGCTATATAAAGGTGGAGTGTCGTGCCGGACACATTTCCACTAATTGCTTCTTCTCTCTATTAGCCGTACTACACATACGAGATTACCAGTGTCGTGCGTACCACCAACTGCCTATAGATAAACGCCAGCTGGCCACTATTAGCCTGTTAGCTGGGTTGTATTTGGCTTATAAGTCATAGCTTATCAGCTAACGAATAATATTTTTCTCTCACGCCTATCCAGCCAACAGAACTTTCAGCCATAGCTTATCAACCAAACATGCCCAAACAAAAAGGGCATATATTATACCTACGAGGATAAGTGTCGACCACTGGCACCAACCAACCTACCGGCACGCAGTTTTATTAGCGTAACACTAGTAATTTTTTATTTTATATATGCTGCCGTGCGTGCGTTGCCATGGATGAATTAACGTATAACCCGGCCATCACCGTCATTCGTCATCGGAGGCCTCGTATGCTTGCATGCATGATTACGCGCGCAATGGCGTGCCAGGGTTGGTCCGACGAGACGAGAGGAACAGGTGGAGTGTGTATGTGTTGCATTGCACGGTCCAGCAGCGACACGGACTGGCAGCTAATCACCCTGTTCGCCTCGCTCAATCGTATCAGCCATGCTTCAGTTATACATCATGTTCGTTTGTTGGTTTCAGTCAGTCAACAGTGTTTTTCTCTCACAATAAACCAGCATCAGTCAGCCCAAACTAGCCCAGAAACCAACCAGCGAACATGCCGATAATATAGTATTTTTTTCTCACAACGAAACAACATCAGACGGCTTATAAGCCACGTAAACGATCAAGCGAACGGGGTGTGGTTTGGCGGTTGGGGTCGATCGATATTTAATTTAATCTGTACGTATGTATATATGCTGTACTGTAATAGATAGCACGGCAGGATAGCTAGTGTTGTCACTGTAGCAGGCACGTTCCAGTGGAGTAGTAGAGGTGTGTTCACCACATCCACGTGCCAAGGACGCCGACCTGACGACCTGCCTGTGGTGTGGGGACGCCGCAGAGGCAGAGCAGCCGTGCCCGCTCTGCGGTAGACGGCAGTACCCGGCGTCCGGTAGTGATGTCTGGAGTGCGGGGGGTATAGCCGGTAGGTCAGGTCGTTCAGGTCACGGTCTGGGCTGCGTGGACGCACGCACTGGACGGCGTACAATACACCACGGTCCTGCTCCTGCCATGCCGTCCGTTTCCTAGCGTGCACGGCAGCCGATTGGGCGATTGGCCCCCACCATCCATCTCTCGGTTACGGTGGGCCGCCACACGTTTACAGACCCAGCACCAACCCACCAGAGGCCAGCGCGTGTGGCAACTTTGCATGCTGCCGCCCGCAGGCGCTTCCCCTCGCGGTGCCCTGCCCTGCCCCGTGCCCCCCGTGTGCCTCTGCTGCCGGCCGAGACGCGTGCTCTAGGCTCTGGCGAGGTGGCCGAGCCCCATCGCCCGTGGTACATATATAAGGCCTTGTGTAGATCGAGACCGTAAAGTTTTGCGGCCACGTCCGATGTTACATGGGGTGTGGCATAATGTGTTCGGATACTAATAAAAAAATAAATTATAGAATTTATCAGTAAATCTCGAGACGAATTTATTAAGCCTAATTCATAGACCATTACCACATGTGTTACTGTGGCACTTTATTATCAAATTATGGACTAATTAGGCTTAAAAGATTCGTCTCGTAAATTAGTCGTGCAATTAGTTATTTTTTAGTCTATATTTAATACTCCATGTATGTGTCCAAACATTCGATGTGATAGGATGTAAAGTTTTGAGGTGGGAACTAAACAGGAGTAGGCACTACCACGAGCGCTAGCTCGAACCGGACCAGAGAAGCTAGCTCCCAAGTCCTTTTACATACTGCTTACATTATTATTTACATGGAGTACATACATTACATACAGCTGGACGGTCCAGAACGAGCGAGCTGAGGGCTGAGCGGTCGGGGGTCTCGGTCTGAAAAGCGGGTAACTAACTAACTGTCCATCGTCATTAGGTCAGGTCGAGTGGTCGACCATGACCACCACAACCCAATGGGCATTGGGCAATGGCAATCAACAATCCAGCTACTGCTAGTCTGCTGCTGCTGCAGCCGCCTTGTTGGCTTCGTTCTAGTCGTTCCGGAGCCTCTTGGTAAGGAAAACAGGGGAAGCTCACCGGCGGGGATTGAACCCACCATCCATGGACTGACTTGGGTAGTGTTTAGTTTCTAAAATTTTGCTAAAATTTTAAGATTTCCCGTCACATCGAATCTTTGGACGTATGCATGAAGCATTAAATATAAATAAAAAATCGAATCTTTGGACGTATGCATGAAGCATTAAATATAAATAAAAAATAAAACTAATTACACAGTTTAGACAAAATTCACGAGACGAATCTTTTAAGCCTAATTAGATTATTATTGGACACTAATTATCAAATAACAACGAAAGTGCTACAATATTATTTCTCAAAAAAAATTCACCAACTCATCAAGGCCTTGGTGTTGCCGCCGCCGCTTGTGCAGTCACCGCGTCACCTCATGCGATCTATCCGTCCAATCACACGTGGCTTCAGGGAGGGCTATAAGCTACTCCTACTTCTAGAGAAGAAGATGGTGTGCTGTAGCTCTAGCGCTAGCTCCACCGCCAAACGAGCTGCATAATACTAACCAACATGTCACCTCCATCCAGATCCGGCATCCACACCGACCGTTGCCAAGTACATGTTGGCCGTTAGCTTAGCCTACCCCTACGATGCGATGCGATGGTCTCATCTGCCCCTTCCTGTTGGTGGATGGACCATGGATTGCCACAGGCCACAGGCCACAGGCCACAGCATATATGGTTGCCAGTGCCAAGCATTGTGCGCAGGCAGTAGTTGTAGCTTGGACGAGGAAGAACACGGACAAGCAGTCAACCTCTGCCCCTGCCTCTCGCGCCAAAAAAATTAAAAAAGGTGGCAGGCCAACTCCAAGGATTAGAATTTGCCGTCTCTTGACAACTCATTTGCAACGACTAACGGAGAGCGCTCTGTCTCTCACAGCCTGACGCACACATTTAAAATGCCAAAGTGTCGTGCCCGTGGACCGTGGTACTACACAGTACTCCGTATCACAGTTCACTCTCGTAGCCGGTTCCACCGTCTCTTTTGCACCCATTCGACTTGCCCTCTAAACCGTCCTTGCAGTTAAGCGCAGCAGCAGCATCAACTACACTTGTTGTAAGTAGCAAGCGCACCATATATATCTACTGACAGTTCCTGTTCGATTCGAGCTTGTGCGCCAATATTCTGTGTGATCGAGAGAGAAAAAGAAGAAGCCTGTGCGCCAAGTCATGGTGGGGCTTTGCCGGTTAAATGCAGCCGTCAAAGCTCTATCGGTGAAAACCATTTATTTGGTGAAAACATGGAGGGTAATTGTTCGGTGCAAACTATTTTATTCGATGCAACCGTGAAAACTCTATCGGGATTCAGAACCTACATTTATACGTTTTTTTCAACATTTGTTGAAATGATACACATTTTTTTATGGTGCATCTCTATAGACGTATATTGTATCAGGTGTCTGTACTAGCTCCTAGTCTTGTGCTGTACTTACTAGAGTGTCATTCTTGCAGTTCAAAACTTGTCATAAAATGAAGGGATACATGGCATCCGGAGAGGAGCAGTAATAATTAGATATGGGTAGAGTTTTTAAAGAAGAATATATCAATATCTGAAATGCCGAATATATATACACAAACCCAATGGTACTTATTACCTGATACTACAAGTATAGTTTCTTCTAATGAATTCGATGAAACTAAAGATGGTTGGACTTAGAACAGAGCTAGAATAATGATGCTTCCAAGCATGGCATCTCGTCTCTCGTCTCGCCCCAAGCCGTGTCATGATTCCATTCCTTTCGTTCTCACTCTCACACACCCGCTGTTTGTTTAACACCAGCCCCTAGGAAAAGAAAAGAAAAGAAAATCCTCTTGCATTCTGCGGCTGGAGCTCCATGATTGGCCCTCGATCTCGTAGCCCCATGCCGTGCCATATGCATTTCAATCAACTCAACTCAACCCGCCGGTGCTATAGATAGCTGTTGACCGTCTTTTCTTTGCTGATGGGTGGTGGCAGCAGCAAAAGCCGAAGCGAGAGGATCCCGCGTAACAGCGACGCGCCAGCCGAACAAACCCCGCCGCGCGGCCCCTTGAATTGGTCTGTTTTGCTGGACGGTTTCTGGGCTAATAAGCCCGGCAGATATTGATTTATTATGAGAGAAAAATATTGCTGACTGACTGATAAGTCCTGACTGAAACCAACATGTGAACAGACTGAATGCATGCGTAAAGTAGAGGAGCGAAAATGCGCTGCTCAGTTTTTACTCCTACAGCGTGCCTAAAAAAATCGGTAAATGAAAATACCACTGCTATGATTTGATTTGGTCCTTCGCAATATTTTCCTCAATTTGTTTTGAAGGAAAACTTGTGAAATTCAATGCCATTTAAAAATGTTGGAATGTAATATGGCGTGTGGGCCTGTCTAGCCTCCCCACAGTGCCTATATATGTAAACGCTGATCCAACATAGTAATTATTGAGTATTCCCTAATCCTACTCTTTTATGGTATCATGAGACGATTCGTTTATTGCTTCCGCAAACCCTAATCACGCCGCCGCTGAACCAGTGTTCGCCGGCCGATCGATCGCGCCGTCGCAGAGCCCGTCCCGCTCGCCGGTCCGCCGTCGCAGAGCCCGTCTCGCTCGCCAGCCCGATTCCCCGTACTACCCGACGATCTACGTCGCTGTCTCGCGGTCTCGCGTCATCTACGCACGATCCGCCCGCCCAACGTCGCTGCTCGCGAAGCCGCGCTACGCGTCATCCGCCCGCCGACGTGTCTCGTTCTGCACCCACAGCGACACCGTTGTTCTGCGTCGCGTGAGCTCACTCTTGCATGGCGGAAACAGATGCCGCACGTCAGGCTCGCGAGGAGCGCGCCCGCAAGGCCGAGGCCGACCGTGTTGCGGCCCTCGATGCGTACGAAGCCAAGTACGCCGCCATCCAAGCCGCCGCCATCGCCGTCCTCAACATCAAGGTTCTCGTGCCCCTGGTCTTGGATCGCGCCACCGGCAACTATAACCGGTGGCGGTCCATGTTCCTCGTTGTCCTGGGCAAGTATGCTATAAAGGACCACGTCCACTCCGACGTCGTCAACGCCGATCGACCGGCATGGGTGCAGATGAACTGCACCGTGCTCACTTGGATCTACTGCACCATCCACGCCGACCTCCAGCAGTCGACGATGAACTGCAAGCCGAACGCGCGCGGCGCGTGGATCTACCTCGAGAACGAGTTCCTCGGCCAACGCGAATCACGCGCCCTACTGCTCTCGTCGGAGTTCCACACGGCAAAACAGGGGTCGACCTCCATCACCGACTTCTGTCGCTGTCTTGAAACGATGGCAGCAACCCTCAGCGACTTCGACGATTCGATCGGGGATCGGACTTTGGTCCTGACTCTTCTTCGTGGACTCA
This sequence comes from Miscanthus floridulus, assembly GCF_019320115.1. Lineage (NCBI taxonomy): Eukaryota > Viridiplantae > Streptophyta > Magnoliopsida > Poales > Poaceae > Miscanthus > Miscanthus floridulus. Next base: position 18,113,348 of record NC_089592.1, read on the forward strand.
ATGGCAAGTTCCGGCCAATGGTTTCCAACCTCAAGATGCAGCAACCCTTCCCCACCTTTGAGGAGGCTTGCACGCTCCTCCTGCTCGAGGAGATTGACATCGATGACGTTGCTGCAAGCGAAGCCGCCGGGGCATCGGACCCGCCACCATCCTTCTCGACAACTGCACTCGTCACTGCCCCACGCCCTCCTGCTGGGCGCTCCTACGCAGACCAGGGCCAGGTCAGCCATGCCGGCCACGGCCAGGGCAGCCAGAGCCAAGGCAGCCAGGGCGGCCACGCTGGCCAGGGCGGCTCACAGCGCACTGGCCGTCACCACGGTGGCCGCGGCCGTAACCAGCAGCAGCAGGTCTCCAACACTAGGGGCGGCTATCGCTTCCCGGCACCGTTCTACAACCCATGGATGGGCACCATGCAGCTCTAGCCGTGTTCGCCAGGCGGTCCGGGGACGCCGTTTCAACCTCCGTCGGCTGCCTTCACTGCTGTTCCTCAGCCACAACAGCAGTACATGCAACAGCCGTACGTTCAGCAGCCGTACACCCTCGGACCTCCTCCAAGGTTCTGGTATGGAGGACCATCGCTGCCACATCAGCAGCAGAAGTGGACGCCCATGCAGGGCGCGTCCTGGGACCCGTCCGCCCTCATCAGCAACTTCAACACCATGACGCTGACGCCCCCTTCATCAGCCGAGTGGTACGTTGACTCCGGCGCCGGTGCCCATATGGTCAACAACGCTGGTATTCTTTCTACCTTTCACCATCCTTCGTCATCTAGTCCTTCATCTGTCATTGTTGGTAATGGAGCTTCGCTTCCCGTTACATCTATTGGGTCACACTCATTCTCCACCACACGACGTCCTCTTGTTCTTTCCGATGTTTTAGTGTCACCAAACATTATTAAGAATTTGATTTCCGTACGTCGTTTCACCACTGATAATAATTGTTCCATTGAGTTTGACCCGTTTGGCCTCTCTATGAAGGACCTTCAGACACGGAGCATGATCGCCAGGTGCAATAGCACGGGTGACCTCTACCCATTCTTCCCAGCACCATCCAGCACTCCCACTGCCCTCGCTGCCACCGCGTCATCCAACACCCTCTAGCATCGTCGCCTTGGTCATCTCAGACATGAGGCTCTTTCCAAACTTATTAGTTCCAATGCTATTTCATGTAATAAGCGCCATATTGATCATGTTTGTCATGCCTGTCAGCTAGGTCACCATGTGTGCCTACCTTTTAGTGTGTCACACTCTCGTGCTGCACATCCGTTCGATTTAATACATTGTGATCTTTGGACTTCTCCAGTTGTTAGTGTGTCAGACTATAAATATTATTTAGTCATCCTTGATGACTGCGCTCATTACACCTGGACGTCCCCATTACGCCTCAAGTCCGATACTTTCAGTGTTCTTTCTAACTTTTTCTCATATGTGCACACGCAGTTCGACTCCACCATCAAGGCAGTTTAGTGCGACAACGGCCACGAGTTTGACCACTCCTCGGCCCGCATGTTCTTCCTCACTCATGGAGTCATCTTCCAGATGTCGTGCCCATACACCTCTCAGCAAAACGGACGTGCCGAGCGCACCCTTCGCACCGTGAACAACATCATGCGATCCCTTCTATTTCAGACCAGCCTTCCTCTGGTTTATTGGGCTGACTCACTCCACACTGTCACCTACCTTCTCAATCGTCACCCCACCAAAACCCTAGCCAGCCGCACCCCTTTCTTCGCTCTTTACGGCACACAGCCTTCCTACACTCACCTTTGAGTTTTCGGCTGTGCCTGCTATCCCAACCTCTCGTCCACAGCTCCACATAAATTATCACCTCGCTCCTCCTTGTGTGTTTTCCTCGGGTACTCATCCGTTCACAAAGGATATCGATGTCTCGATCTTCATTCCAATCGGATCATTGTCTCCCGTCACGTTGTATTTGACGAGACTTTGGTTTCGTTCTCTGGGATGTCCAGCACCCCCAGGACCCAAACACACTTGCGTTTTTGGATGATGCTGATGATTCCTCTTCGCCTATGTGGCCAAGAGTTGTGCCTGTAGGTACTCATCTTCCTGGCGGCATGGATGCCGCACCTGGGACCCCTGGCGTCGGTCTGGCTGGTGCTGCTGCCCCTGCGGACTCAGCGCCCCAGATGTTCGGTGCTACCACGGCCCCCTCAGCTGGCACCCCCTACCAGCGGTCCGGCTGGTGCTGCTGCCCCTGCGGACTCAGCGTCCCAGGTTGTTGCCAGCGACACCGGCTGTACCACCGGCCGCACCACCACCACGACCATAGAGGTGATTGTTCCTATCACTAATGCGCATAGCATGCGCACCTGTGGCAAGGACGGTTTTTGGCAACCCATGGATCGTCTTAATCTCCACATGATGGCTTCATCTACCACTCCAGTACCTTCGTCCCTCCGTGCCGCTCTTTTGGATCTGACATGGCATCTTGCAATGCAGGCCGAGTTCGACGCCTTGCAGGCAAACGACACCTGGACCTTGGTGCCTCGCCCTCCTGGCGTCAACCTTGTTACCGGCAAGTGGGTTTTTCATCACAAGTTCAAGTCAGATGGCTCTCTTGACCGCTACAAAGCTCGGTGGGTGCTTCGCGATTTCACACAGCGTCCGGGCATTGATTATGATGAGACATTCAGTCCAGTTGTCAAGCCAGTGACCATCCGGATGGTACTCACTTTGGCACTGTCTCGCTCCTGGCCGATTCACTAGCTTGATGTGAAGAATGCATTTCTCCATGGCACTTTGACTGAGACAGTCTACTGTGCACAGCCAACTAGGTTTGTCGACTCTTCCAAGCCCAATTATGTCTGTCGCCTGAACAAGTCACTCTATGGGTTGAAGCAAGCTCCTCGCGCCTGGCATAGTCGCTTCGCCTCTCACATTACCTCACTCGGGTTTGTCGAGGCCAAGTCCGACATGTCGCTGTTCATCTACTGCAAAGGTGCTGACATGGCTTTTCTTTTACTCTATGTTGATGATATTGTTCTCACTGTGTCGTCTCCGAGTCTCCTCCATCGGATTATCGCAGCACTTCACCAGGAATTCTCCATGACAGACATGGGGCTTCTTCACCATTTTCTGGGTGTCAGTGTTCAGCGCAGAGGTGATAGTTTATTTCTCTCTCAGAGACAGTACATGCTGGACATTCTGGACCGCGCCGGTATGAGTCACTGCAAGCCGAGCAGCACTCTTGTGGACACTCACTCCAAGCTTTCTGCTGATGGTGTTTCAGTCGCTGATCCGAGTCAGTATCACAGTCTTGCCGGGGCTCTTCAATACCTCACCTTCACCAGACCAGACATTGCATATGTTGTTCAACAGGTCTGCCTGTACATGCATGACCCATGGGAACCTCATTTGAGCGCTCTGAAGCGCATTCTCCGGTACCTTCAAGGTACATTGGATCTCGGTCTACACCTCCACCGGACCTCTCCAGCTGATCTCACTGTCTACAACCGATGCAGATTGGGCGGGCTATCCTGACACACGCAAATCCACCTCGGGTTATGCGGTGTTTCTCGGGGACAATCTGATCTCCTGGTCGTCCAAGCGTCAGCCTACAGTGTCTCAGTCCAGTGCAGAGGCGGAGTATCGAGCAGTCGCGAATGGAGTCGCCGAAGCCTGTTGGTTGCGCCAACTTCTGATAGAGCTTCGCTGCCCACTCCGTCGTGCTACAGTGGTCTACTGTGATAATATCAGCGTCGTTTACCTCTCCACCAACCCCGTTCAGCATCAGCGAACCAAGCATATTGAGATCGACCTGCACTTCGTTAGAGAACGAGTCGCCCTCGGTGAAGTCCGCGTCCTACACGTTCCCACTTCGTCCCAGTACGCCGACATCTTCACCAAGGGTTTGCCGACGTCCGTGTTCACGGAGTTTAGGTCCAGTCTCAATGTTCGTGGTGCTCCCAATTTAGACTGCGGGGGAGTATTGGAATGTAATATGGTGTGTGGGCCTGTCTAGCCTCCCCACAATGCCTATATATGTAAACGTTGATCCAACATAGTAATTATTGAGTATTCCCTAATCCTACTCTTTCAAAAAAAACTAATTGAGAACAACTTTTATCTTTTTCAATTGTTTCCTACTGGGTTCGTCCCTAATGCATATCCATCATTGCACGCACTGAAAGTGTCAATGAACGAGCATAATCATCCCAATGTTTCTTTTGCTGGGACTGGGAGTATATACAACCGTGCAATGTTCGCCGCCCACCACCGAGCTGCCTCCCGCAGCCACGCCACCGTCGAGTTAAGAGGGTGTTTGGTTCTTTAGTCGTTTCTAAAATTTATGTCACATCGAATATTTAGATACTAATAAAGAGTATTAAATATAGATTAATTACAAAACAAATTACATAGATGGAGGCTAATTTGCAAGACGATTTTTTAAACCTAATTAATATGTCATTAGCACATGTTTACTGTAGCACCATGTTGTCAAATCATGGGCTAATTAGGCTTAAAAGATTCGTCTCGTAAATTAGTCACAAGTTATGTAATTAGTTTTGTAATTAGTCTATATTTAATACTTCATGCATATGTCCAAATATTCGATGTGACAGAAATTTTAGGCATACTGCAGAAACCAAACACCCCACCTCCCGCCGCCACCACCGAGCTGCCTCCCGCCGCCACGCCACCGCATTCCAATGATATAATAGGGGCATGTGCCGGTTTCGTACGAGAATGAACAGTGGAACATCTCACCAGCATGACTACATGTGTGTATTGTACGGATCTGTTATGTTAAAAATTATTAAAGCAATGAAAAGGGTAGATCAATCACAAAGAGCTCAGCTCCAATGCTTCTGTACCTCTGAATAATAATAATTTAACAATACAATCACAAGATTCACCCCGGCAGGGCAGCTGGGCCACGTCACCCGGTAAACTTCATCCACACGTTCCTCCGCAAATATCTCCGGCCTCAGGAAAAAAACGCTCCCTGACCCTCTACATCCCTCCATGCCGCCCACGCTGCCGTCATAGCTCCTCCCCATCGCCTCCCCTTCCTCTCCCTCACCCTCTCTCTCCCGAGGTGGCGGCGCTGCGATAGGCCCCGAACACGGCGGCCTCCATGCGCTGCGCGTGGCCGTGGGCCCCGGCACCGGGCGAGCCTGGCTCGGCATGGCGCACCGCCTCTCTCTCTCCCCCCTCTCCTGGTGTGCCGGCACACCGTCCGGGCCTGCCGCGCTGGCCGTCCTCTGGCGAGGTGGCGCGCCGCGGCGGCGCGGCACGGCACGGGCGGCCCCCCTCCCCTCTCCCTCTCCCTCTCCCTCCATCTCGATCTACTACCAGGCCGTGGCGCGGCCGGTGCATGGCAGGGTAGAGGCATGGCCTTGCAGGCCGGTCGTCCTCATCTTTCCCCCTCTCCCTCTCCCCTGCTGTGGCCACTCATGGTGCCCGTGCCTGGTGCGGGTGGGTCTCGGCGGCGCCACGGTTGGCACATAGCAATCTCAGGTGCTCCCGTTTCCTCTTGTATTTTCGGATTTTGCTTTTGCCTGTCTGATTCGTCCCTTCGATGACTTCGATTCGTGTTCTAGGGTTTGGCCTAAAATGCCTGTTGTTCCAATGTTTGCCTTCTCTGTGTTCATCTGTGGGAGGACGACACCAATTGGCATTGACACTACTTATCTCAAAGATGAAAAAGTCTCCATTGATGAGATCAAATTAACACCTCTAGAACTTTCTGAACTGATAGCATCCATTAAGAATGGAGCTATAAGTGCAAAGATCGGCAAGGAGGTAACATTGCTACAGTGGGGGTTTCCCCTGTTGCTATTTTTTTGGCTCTATGTTTTGGCATAGTCTTTAGGGTCTACACACTTCTAGGCTTTGCACCCTGATCAATCATAATGCCTCTCTAAATTTGTCCCTGCAGATACTGGCCAAGCTCATTGCCAAAGGCGGAACAGTTAAGGTGTGATAGAAGAGAAAGATTTGGTTCAGGTAACTGTGCTCATATTTGTTACTATTTGGAGCCATAGTAGTTCAAGCATCTATATCTATCTAAAAAATATTGTGACTCCTGCCACCAGTGTGAGGTGTTCCACGAATATATCTAGCATCCTTCGGCATTGCCAAGACATGCCTGTTTGCTTGGTCGTATTTGGCTTATAAGCCATGGCTTATTAGCCAACGAACAGTATTTTTCTCTCACACCAAACCAGCCAAAAATACTTTCAGCCATGGCTTATAAGTCAAACCAGCCTAAACGAACAGGTGTAATTGGGACAATATTGGCATGCCCTCTTTATTCCATCAGTGTTTGTAGTTTGTAATTTGCATCTTATACTTTCATGAGTACTCGACACATTGTTGTGCTCTCAGTTGGTGCAGTTTCATTATTTTATATTGGGGCTATTTTGCTATGCTTCTGAGGCCTCCAAAAATCTTGTCTTCATTCAAAAAAGATTCTTAGCTTCTTCATTGCTACTGCCATTGTTATTTTATATGTTTGTTGTGAGGAAGCGATCTCCCTCTATAATCACAAGATTCACCGCGGTAGGAGAAATGGGCCACGTCACCCCCAAAATCGCTCAGCGTGGCTACACTGCCCGTTAAACCTCAGCCACTCATTCCCTTCCACTCTCGCCGTAAATATGATGTTGCCAAAGGGCTTCAGGAACTTATCACCCTATATGGAGTGACTCCGCACCTTCTTTGCCTATGTTTTAATTCATGTCTATTGTGCTGCTGCAGCCATCTTCTCATTAGTATATACAAGTGTGTGCCTATGGTGCTGCTTATTTTGGTCTGACCATATGCCATTGCTGATGATGTACCTATTACAGTTTGACAATATGATGATACCTATGAGGTGCTTCTGATTAACGTGACCATATTTTCATGCCTTGGCTATTTTGCGTTTTTTGGGTCCACCATATGTCAATGCCAATGATGCTACAAAATGATATGTTTTTTTAGATATAGGAGGTGCTTTTTTTTGGTAACATGGACAGTGTGTCCTCGAGTGAACCCCAGCCGCTTTGCAGAGTTAAGTGGGAGTTAAGTGACAGTATGCGTTCATGATTATCGCTCTTTTATGGTTTTTGGTTTACCATTATGAGAGAGGCATTCCCATATGTCGAACCTGACAATATTTACATGCCATTGTTGCTTTCCATTTTTTTCGCCACATGTCAATGCCAACATTACTCCACACAAATATCTTCTTCTCGACTATACAATTTGACAATATGCAGTCATGATTACTACAGTTTCATGATCTTTTTAGTTTGCTTTCAAGTGAGGCATCTGATAAACCTGGGCATATTTGCATGTGCCATTGCTGTTTGGCAACTTTTGTTGACCATGTTTCATTGGTGGTGATGCTACAAATAGGTATTTTTTCCTCGACTATGGCATATGAGAATATGCGGTCATGATTATCACTCTTTTTCAACCTGAATAGGGGCGAAGCTAGGTTATTGATAGGGGGTGCAAATGCACACTCCAAAATTTGTAAAAAAGTGGTTTTGTCTAGATTTTCACCATATATGCGCCCCCAATAACAAAAGTCTATGCACCCACAAGACAAGTGCACCACCCTCTAGTTTACTCTAGCTTCGCCACTGAACCTGAACATATTTGCATGTGCTATTGCTGTTTGGCAATTTTTGCTGACCATGTTTCAATGGTGCTGATGCTGCAAATAGGTGTTTTTTCCTCGACTGGCATATGCGAATATGAAGTCATGATTATCACTCTTTTTCCATCTTTTCATTCTCATTTGACCTGCACTTGAAGTGGGGCCTAGGCATATGTTATGATTAATACGTTTAATCAACTGAGGCATTTGGCATATGGTGTGACACAGCCCATTACATATAGATTGTCCTTTTTTGTTATTCTTAGTCAACTGAGGCACTTTGGTATATGCAATGATGACATGTTTTTTCATGCCTACAATCCAACCTCGTGTCCCGCACTTCATTGCTAAATCGAAAAACAAGTTGCCATCCAGGCTTAATGCTTTTCTACAGTTGTGTTATACTATGCTCTTATCCTGCAATAAACCTTGTCACTGGTACCTTGTGATGTAACTGATCCCCTGCTTTTAATTACATGTTTCCTTTTTTTGGCGTTTACATGCTCTCGGCGATAATGGCAAATTGTAGTAATATATTTGCCTATGCACATAGTATGTTCCTGCCATGTACCCCTGCTATTAGTTGGTTGTTACTATTTCTATTTCTGTTTCCTATTTTCCTACTTTGCTCTTCATTCCAACTCTACGTTTGTTGTCTTACTCCTGTGCAAGGTACACATTCAGTAAGGCACAATCAACCCACCGCATATTTTTTTTGCCTGCTAAGCTTGGTTTCCTATTCCGTTTAAGTTTTATACAGATTTTTTCAAAACCTTTTCTACATTGGCCTCTAAAAATCCTGTCTTCGTTTAAAAAAGATTCTTGGCTTCTGCATTGCTACAATATACTTTTGCTGTCATTGTTATTTTAAAGGTTCATCGGTACTTCGCTTTATTTGGATTTGGCCGCCTTCTTTTCCATCGCCTCACCAATGGGTTCACAGGTAGTGCCTACCATACATGGATGAATGTGACCACACTACTGTTTTGTCCATGATGCCATTTGCCATTTTTTACCTTCTTCAGCCTGTGATGAAAATTCCATATCCATTGCTCAATGATATGATCTGATGTTTGTTCGCTTGTGAGGTACTAGGCATAGCTGTTACTTATATCATGCAGTTTCTGAGGGTAAACCAGTTCTCAGCATGCCTTGAAGCTCCAAGTTGATGAACAAATGATGATTACTATGCTTGTGAGGCCTCTAAAAATCCTGTCTTCATTCAAAAAAGATTCTTGGCTTCAACACTTTTACTGTGATGCTCTGTCCTTGCCCTAACCCAAGCAGTGGTGTGCACGCTGCTGCTGCTGGGGCTCACCTGCAGTGAAGGGTTTGCCAAGACCTTCCACGACGGCACCCAGCCGGCCAGGGCATCAGGCAACAGGCCCCCAGCACCCAAGCGGCCAGGCAGTGCCCCTGAAGGCAACCTCTCCCCAGCACCCAAGCGGCCAGGCAGTGCCCCTGAAGGCAACCTCTCCCTTCTGCCCTTGACTGGTCGCCCCCTGCTGCTGCGCAGTCAGCCATACGGTGAATAATTTATCCTAATTAATGATTTCAAATTGAGTGTTATGTGTACTCTTTATTATAGCAATTGATATTTTTGTTTGACGGTAGTGAATTTTCTGGCCATATGTTAATATTTGACCGTTATTATAGAAAATATTTGGTACATTTGGCATCTCTTGAATTAACAGGACTTCTGTTAATTTTATAGGAGTTTTTCTTGAATTTACATAAGACATAGAGGTTCCATTGCCTTGTCACATGTATTCAGGTGTTTGTTGGGGTTGGGTGATGATAATCACGTCGTCTAAAACATGCTGAAAGTGTCTCGAGCCTGATACCTATACTGTTCTTACAATTACAATTGATCCATTATCTGTCTTTGGATAGTAAATAAAAATAAAAAGCTAATGATTTTGCTGTTATGTCTGGCAGCTCTTGTCGTTAGCCTCTCCACCACCGGCAAAAGAGGACATCCAGTACACTGATCAATCTCGCCACAAGCATCTTTCAGTAATCGATCTCGCCAATGTCCAGGTACTGACTACCTTCTATCCTCACAGTGAAAGGTTTTTTTTTATCTGCGCTATAGATTGGGAGATGTCCTTCTGTAAAAAAGACATTAGTAGCCAACTGGTGAAGACTGGGATAGCCTTTTTCAATTGGTGCTTAGTCTACTGCACATATGATATCTTCACATGCGTGCACAATAAAAATGCAAATTGAATTGAATTGATGTTTTGGTTAATTTAACAATTTACTTTTAGAGTTGCAATTATTTAGCGAGACCATAGCTTGTAGAATTTGCACTTTTTTTGTTTCTTTATCTTAGCTGACAGGATATGACGGGTTAGCTAAAACTTTATGCTCAAATTTTACAGCCTTCATGTGTGTGATATGAGTCATGAGTGAGGTCTCGATCTGCCTTTCCAGCTATTGTTTAGCCCTCAGCAATTCTAGCCAAACCATATCTGAGAGAAGAGACATTCTGAATCCCAAAATCGAGACCACCATGTAGAGAGAACGTCCTCTGAAATAGTCCAATCCCACAACAGCTACAAGCTAAACGCAGCACCCTAAGGCAGTGGAATCTGGTCGGAGACTGTCAATGTGCTCGTATGTAAAATATCCATAATTTTGGGAACTGCTGGATGTCGATATGTCAACATTTTTTTAGCAACCTGTTTTCTATGGCATGTTGCTATTATGTTTGCAAGTGGTGAAACTTTGTTTACCTAACGAAAACTGGCTACTGTTCAAAACCGACTACCTCAATTTTGATGGTATTGTTGTTTTCCAGTGATCTAACAGAACTTCGAAACTACAAGCTAGCCTTCACCTGTACATATTTTTCAGGATATAACCTCCATCACCAGCACGTAGAGTTGTTGTCGGAAAGTGAATAGGACTAAATTGAAGATTGGTTCGTCAGATTTTTCTGTACATAACTGAATGTACATATTCTTTGTGCAATTTGATTTTCCACGCGCCCAGACATGATTACGCAATGCTCTTATGTTTGTGCAGCTTGGAGGAAAGAAATTTACTCAGATCAAGTGAGACTGGTGGTTGTTGTTACATGGAACGCTTCATCAAGAGGATCTGCTTATGATTGGTGAGAGGAACAATGACATAGAGGACCAAATTCATAACAAAAAAAAATCAGGTGTACTTATTTGCTATCCTAAATTTTCTACTTGCTCCTAGAAAATTTTCCCTGCATATTTATTATGGACAGCATTTATGCATCTTAGATGCTTTGGATCAATTCATCCGCGACATGCATGTGTAGTGTTTCAGTAGCAAAACTGTTAGTTCACATAGTGGCTGGACGGCTGCTTCATTTTTTAAGTCCTGTGTAGTGTTTCAGTGCTTTACTGTTTCTGTTCAGAGCAGCGGCAGCCCATTATCAGTTCACAATAACTTGCTTTGCTCAACTAAAATAGATACTGTTTTGGTTTTATTCTGAATTATTTCACAACAACTAGGTGATGTGTTTTTTAGTTGTTCAGTTTTATTCTTACAACAGGAGTCAGGTATAGCAGCATGCTGATGTTTTGATTTTCAGTGGACAATAGTGCTCCTCTGATCCATCTGTGTAGCCTTTATGTATGTTGCTGCAGTAGCACAATTGAATTCTGGTGTCCACTGCATTTTTTTTGTCCTCACTGGTTCCCACGAGGATAATATAATGATTGGACCTTTTATTTTTCTCCTGAAAAACACAAACTATTAGGCTAATAAAGTTTTCCATATTGAGCTATTCACGAGACAATAATTTTGATTTTAAATGTATGTGCGTCATGAAATAGCTGTAAAACCAATCCTACAGCTAACTATAGGATGAAATATCATACAACATAGCTTTTCTGTCCTTACCTGGTTGCCCCCCTGCTGCTGCACATTGAGCCATACAGTGAGAAATTTTACTACTTAGTGATTCCAATCGATGTGAAACATGCCCTATTTCCTATTCAATGGCCTATTTCCTGTGTTTCCTGAAGTGGATTATTTTTAAATTGTTGCTTAGCTACATGAATTAAAGGCCTTTTGGTGCACCTGCGGGACGTTGGAACAGCCACAGACACGAGCAGGGTTCTCAGCTACTGACTTTGTAGTATTCTAATTGTCGATCTTTTACGAAGGCTTTGTAATGTTAATGTTTCACATTATATTTTAATTGTTTAACTTTAATGAAGATTTATGTACTAATGATGTTCCAAACATTACGCTCGCAATTTTTTTAGGTAAAAGTGCAACATTTTATACATATGTTATTGTGCCATTGTTTTTTTACGTTGCAACATACGAGCATTTACCTAGCATCTTTTTGAACGAAGACATGATTTTTAGAGGCCCTGAAGACTTCCCAATATCTGAGAATGATCTTGGCCATTTGCCAAACCATACATTTGTGCGGTATAAACCTAATATTTTGCACTCGCGCAGGGGCGCATCCTTTGTACTAGTAACAACAACAAAGAGGAGACCTAAGAATGTGTAAAAACATGGACACGTGTCCAGTGGCATGTGGGCTCACTCTCGGATCTGGCCCACATGCCCGATAAACATATAACTTCTTAGCTATCTGTAAATAAATACTGTACGGAGTACATGTCAAGCTCGAGTGCATGCTCAGCTCCCTGTATGGCTGTACCACTGAAGCATCAGCAAATGAGGGCATCTGTCAGAATGTTCAGAAATAAGAACAAAATATCTCGAGTACTACTTTACAGGGTGTAAGGTTTTTACATATAGGGTGTTCGGATACTAATAAAAAAATAAATTATAGAATTCGTCAATAATCTGCGAGACGAATTTATTAAGCCTAATTAATCCGTTATAAGCACATGTGTTACTATAGCACAACGTTGTCAAATCATGGACTAATTAGGCTTAAAAGATTCGTATCGCAAATTAGTCGTAAACTGTGTAATTAGTTATTTTTTAGTCTATATTTAATACTCCATATATGTGTCCAAATATTTAATGGGATATGGAGTAAACTTTAGGAGGAGGAATTAAACTTACACCTAGTACTGTATCGATGCCTTTGTATGTCCACTTGTCAATCTTCTTAAAACACTTTCCACTTCCACTGACAAAAATGACAACAGCATCCGTACTACATCCTGCTTGCACATCTGCTCATTGTAAATGACCATGATATTTTACTCAAAAAGGTTTTGACCATGTTGGACCTAAAACTAGCAGTAGCAGTAATATAAATACCCGGAAACCAGAAATCAGAACGTGGAACACACAGACCATGCACTATCATGATTAGATTGTAGTTACTGCTCCAAACACATGTATCATGCTTGCAGAAATGCTCATTGTAAATTAATGACGACCAATGCTTTGTATTACTCAAAAGATTTTGACCAGTGTCGCAGTTCTAGCTACTAATTAAATACTGCCTGCAACACAAAGATCCATCAGATTGCGCAGCACAAACCATTAACTGACTAGATTATGGTTAGTACAGTATGTGCACATTGACTGACTGTCAGCCCAGCAGTGTCCAGAACTCCAGGTCGCCAAATGTCACCCCCAGGAAATGCCCTGACAGTATCTTTGTTTGAGAAACATTCATTGTCATTTGTGATTTGTGAACAAGGTAGCCAGCCGGCCTTAAAACACAGCAGTGCATCTGATACACTTAGGGATGAAAACGGTACGGATATTTTCCGACCGTATTCGAAACCGAATTCGTTTAGAGGGGTTGAGATTTGTCCGTATCCGAGTCCGGATATCCAACATCTGATACCGTATCCGTATCCGAATACTCAAATCGCATATTTATGATGTTGATATCCAATCGTATCCTATCCGACATAGTTGACACTATCCGTATTCGAATCCGAATCCGGACAGAAATATAAAAACAAATGTAATATCGGTGATATCCGTCCATATCCGATCCTTCAGTGTCATTTGTGATGCGTCTTAGCTAGGAACAAGCAATGGCCCTGTTCGTTTCTCTTATAATCCGTCTTTTTTAGTTTGTTTTTTTCAACCGAAACAGTATTTTTTTTCTCACAACAAATCAGCCGGAACAATGTTTCGATTTGTTTTTTCAACGAAGCAACGAGGCCAATAGCCAAGAGCATCTAGCTAGCGAGACATTCCGTCAGTGTTCAATCATGAGCTAAGTGAAGTACCGCATCACCGGATACTCGCCTGCATCATTATCAGCGAAACCTGTGAGTGAATGATTAAACAAGGCCAATAATACACACAAGCATGCACCTTCAAAGATCATTTGGTTGTTGTTTGTTGCTTACCAGTACTACTGCCGCTGAAGACATCAGTATCACTAGCACTACCAGTGATGCTATGCTACTACTACATGACAGCCACTGCACATCATCACACTCCCTCAGACAACTCCACGGCCGTGGGCCCCGCCCTTGCAAGAAGGACTCCCCAGCTACCAACTCTATGCAATGCAATGCACCGGACCGGAGACCGGACAGATGCCTAGAAGATCCACCTCTATAATGCATGCAGTTGAGAGACACAAGCAAAGCACACACACACACACACACACACACACACACACATATATATATATATATATATATATATATATGGAGAGTATATTCAGTAGTCAGCTACAAAATAAGTTATTCTGTAGCCACCTCCATTTTACGATAATTTTATATACTAATTTACGATAATGTCAATACATATTTACGATAGTTGGGTTACTATAACACATGGGGATATTTACCATAACGTTATAGTAAATCACTTAGTAAGGAGTTACTATAATCTCATAAATTAACATAGTAATTATCGTAACTCAAAGTGGCTACATCATAATAAGTTATTTTGTAGCCAGCTACAGGGTAGTAGTTATATATAGAATAACTTATTTTGTAGCCAGCTGGCTATAGAATAACTTATTCTGTAACCACTTTTGAGTTACGATAATTATTATGCTAATTTACATGATTATAGTAACTCCTTATTAAGTGATTTATTATAATGTCATGATAAATACCCCTATGTGTTATAGTAACATAATTATCGTAAATATATATTGACATTATCATAAATTAGTATATAGAATTATCGTAAATGGAGGTGGCTATAGAATAATTTATTTTGTAGCTGGCTCTCTCTCTCTATATATATATAATATACACACACACGGCAGTTGGCAGGAGAAAATACAAATCAGGTAACCAGTTGGTGAAAATACAAATCAGGTAACCGGGTTCTAATTAATCTACATGCAGCATTAGGGCCCGGCGCAACGCAACAGAACAAGATCTGCCAGGTCGCAAGATATATGGAGGAGAAGGCGGCATGCATGTGTTACATCAAAACGCACCACGGCAGCACAGCCATGGCTACTTGCCACTACTACTTGGTGGAGCCATGCCCAACAGAAGCCATTAATAAATCAATTCATTTCATTTCCTATGAATATATATCCCTCTCTCGTTTTTTTATGACAAAAGAAAACCAGCACCATTTAATTCAGTGTCCCCCCTGTGATATTCCTCCAGAGTCAAGAGATGCATGGCCGAGCTAGCAAGGGGGAAGAAAAAGATATCATGAGGAAATATAAAAATAAAAAGAAGGAGATATATATTGTCAATCAGTTGGGGGTGATTGGAGGAAGGAAACAAACCGGGGATGCCCATCAACACTGCTGGCCCCGTGGGCCCACCACATCACATTGGCCAATGGGCCAGTGTACTGGGACACTTGAGCTACTGCTGCCGCGACTACACTGTAGTGTACGGCGACACATCTTGGACTTGGACGGTCAGTGTGAGCGAGCCATGGCTTCATGTTTGTCCTCCTTCCTTCCTGGGACGCACACGTAGCCATCACAATTTACAGCAGCAATCGCCACCTGCCATGGGCTATTGGGCTGCCTAATTGCTCAGCGCCAGAATCTGCGTCCACCATCTACAGCTCTGGATTGTGCGTGAGGAGAACCAGTAGGTGTTTTCTGTTTTGTGTGTGCACAATCATGTGCACTAGCTCCAACTGGGGCAGCCTATATTCGCGTAGCGAAAGGTACGTGGCAAGGTATAGCCGTACCGGGTCCCTGGAAGCTTGTGCCACGGCCCAGCTCACCGTTGGCCGCATACAGTCATACAGAGACAGGCCTGCAGCGCACTAGATACTCCTCCAACACAACGTACAGACATCGCCCACAAGACCCATGCCACGTCACGTATACTACTACGCATTGGTGTACCTGCAGCTACAGCTACCCTGTGGACTGTGGTGCACCCATGCATCCATCGGCATATACTCCGTCGTCGCCTCCGATCCTCGGTGAAACGCGCAAGAGCTTCAGTTCAACCACCGGGCCGGTGGTTTCGCCGGAATCCGGTCGTGCATGCAGGAAGGGCTTCAGGAAAGTTCAGAGATCCTGACCCTGGTTGAAATGCATGCCTGATTTCGTGGGCTCCAATAATCCATCGATCCGCCGACTGACTGTTGTGTTGCTTTAGTCGCGAATTTTCTAAGGAAAATCTAATTCAATGCCCTCACATGGCCATGGCCTTGTACAGAATCAGAATCATTAGTAGCTGGCTCCTGTATGTATGCGACTCAACTGTATGAATGGGCGCCAGTTTCTGAATCTGCACGCATGAGCATGAATGGGAGCGGCGAGGCCCCATCTTTACATATGAAACCTGCCTCTAAAAGCTGGCCAGTCAGCGTGCCACGTCACGGGCTTTTCGTGGCCGTTCGATCGGGCACGCGGATAGCACAGATCGGAGGAGCCACGTCATTTTCCGAAAAACCCCTTTGATTTTTCAGAAATCAACCCGCGCTCCAGAAGCCCTCTCAGTATATTTTGCAAAAAACACATCAGATTATTTCGAAATCAACCTGCAGTCCAGATCGGATGGGCACCGGGTTTTTTGTAAAAAAAACTTCTCTTTATCGAAAATCAACCCACCCTCCATTGACCCTCTCAGCAATGTTTGCGAAAACCTCCTCATATTTTTCTCAAATCAACGCACATGCCACCTTTGATTATACCTCACATCTTTTACAACGACCCCAACTGGGGTGCTGGCTTCCTGTGGCGTCTACCATTTTTCATGTTGCCAGCCATCTACGTTGCACTTATTTATGTGGCAATGGGGTACTTGAGACTGTTCATGCCGTCTGCACCCTTCGCAGCCTGGGAGGCTCTCTTCAATGGTGCTTTCACGTGGACTGCCACGGCTTCCATGTTTATCAATTCCTTCGTTGTGTTATATTGCCAGGCGTGGATGGTGCTGGCCTCTGCTTACCTTCTCGCCCACCTAATGGCCGTGACAGTTGCCTTTTGGAGTTGATCTGAAATCCTAACGAGTAGAACTATGCAGTGCATCCATAATATCACATGTTTTAGCAAAAAAAATTTCACATAAACTTTTACCTATGCTTTTTAGGGATAAATAAAATTATACCTTCATGATGATAAAGTCTCGAAAATACATAAAAATTATAAACTACACCTAAATTCTTATTGCCATTGGCCTAATCGAAAGCGAAGACGCGGCAAAGCCACGCCCGTGTTGCTAGTGATTGATTGATTTCAGGTTGGTACTGCACTGCACTGCACATCTCTTCCACCGACCGTATCGCCCTTTGACCGTATCGCCCTTTTTTTACAGGAACAGAAAACAGTGGTAGAAAGAACTACTATGACTTCGCAAAAAAGAAAGAAAGAACGAACGAACGAACGAACGAACGAACACTATGATTTGTTCTGAGTGTCTGCCTTGTAGATGATTTGTTCTGAGTGTCTGCCTTGTAGATGGTATCTTGTATCTCAATAACATTCCATTCCATTGCATTGCCTGTCAGTCTAACAAACAGCCGCCTGCACATACAAGGAGTATCTTTCAGTTTTCATCAAGAAAATATGCATGCCGGTGAACCAGACTCAAGTTCAACGGACATCGGCAATTCAGCATGGACCGACCACTACAAATGGGAGCGTGAGCTTACTGGAACAACCATAAAAGATACTAGCCGGAAAAGAAGGATCAATTCAAGCATCAGCACTGTTCTAGACTCCAAACAGCAAACGGCTTATATGTCAATAATTAGACGAACGAATCTGACAAGCAACTACAACGGAGGACAGGTAGCTAAGCACCGGAGACGAAGCCACAAGTGCGGGGGAGTCTCTATCTGTTAATACAACGTTCAGCTAACTCAAATCTAGGTTTTTAGTCTACGGCATTTAAAGGGTTAGCAGATATCCCAGGACCATTTCTCTTTACTATACATGGCGGCATTAACGCACTTCTCCACAGCAAAAGCACTTGAAGCAGCTCCTGCATGAGCAACAGCCACTGCAGCCGGTGAAGCAGGTAGTAGGGCGGCAGCACCTGGAAAAACAGAACGCGAAGCAGTTCCTCAGCCCGCAGCAACCGCCGCAGCTGAAGTTGCAGCTGGGGCAGGTCGGCTTGCGGACTCGGATGCGGCAGCAACAGTTAGCGGTGAAGGTGGTTGTCGTCGCGGTGTTCACCCGGTTGTGGGCCTTCTTTCTGGGCTGGAGGGACGGCCTGATCTTCTTGAGCCGGATCTTCGTTGTGATGTTCTCCATCTCACGGATGAACCTGGATAGGTGGCGGATGAAGTCAGGGTACAGCTCCAGGTTGCAGTGACCGCCCCCTTTGATCCAGAGTGGGTCATAAGGATCCCTTGCTAGTTTCCACAGCTCCTTTCCATGTGACCAGTTCACAATATCATCATCCATCCCCTGCAAGCATCAATGGGCATATAACTTAGACGATATCTTCTTAACGTAACTGGAATGCAAGCAACCCTATGACAGAACATATACCAATTTCCATGAAACATATAGATGAATTCAGATGTACATTCACCAGTTTTTCATGATTGTTCATTTGTTCTAACAGGATCTAGCAAAACTAAATAATATACAAACCAGCACCCAGAATATCTATCCATCGATTGTACAAGTGATCTAGGTAACTGGGAACGCCTATGGTCTGTGTAACTAACTAATGCCGACAGCCTGATACCAACCAACAACATAAAAACTGTAAATAAGAGCAAATCAAATGAAATATGTCAAACAAGGCGGGAAAAAGTTTTACTGTAAAAGCCTGGTAACAGGACTGTTTCCTGTAAACTGGTGGCTTTAAGGCCCTATGGTTTGGCTTTTTCATGTTTTGAGATCATTGGCTAACGCCTTGTTTAGTTGGACCCCAAAGTCCAAAAAGTTGCTACAGTACCTGTCACATCGAATGTTTGCGGCCTATGCATGGAGTATTAAATGTAGACGAAAAGAAAAACTAATTGCACAGTTTGGTGGGAAATTGCGAGACGAACGTTTTAAGCCTAATTAGTAAATGTTTGGACACTATTTGCCAAATAAAAACGAATGTGCTACAGTAGCCCCAAATTCCAAATTTCGCGAACTAAACAAGGGCTAAGAATATGCACTCAGGCAGCAACAAACAGACTCCGATGTAGCCTGTAGATTTAGTTAGGCCTGTGCAAAAATTTGGGCCAGAACAATCCTGATCTTTTGGGCCTACTAGCTTGACATGGCTATAAATTTGGTTGGGCTCAGCCAAGACAATATAAGTCGTTCACTATGACAGGATGAACAGTGAAAGGCCAACAACCACCCACGCCAGGACAGCCAATGCCCAATTATTCTTTGGGGTTACAGGATGAGTTAAGTCAGTGAGGTCCCATATGGGCATATAGTGAGGCTACCACATGTGCACAACTTGCACACTAGAGAACTACAGCTGCTAGTGACATCCCAGCCCATAAAAGGGCATGAATTCAGTTGACATAACTGCTGGCTAGTTGAGGCTTTGGGCCTGTTCGGAACAGTCGGTTGCGGCTGCTGCAACAGCAGTGTAGTTAATAAGCCCTGCTTCCTAAGCACTTCCTAGATAACTATGCTAGTTAATTACAGTCATTAAAGACCTTGGGCAGCCCAAGAGGTGTGTACGGCTGCCAAGGCACCTATCTGTTTAGCTATGCTCTAGTGAGCTGTTTGTAATCAATGCAATGTCTATCTCTATATATAATCAAGGAGACGGCCTGGGGCGTGTTGTCTCTGGCTAATCAAGTCTGTGTTACCTCCAACATTTGGTATCAGAGAGCCAGGTTAGACACCAAAGAGCCACGAGGCCAACTTCTCACCTCCTCCACCCCATGTCGACCTCTGCTGAGCGCGCTGCCAGGCTCAAAGCCAAGGGAACCGGCGATGGAGAGCTGGGCGACCCCTCCAGCCGGGCCGCGCGCTTGAAGGCTGCAGAGGAAGCAGCAGCGCTGGCAGTCCAGGCAGCAAAGCAGGCGGCGGCTGCTGCAGAGGCGGCAGCAAGGACGGCGCAGGAGCTGCGGGCCGAAATTGCTGCTGAGAAGGGAGAAGAAGAGGATGCAGAGGAGGAGGAAGAGGAGGCGGAGAGCAGGAATCGGGGGCTGCGGACTCCATCGTGAGACAGGAGGCGCTCGCAGTCACCACTGCGGGACCGGAGGCGTGGCCGCGGCGGCGGTCGCTACGAATCACCGCAAGGCAGAGTGGTGTACCGCGACTCCGGTAGCAGCACATCGTGGCCGATGCTGGACAAGACAAACTACTACGAGTGGAGTCAGACCATGAAGCTGAGGATGCAGGCGCGCGATCTCTGGGACGCCATCGAGGGCGGCCCTGTTCAGTTTCGCGATGACAGGCGCGCACTGGAGGTGATTGTCGGGGCCGTGCCCAAGGAGATGGGCATCCCACTCCTCGACAAGGCTATGGCGAAAGAGGCGTGGGACGCCATCGCTGCGACTCGCATCGGCGTGGACCGGGTCCGTCGAGCAACGCTGCAGCGCCTACGCCGCGATTGGGAGAACATCGGCGTCAACCCCGGCGAGCAAGTGGAGGATTTCGCCCTGCGTCTGTCAACTCTGCACCAGCAACTTGTCATTCATGGTGACAAGGACATCACTGAAGAGCGAGTGGTGGAGAAGTTTCTGCGCACGGTGCCGGCCAAGTACGCGCAGATTGTTGTCGCCATTGAGCAGTTCCTCGACTTCGAGGCGCTCACTCTCGAGGAGGTGACTGGAAGGCTCAAGGCGGTGGATAATCGCGAGGAACAAGCGCTGACCGAGCCGGTGGCCATCAACGGCAAGCTGCTGTACACCGAGGAGCAGCGGAGAGCGCGCTGGAGGAAGGAGAAGAAGGGAGATGATGCCGGTGGTTCTGGTTTCAGGAACCAGCGCGGTGGTAATGGACGTAGCCGTGGTGGTGGACGAGGACGAGGCAGAGGCGGTGGACGTGGTGGCGGACGAGGAGATGGCAATGTTGCTGGCCGCGTCGGCCCCAACACCTGCCTCAACTGCAACCAGGAGGGCCACCGGGCACGTGAGTGTCCCCAGCCGCGCCGTGAAGGTGCAGAGCGCGGCGGTAGAGGTGGAAACCGTGCTGGCCGCGGCGGTGGCAGCCGTGGTGGAGGCCGTGGCGGCGGAAATCAGGCTGGGCAGCGTGACGGGAACCAAGGAAGGCATGAGGCGCGCGCCCAGTACGCCGAGTGCGATGAAGATGGCGCTCTGTTTCTGGCACATGGCTTCATCAGCCTGGAACAGAGCACGCCAGCGCACAGCTACACGGCGCAGCACGTTGAACTTTTCCAGCCACGTGCTCGCGCCTATCTCGGCGTGCACGAAGAAGAGGTGGACAGCGGCTGGTACCTGGACTCCGGCGCGACACATCACATGACCGGGCGCCAAGAGTTCTTTGCTGATCTGAACACTGGCGTTCGAGGAACGGTCAGGTTCGGGGACGCGTCGAAGGTAGAGATCAAGGGCGTCGGGTCTATTGTTTTCCAAGCCAAGACCGGTGAGCAGAGGGTCCTTCATGGCGTCTACTTCATTCCGGCGCTGAAGAACTCTATCCTAAGTCTGGGTCAGCTTGATGAAGGAGGGTCCAAGATTGAGATTGACGATGGCGTGCTTCGCATTTGGGACAAGAGCCGCCGTCTGCTCGCCAAGGTACACAGAGGGAAGAATAGATTGTATATTCTGCATCTTGAGGCTGCACAACCTCTCTGTCTCACGGCGCGCAAGGATGATGAGGCGTGGCAGTGGCACGAGCGTTTCGGCCATCTGCACTTCGACGCACTCCGGCGACTCAGCAAGGAGGAGATGGCGCGCGGGATGCCGGTGGTCGACCATGTTGAGCAGGTGTGTGACACCTGCGTTACCACCAAGCAGAGGCGGCGTTCCTTTCCGGCTGCAGCAGCATACCGTGCCCAGAATCAGCTTGAGCTGGTGCACGGTGACCTGTGCGGTCCGGTCACGCCAGCGACACCGGCGGGCAACCGCTATATCTTGCTGCTCGTCGATGACGCTACCCGTTTTATGTGGGCTGTGCTGCTGCCATCCAAGGACGCAGCAGCAGAAGCAATTAAGAAGGTCAAGGTGGCAGCAGAGGTGGAAAGCGGGCGCAAGTTGAAGGTCCTGCGCACCGACAATGGCGGCGAATTCACCGTCGCGGAGTTTGTGTCATACTGCGCTGATGAAGGTATTAAACGGCATTTCAGTGCCCCTTATTCACCGCAACAGAACGGTGTTGTTGAGCACAGGAACCAAACAGTGGTGGCCATGGCATGAGCTTTGCTCAAGCAACGCTGGATGCCCTCTCGGTTTTGGGGGGAAGCTGTGATGACGGCTGTGCACATTTTGAATCGATCCCCGACGAAGGCGCTGAAGAATGCCACTCCTTATGAGGCGTGGCACGGCCGGGCACCAACAGTCGGCCATCTCAAGGTCTTTGGCTGTGTGGCCTATACCCGGCGGCTTACTCAGCTTCGTAAGCTCGATGACCGCGGCGAGGCTTGCGTGTTTATCGGTTATGCGGAAGGGGCCAAGGCATACCGTATCTATGATCCAGTGTCCCAGCGCGTGCGTGTCAGCCGCGATGTGGTGTTCGACGAAGGCCGCGGCTGGGACTGGGCATCACCGGCAGCAGGCACATCAGAAGTAGCGGGCAGTGAGTTTACTGTTGAATTCCCATGGGCGGAGGAACTCCCTGAAGCAGGAAGTTCAGCGTCGCCTTCACTATCTCCTCCGCCACATCCTGCATCGCCTGGTTTCTCTCCGGTGAATGCAGGAGAGCCTGCAGCGGAAGCAGAGGAGCCCGCAGCGGAGGCAGAGGCGCCTACGTCGCCCAGAACACCTACACCAGCTCCAGTAAGTCCTCAGGTT
This sequence comes from Miscanthus floridulus, assembly GCF_019320115.1. Taxonomy (NCBI): domain Eukaryota; kingdom Viridiplantae; phylum Streptophyta; class Magnoliopsida; order Poales; family Poaceae; genus Miscanthus; species Miscanthus floridulus. Next base: position 18,136,178 of record NC_089592.1, read on the forward strand.
GAGCATGTGACCCCCCTGGAGGATGATGATGAAAGGGTGGATGCCTACCACGACGATGAAGAACTCCGCTATCGGAAGATTCATGACATTATTGGTGATCAGCCAACCCCTCCGCCGGCGCAGCGGCTGTTTGCAGAACTGAATCTCACCCATTATGGTGAGCCTACAAGCTATGAAGAAGCCAAAGATGATCCAGATTGGCAAGCAGCGATGAAGGAGGAGCTGAGATCAATAGAGCGGAATGGGACTTGGGAACTTGTTTCTCCTCGTCCTGGTCACCGTCCAATTTCACTGAAATGGGTGTTTAAGCTGAAGAAGGATGAACATGGAGCTGTAATTAGGCACAAGGCAAGACTTGTGGCCCGTGGTTTTGTGCAGCAGGAAGGAGTTGATTATGAAGATGCTTTTGCACCGGTTGCAAGGATGGAATCAGTGCGTGTTTTGCTGGCCCTAGCAGCACAAGAAGGATGGGCAGTACATCACATGGATGTAAAGTCTGCATTTTTGAATGGAGAACTCCAGGAGGAGGTTTATGTTACACAGCCTCCAGGTTTTGTAGTATTAGGAGAGGAGAAGAAAGTGTACAGGCTGCACAAGGCTCTGTATGGCCTAAGACAGGCTCCTCGGGCATGGAATGCTAAGCTTGACTTGACTCTCAAGCAGATGGGTTTTGAACAGAATGTGTATGAAGCTGCTATGTACAGGAAGGGATCAGGTGATTCCCTACTGGTAATTGGAGTCTATGTTGATGATTTGATCATCACAGGAGTTAATCAGCGAAAGATTGAAGCTTTCAAGGCAAAGATGAAGCAAACTTTTGAAATGAGTGATTTGGGTCTTCTGTCTTTCTATCTGGGAGTTGAGGTAAGGCAATCAGAGGGGAGCATCACTCTGAAGCAAACCCATTATGCTAAGAAGATACTTGAGCTTGGTGGTATGGCAGGTTGTAATCCAGCCACCACACCCATGGAAGAAAGGCTGAAATTGAGCAAGGAAAGCACAGCAAAGGAAGTAAATCCAACTCAGTACAGAAGATTGGTTGGCAGTTTGAGATACCTAGTGTACACAAGACCAGATTTGGCTTTTGCTGTAGGGTATGTTAGCAGATTTCTGGAGAAGCCAACAACTGAACATCTTCAGGCTGTGAAGAGGATTTTGAGATACCTGGCTGGTACTCTAGATCATGGGCTCTGCTACACCAGAACAACAGGCAAAGCAAGGTTTGTGGATTACAGTGATTCAGATTTGGCTGGAGATGTTGATTCAAGCAAAAGCACAACTGGATGTTTGTTCTTCCTTGGAACCAGCCTGGTCAGCTGGTAGTCTGTCAAACAGAGAGTTGTTGCTCTGTCTAGCTGTGAGGCTGAATATGTGGCGATGACAACAGCTGCAACCCTGTCAAGACTGTTTGCAGATTTGTTGGAAGAAAAGTTGAAGTGGTGGAACTCAGAGTAGACAATAAGTCTGCTCTGGCTTTGGCAAAGAATCATGTTTTCCATGACAGGAGCAAGCATATTAGAATCAAGCATCATTTCATCAGAGATTGTGTGGAGGAAGGTAGCATCAAGACAGAGTTCATTCCCACTGCAGATCAGCTCGCTGATATACTGACTAAAGCCTTGGGCAAAACCAAGCTAGAAGAGATAAGGAGCAGGATTGGGATCAAGGAGATCAAGATTAGTTGAAGCAGGTCTTAGGGGGAGAAATGTAGTTAATAAGCCCTGCTTCCTAAGCACTTCCTAGATAACTATGCTAGTTAATTACAGTCATTAAAGACCTTGGGCAGCCCAAGAGGTGTGTACGGCTGCCAAGGCACCTATCTGTTTAGCTATGCTCTAGTGAGCTGTTTGTAATCAATGCAATGTCTATCTCTATATATAATCAAGGAGACGGCCTGGGGCGTGTTGTCTCTGGCTAATCAAGTCTGTGTTACCTCCAACAAGCAGCACAACGAAAAGTGCTGCACAAGTGTTCGTTTGCAGTGGCAAGTAGTAGAAGCGAACAGGTTGAATGAAGACTTTGTTCTGGCCTTTGTAGTTCTGTTTTCCCCCTGCACCTATGTATTTTTCCTTCTACCTATGGCTGTATACATCCCTGGTTAGTGTAGAGGCTGGAGGTTACCCCATTATCTAAACCTATGTACTGTGCCACACATTGGCTAAAGCACTTGGTTTAAAGAAATTTTTCATAAGTCAAGAATTAGCACCAAGGATGATGAATTGTCCTGCTAGGAGTAGCAAGACTTTAGAGGAGAGAACCTGGTCAAAGGGTGTACCCAGTGCAGAGAGCTCCCGCTCTGTGCGGGGCCTGGGGAAGGGTGTTAGTGGCAAGCCTTACCCTCGCCTGTGCAATGCGAGGAGACCACGACTCGAACCCGGGACCTTCCGGTCACAGGTGGTAAGACTCTACCGCTTGCACCAGGCCCGCCCTTCAGAACCTGGTCAAAGGGATTCCAGATATTAAATGGATTTTTTCTTCTACAGAGATTTCAAATGTTCAACATCTTTGATTCCTTTATCTGAAATTGCATAAAAAAAGGTATACATGAAATCGCTTTTCTCCTAAAAGGATGTTTTGATGTCGTGATGAACTAGTGTGTAATGAGTAATGAATTGATTCAATATCACTACTACCAGTAATAACATTACTGCTGCAATACATACACTGCTAATGTAACAGGAACAACAACAGCATGCTGCCATCAGAAGGGATGCTAAAGTGGCAAAATGTACAAAAGAATGGCACGCAAGAAATCAGTGCATGTTAGTTGAAATTCACTGCTACTTGCCCAATCAGACAAGTAATGAAGTAAATAGACAAAGGGAAGATATCCTATTAGAGAACACTTACATGAATAACGAGCACTGGGCATTTGACCTTTTTTATTTTCTTGACATTCTGCAGAAATAGGTTTGGCTAGACATTAGTAAAGGGTACTCTAGGCATAGGAGGTACAGACTGCAAAAGAGAATCAGTAGTTATTTACTTTGTAAATGTCAAAGCAGAAAGTAAAGTTCACATGGCAAACAACACGGAGGCCTGACAATATAGCGCTGTGGAGAACCACCCCACGCAATCTAGGCAAACGAGAGGCTAAATGTAATGTTGGTCCACTGCCCACAGATTGTCCATACAAGATAATGTCTTCCTGGCTGATCCCATACTCGGTTTCTAAGCATTGGTAAACTGCTTCAATGTCTGCATATGTATTCTCTTCACTTGGCTGCATACAAATAACAAGCATAAGATCCAGTCCTCCAAAATGTAATCCTCTAGAAAGAATACAAGTGTATGATAAGTACAAATACCAGGAACCTGGCAGCAATACAAACTGAACACAGCATCTGACTTAGCTCAAATAAGCATATAACAATATATCAGCCAATCTCGTATCCAAAATAGAATTTGAAACTTAAGAAATAAGATGAATAAAGTTTCATAAGTCAGGAATTATCACTGCGCTGACTACATGGAGTTTTAAAATACAAAACAGGAAAATCAAAGAAAACAGCTCCAGTTTGCTTATCTAACTCTGAAATTCCAGGAATGGTGTAACATTAGGTCAGAACTTAAAAACCCAGATTCAATTTTATGACATATATAAACAATATCATGAAATTTTTCTTAAAATGATTTTTTTTTGCATTGGACTGTGAATGACATGTTGGGTCCACATGCCATTGAGACAGAACTTGCATATCATGCCACAACAGTGAGATGGATAATTTGGACATCCATGAAGTCTGCAGGTGGGCCTGAATGGAATAAACTGCTCATGCATGTAATTTCCAAAAGCTGATTCTTAAAACTGTAGTATGACACTTTAAAATGGCATGCATGGCTGAAAAGAAAAGGGTTCGAATCTAAAACTATGCTGATCATTGCTATCTCTGAGACTCTGAGCAGCCTTTGAAGATGCATGCCAGTAATGCACAAGTCAGGCATGGGCCAAAAAGCCTCTTCGCGTGTAGGTATATAAACTATGTTCTTGTAATGTGAAACTAAAACCACATTTCTTGAGCATGGCACGTTGAATCTTGAGACTGAGTGCAAAACTGCAAGCTCTTTAGTTAGGCAGATTAGATAACTATCTGTCTGTGTTACTTTTTTTTTTCCTTTTCACGAAAGGTATCTGTGTTAGTTCTGAAAGGCCAATAAGATTTAGGACAAGTGGTTGAAACAGACAATCAGCAATTCACCACCACTTCTAATTTTCAACTCGTCAGCAATATGTCGATGATGCTACACAGTACACAATTGAAAAATAAGTTCTTCCTTACCTTGCCAGTAGATGCACCATAGCCAGAATAATCATATCTGCGATCACAGAAGAACACAGTAAATCACATCAGCGTGTTCTACACAGCTTTATAGCTTACCTTAAGAGCAAACTGATGAAACCGGAAACACCAAATCATCTTAATGAAACAAAAATGGCACAGTTACAGTCAGAGAATGAGGACGCAGTCAACTTTGGGCCAATGATATAGCGATATGCAATATTTCAACAACAGAAACGGTTAAAATTAACATCTTTCCTTGATAACCGTTCACAACAGTAACGCATACGCAGCCATATGAACTGAATCTTCTATTGATATCACATTAGACATTCGAAACAAGAAACGGCAGGACTGAAGCACACGTCATAACCACTTCCAAATCCCACATTCCAGTAACGGCGTAGCACACGTCATAACCACTTCCAATTCCAAATCCCACATTCCAGTAATGGCATGCTTCCGCAGCCCTCGACATGCAAAATGAAACTGATCTATGCAATGCAGCATCAGTAATTCGCACAAACCGTCCCTAAAGGTAAAGAGTATCTTCTCCAGTAGCCCTGCCCAGCCCCCTCTAAAATCCAGAAAATAGAAAGCAAAGGCATGTCTAGGCAGAGCATCCTATTAAAACAAGAAAGGTATTAACGCTTGAAGTACACTTTCCTAAACAGATCAAGGAGCATAACATTTGATAGATACTAGAAACTAGGAAACAGCAGAATAAATGCACCTAACAAACACTTGAAAGGGAAAAAATTGCAAGATCACAGAGATGGCCAGGAAGCATACTGGAGCACTAACCCCATCAGATTGATCTTGAGGTTGACCTTGAGCTGCACAAAGAGGTCGTACAGCTGGCCAAGGTCGGCGGCGTTGCCGTGCGAGTAGAGCAGGGTGAGGCGCGCGCAGGGGTTCCGGAAGTAGAAGGCCACGACCTTGTTCCCCCTGGTGGTGTTGACGAGCAGGACGTCCATGGCGTTGTCCCGTGGCACGCCGGAGGCGACGAGGCGGCCCGTGGCCTTGTCCTTCCGGACGGCGTACGTCGCCGGCTCCGGCGGGAAGAAGGCGAACCGCGCCGCGAGACTGGACACCGAGCACCCCGAAAGCATCGGAGGCAGCGCTCACTCATCGACAGGCGGCAATGCGGGATGCTCGGAAGAGGACGCCCTCTCCTCTCCTCTCTACTCCTCTCCCCTCCTCCTCCCTGCGGCTGCTGCTTCCGTTCCTTGGCTCAGATGGATCGAGCTAGGTTCCCAACGATCGAATATGCCGAGGTGTTTTGGGATTTTCTGGAATCACAACGGATTTGCGGCACCTTTGGTTGTTTTCAGGGATCGAATCGGCTTCAAGGATCAAACTTTGGGTGAAAATCTCTTGGGGAGTAAAGCAGAAAAAGGCCAGTTCTTGAATCCTGGCTGGCTGGATGGATCTCTGCAACGGGCTCCCGCAAGAAACGGATAACCCTTTTCCCCTCCTCCTCCTCGAGAGAGAAAGAAATCCGCCCTGATCAAAACAAAAAAAAAAAAAAAGCCAAAGAAACCAGCTCACTCCATCGGGCGATTGATCACCAGCATCTCCAAAATCTCAACAGGGAGATAGCGATCGAGAAACACCAAAGAAATGCATTCATGGTGTACCAATCGTACAGGGGAGGGGTTTGGGAGGGTTTAGTGAAGCGGTTACCAGTGGGAGAAACGAGCAAGCGACGAGGAGCGGAGCGGAGCAGCACCAGGGACCAGGAGGAGGAGCAACCGCTGCACAGCACAGCACACAGCCAGCAGCTGCACAGCACAGCACTAGCGACTAGCGAGCGCTCGCTCTGCTCAGCAGCCTCAGCCACGCACGCTGCTCACTGCCATTTATTACTCACTGCCACCCACACACACTCAGAGACATAGAGAGAGGGAGGGAGGGAGGAGAGAGCGAGGGAGGGAGGGAGGAGATGCTGTTGTTGTGCGTGCAGTAGCCAGCAGGGGTACGCGCGTGTGGGGAGAGCAGCAGATGCAGATGAAGCTGGAACAGGGCAGCGGAAAGTGCAGGGGATCCCCACGCCACGCCTTTGCAGAAAGATGTTGCTCGCGTCGCATTTCTTCCCTCCTCGGGCTGGCTCGCCGTCGCCGGGTTTGTTTTCGCTTCGCGGTCGCAGAGGCCGCCGCACGGACGGGAGGAGCGGACACGCCGCAGCGTGGCGGCGTGAGGCCGCCGCTACAGTGCCGCGTGTGCCACCGCCGATCGAGGAACAGAGGACCGTCTGATCGTGCTATCAGACGGCCCGGATGAGGCCAAAACAGAGAATGGAGTGTTTGTTGGGTGTGTACTGTCACGTTCTCAGGATATTTGAGATGATCCATGCGTTAATTCCACGTTCATTTTTCGTGTTTTTCACGAGTAACATAGCGTCAGTTTTGTGGACACCTATGAAAATTCTTTGTAAAAAAAAAGATCCGATGAGATTGTTGTAATTACTGTCGTATTATTTTTGTCAAGCGTGAGTGGTTAGGACTAGGAGACATTTAATTATCGTGCCAAAATTTGGTCGCGTCTTTTGTTGGAAGAATGGAAGTGCTAGCGTGTTCTTTGAGTTGATGGTTGCCGGCTTCCTATGACGACTGTACATTTGTAGTGCTAAGATTCTGATGATGTCTCTTGTGAGAAATTTGTTGGTTTTTCTATGGTCATCTGTCCTTACAGCTAAGACTGATGATACATGCACGAAAACGACCATGGTTTCTAGTCGAGTTCGTTCACGTTTCTCGTGGCAATAATCTGTTACATGACGAGGACAGCTCAGGGCATGGAAAACCGCATATTTCTAGATGACGCCAGATCATTTATTATGCAAATGCAAAGAATTTCTCTTCCACATTCTTTTTTTTTCCTAAAATAAAGCTAAATGCGTGACCCATGCCTACCAAATGTTAATAATATCTTTTAGTTATTATACTAATCTAAATTCAAAGCTGCAATATATATCTTTTTTTGATGGAATATGCCCACCTGGATTTAGTTGATACAAAGCACTTGCATTTTCACGGCTTTATTTCATAATTTAGCGCTTGTTTGGCAACGTCTCCGTCTCTAACTTCGGCAGAAGCTTCTATGGAGGAGTCGTATCAAAACTTTATGAGGAGTTGTATCAAATACTTTATAAGGAGGACTCGTCTTCTAGTGAATAGTAGAGGAGTTAGAATTGTTTTTGGGTTTGGAGGAGGATTCATTTTCTGGTCAATAGTAGAGCTATTTTTCGGTCTGTAGGAGTGAAATAGTAAAAGAGTCAGAGCTATTCGGTCTATAGGAGGAACTACACGTTGTCTCTTCCTCAAGTGCTCTGGCTCCTCTAGAAAAGCCATGCTAAATAAGCCCTTAGTGATTCTATAATTTTAATGATAATTGATATGTGTGTTATGGGTCATCAATGATTTCTTCAAGAGAGAATTCTTTATTTGGCACTGAAACAAATCGCTCTTCCATATTTGGCACTGGAAATTTTGAACTTCCTTATCTAGCATCAACTTAAAAATTCATTCCGTATATGGCACTTCCGTCCATTTCAGGCGTCCCTCCGTCAATTGACCAGCAAGACCATGTCAGCTTTTCATTAGAAGTACCAAAATGCCCTTGGTCTCGTGCGTCCGTCCATCTCCCCTTCTCCCCGTCTCTCCTCTCTCGGTCTCTCCCGTCGCTCCTCTGTTCTGAAAGAGAAACAAGAGACACCTCTCAAACCAAAACCCTAGAGAGAATGGAGGCCGGAGGAGATGAGGATGGGGAAAAGGAGGCGGCGGCCGCCGGTGCCCAGGAACTCGCGGGGCGGGTCCCCCAGCTCGAGGCGCCCCACAGTCAGCCAAGCTTGCCCCATGGTCGCAGATCGAGGCACGGGTCCGGCGGGGAACGCAGCGGTGGGGCGGGCTCGTCGCTCGGCGCTGGCCCCATCTCGCGGCGCGTGGTGCGCGGGGGGGCGGCCTCGCCCGACGGCGCGGGGTGCAGGCCACGGCGTGGCAGACGCGGCGGGGCGAGCTCGCCCACCGGAGCACCGGCCAGACCGCGTGGCGGACTGGGCGTGGCGGCCTCCCCAAGCAGCAGTCCCAGTGGCACGGACTCGTCCAACGGCGCGGGAAGCGGCCACTGTCACCACCATGCGGCTTGCGATGCCACCGAAGAGTGAGTACTGCGGCTCTTCCTTTCATCGATTTCGTACGTAGGTGAGCACTGGATGGAACCTCTGCTCGGATTTCTGCGGCGTGGTGTTTTTCTTGCGCTAATCGATTGCTAGACTAGATGGTCGTCTGACTGATTTGAGGAAACAGAGGTTGGGGAAATTGAGGACCTCGGTAGGTAGAGGGATAGATTAGCTCTTTCCCCAATTTCGAATTATATAAAAATTAAAGTGATATAGAATTATATATAATGGTCAGATATCTGAGTTCTTGGGCGATACTGTATCTACTTCTGCTTTATTTTTTCATCCATCGAGTTGAATGTCAATCTTTATAGATATTACATGTTCATAAGCCAACGGTGAAGATTGTTGCCTGAAAAGATATTATATTTTAGACACCTAAAATATAGCAAGTTCCTTATTTACCCGGCTATATATACACTGCTAGTGATAGTTTGGAACATGTTTGAGTGGTGACATGTGTCATTGGTAAGACTAACTAAGCACGGCCTATAATACTCTAGCTACTACTAAGTTTGTGAACATGTAGTGCCATCTGAATTTTGTTGTTTGGACACACAGAATGGATACAGATACAAGTTACTTGCTCAAAATTCACCTTCTTGGCAATCCAAAGAAAAGTAGAAAGGATGTGAGATGTTTTTCCTTGGAGAAGGTTGTGGATGCTGATTTCACAAATTATATGGACCTTGTTGAATCCATTGTTCAACAGTATCCTCCGGGGTACTTGGAAGTTCCACATGTGCAATACTATGATGCTGAGTTAAAAACTTTTCCAGAAGTAACGTCAGACCAAGAACTGATGGTAATGTTCAGTAAACATAAGGAAAAGGTCATCGAGATATTCATTGCTTATTGTGATCCATCTGAACCTTACAAGCCTATCACTGAATGGCAATTTGAAGGAGAAGCACAACATAAGGACGACATAGAACAAGAGTTGGATACCTATCTCATGAATCCATTACCAAACAATGAGCATGTTGGTGTGGATGAGGAGGGTATGTACTTAAAGGAAGACCGTGTGGTAGCTGTCCCTTCTGATAAAGGGAAGGAGAAGACCTCTGTTCCATTAACTGAAGATGAGGCACAATCTGGTAGTGAACAGGAGGGGACAGAGAATGAGATGACAGAAGATGAGATGCAAAAAGATCCAAATCATGGCCCGCATGTGGAATATGACAAAGAAGACCCTCCGATGACAGTAGGCAGTATGTATCCCAATATGGCAGAGTTTAAGTTGGCTCTTTCGCAACATGCAATCAAAAATGAGTTTGAGTATAATACAGAGAGAAGTGGACCAAAACGGCTGAGGGCTTATTGTTCAAGGAAAGAAGCCGATAATTGTCCATGGAGGATACATGCTTCTACAACGGCTGATCAAATAACAATAATGGTAATTATCTACTGTTCAAGCTTGCACATCTTGCTTTTATTGCAAACTTGATATGTATATTTAATTGACTATGTTTGCCTTTTTGTGTAGGTGAAAAAGAACCCTAGTGCTCATTGCTGCTCTAGTAGTAGAAGAAAGAAGAGAGTGAGGAATGCCACTAAGCACTGGATTTGTGAAAAGGTCAAGGACTGGCTCATACAGGATGCAACTCTGGGAGCAAGTGCATTGCAAGAAAAGCTCAAAGAACACTACAAGGTTACCATCCACTACAAGAGAGTATTTGATGGTAAGAACCTTGCATTGAAGCATCTATATGGTGATTGGGACTCCAGTTTCGATAATCTGTACAGATTTAAGGCACAAGTTGAGAGCTGTTGCCCTGGTAGTTTAGTAATTATTGATCATCACACTATTGCAGAAGAAATCAGATTTAGAAGATTTTTTTTCGCCTTGAAACCTTGCATAGAAGGGTTCCTTAGTGGTTGCAGGCCATATTTGGCAATAGATAGCACATTTCTGACAGGCAAATTCAAAGGTCAATTAGCTAGTGCATCTGCTGTAGATGGACATAATTGGTTGTATCCAGTTGCTTTAGGAGTCTTTGATTCTGAAACAAATGATAATTGGATATGGTTCATGACTCAGCTTAGAGAGGCGATTGGGGCACCGAGGGGTTTAGCCATATGCACTGATGCTGGACAGGCTGTGATGGCAGGGGTAGCAGAAGTGTTTCCACAAGCTGAACATAGAGAATGCATGTTTCACTTGGTGTCAAACTTCAAGAAGAAATTCCATGGGAAGGTATTTGATGACCATCTTTGGGCTGCAGCATACTCGTGGAACTCCTATTTATTTGAGAAGCATTGGGCAGCAATGGAGGTGGCTAGGCCAGCCGCAACAGATTATCTAAGGCAATGCCACAAAAAGTTGTGGACTAGGAGTCAGTTCTTGACCATATGCAAAGTTGACTATATTACAAACAATTTGGCAGAGAGCTTCAACAATTGGATCAAGTCTCACAAATCCATGAACTTAGATGACTTGATGGACAAGATTAGGCAAATGGTTATGACAAAGTGGCATCAAAGGAGGACGATTGGACAGAAACTAGATGGATTGATTCTGCCACACATAATCAAGGAGCTTAATGAAAAGAGTAGAGAACTAAACTTGGCAGTGCTTGAATGTGGACCACATGTTGCTGAAATAACTGCACTAGGAGGTAGTGCCTTCAGATTTGTGGTTAACTTGGAAGATAGAACTTGTTCTTGTCGAGAGTGGCAAGTTTCTGGTCTTCCATGCAAACATGCTCTTGCATTCATCACAGCTCTTGATAATGGTAAAATAGAGATGCATGTGGACTCTTACTACTCCATTGAAAAATTTAGAGCAGCCTATGCCCAACTAATACCTGCTATGATTGATAAGACACAATGGCCTAAATCTTCCCATGGGTTTTTTATGCATCCCCCACTATTGACACCCGTAGCTGGTAGGCCCAAAACTGAGAGGCATAAAGGTGGCACTGAGAAGAAAAAAAGAAAGGGCCAGCACCAGTGTCCTATTTGCCTGGACTATGGGCATCATTGGCACAATTGCAAGAAAGGCAACCCGGCTGACATTGAAGCTATGAAGGCTGTGAGGTAAGAAATGTGTTCATATTTTGCTGCATCAAATAATTTGCTACAACCCACTTACTAATCTCTTATTGCTCAATGTAGAGGACCACGAAAGAAGAAGGCAACGACTACAAAATCTGCTCAAAGTTATATTATGCCTTTAGAGGATGAAGTACCAGCGCTATCTATGTCTTTTCCACCTAGGTAAATTTCTAAGTACAAAATTTGCTTACTTGTGCTCACTTGTGCTGATTTCTATGTACAAAATTTGCTCACCTGTGCTGATTTGTAATTATATTGTTTGATAACATAGTCAAAGCTTGGGAACTACAACTAAGAAGTCTCCAATTAAGAAGATAATAAGTAAGAAGAAGAGAAAAAAGCCTGACTCTACATTTGGACCTTCAAAGAGTTCAAACTGGTATTAAGATCTCTTTTCTATTTTATTTAATGAAACATGGTTTCCAATCTAATTAGAGAACCTAATTACCAATCTTCTCTCACCATAGCCAAAGCATGGAGACTACAAGCAAGCAAAATGAGAAACATGGTAACTCCAGCTCTAGAGCATCAAAAAGGTAACTCACTATCTTTCACACTGGAGAGTGTACTTAACATAGTATGAATTTGCTTGTATATATGTACATGTGTTGGCATCCTGTATATATGTACACTAGAGATGATCAACTCCGTTGTCTTTGCTCTGTACAGACAACCTGTACATATATATCAACTTTTTTTTATAGTGAGTTACCACCGGATGTACACTGGAGAGCTGCTTCTGAATGTGTTGCATAATGGAAGTTCAGCAAGCAAAATGAGACAAGACTTGCTTGTATATATGTAAAATCAACTTGAGAACAGTACAACCGAAGTTTTACTAGTATATATGCCATCAGAGGCTGTAGCAAATGCCAGTTACAATTCTCTGCTGTAGTCTCTATGCTGCCAAGTAACTGACTGTCACCTCTGTGTCAGTTGATGTCTTTGCTCTGTAGTGTGAATTTGCCAATCTTGTCTCGTATTTCTGAATATTATTCTGTAGTCAACGAAGAGCAAGGATGTCATCCTAGTTTGAATGTACATGTGCAGGTCAAGAAGCGGCTCCAATCAACCCGAGCCAATTTCCACCGAGTTTCAATCTCCATCAAAGGAGAAGGCTAAAAGGACCAAGAAACAGCTTGCTTCAAACCTGAAAAAAAATGACAGCCCTGCAATGGCCACCAGAAACAAAACAGCTAACCTTGCTAGTCCTGCAAATAGCACAAGAAGCAAGAGAAGGTTGAGCTTGTGATTCTCTATGTAGATGTGCTTGGCAATATGTAAGGCATATGCTCTATGAACTGTAATGTGAACTTAGACCCTCTATGTATGAACCTTCATGTGTTTATGTTTATGAACCTGGTAATGTATGCATAACCTGGACATGTGAACTGTAATGTGATTCTCTATGTAGATATGCTGACAATGTGGTCAGATTTGTGAAGCTTGTGCATCAAGTATATTTGTCATATTTGTGCTTTCCTTATTTGACATTATGTCCATTTATTCTTTTCCTATCTGGCACTACATGTTCCTGTTACATATAAGGGCATATATGTCATTTTAGGTGGCACTTGACACCGTTACTGCCTGAAATGGACGGAAGTGCCATATACGGAAGGAATTTTTAAGTTGATGCTAGATAAGGAAGTTCAAAATTTCCAGTGTCAAATACAGAAGAGCGATTTGTTTCAGTGCCAAATAAAGAATTCTCTCTTTCTTCAATTTGAGATGTGCTCCAGAGATGTTCATGCCAGTACGATTGTCCACAAGAGTGAGTGTGTATTTATGAGCGTAAAGGAAGACATCAACAGGAGAAAAAACGGAAAGAAGAAATCGAGCACCTCTATCTACTGGTTCATTATTTACAAGATCACCACACCACCAGTACCACGGCACCACGTGACCCCAAAGGCCCAAGCTGCATGTGCTGATATAGCATCAACACTAATAAAAGCGTTATTACTTACGTAATATAGGGTGGCATAGGTCGCTTACATGCTTTGGCAAAAGACAAGGAGCTCTGTGTACACAAAGGATCTAAGGCCTCGTTTAGTTCCCAAAAATTTTTACCCCAAACTATCACATCGAATCTTACGGCACATGCATGGAGTATTAAATATAGACAAAAAAAAACTAATTACACAGTTTGGTTGAAAATCGCGAGACGAATGTTTTAAGGCTAATTAGTCCATGATTAGCCATAAGTGCTATAGTAACTAACATGCGCTAATGATGGATTAATTAGGCTTAATAAATTCGTCTCGCAGTTTTCAGGCAAGCTATGTAATTAGTTTTTTTTATTAGTATCCGAAAACCTCTTCCGACATCTCCGAAACATCCAATGTGACATCCAAAAATTTTCATTTCGCGAACTAAACAGTGCCTAAGTTTATCAGTAGGCTGGAATTGAGAGTTCAGTAGACCAGTACTATACTAGAGTTTAGGCTGTCCACTCCACCCCATTCCCCCCACTCCTACTAGGAGCAAGTTGCAAGTAGCAACTCTCCCTCACCTTCCTGCCGGACTATTTTTTCCCTCCTCCTTTCATCCTTCCAACAGGGTTTTGATCTCCTTGTTTCAACGTTTGGCAGAGGGATTCCTGGCTTTGCTCCACGATTCTAGGTGCATGCCCGCGACCATGTTGAGCACTTGATGTGGTTTGGTGGTTTAGCACTTCCTTTCATGTTCATTTGTGGTACTCCACAAAATCTTTTGTGAGTAGCTCTGTTGTTTGAGCCTGAAGCAGCAGGAAGGAAGGCAAGTGTAATGGCTCACCAAATACGGGGCTGTTGGGTTCCTGCAGAAGCTCCTAAAATTCCTGTCATATCGAATGTTTGACATATGCATGAAATATTAAATATAGACTAATTATGAAACTAATTACATAACTTGCGACTAATTTACGAGATGAATCTTTTAAGCCTAATTAATCCATGATTTGACAACGTGGTGCTACCGTAAACATGTGCTAATGACAAATTAATTAGGCTTAAAAAAATTCATCTCAGAAATTAACCTTCATCTATGTAATTAATTTTATAATTAATCTATATTTAATACTTCTTATTAATATTTAAATATTTAATGTGACATAAATTTTAGAAACGACTAGAGAATCAAACACCCCTAAATACCCTCGAAAGACATGGATCTTGTGCAGAGGTTGTACTCTTTCCACTAGATAAGTGGGGTACAGTACCTCGAGGGCCAGGAGGAAAGGAAAGAAGGCGTCTTCTATTACTCAAACGCGTGGAGCTGGTTGTGGATTCTGTGCCAAACAGCGCGCACGGGGGCACATCAATTGAAGCCTCTGTACTTTCTCCAACAAAACAAATAATAAAGGGAAATGGGCCCCTGTCCTCGTGTCCGGATTCAGAGAGGGTAGCCTTTCCAGTTTCCTTTCTTTGATGCAGATGCAGACAGGGCTCCCTCTCGGTCTCGTCTCATCCTCTCCTGAAAGAAGCTGCAACATGCGATGCGATGCAATCCATGCAACAGCTACTGACTAGGAAGGACACGATGTATGTGTAGGTGGCCAATGAATTTGCAAAGTTAGTGACCAGCGGCCAAAGGAGGGGGCAAAATGCTGAGATTTTCACTGCGTCAAAAACGGTTTGTAGCAACGAAATAAATTTTTTATAGAGACGGCAGGTAATAGAGCCGTTCCTACAGTGACATGTTCGGAAGCCACAAGACCAGCCGCCCCTATAAATGAAACAACAGGGACGGCTGGTGATATGAGCCGCCCCTACAGATGGGTCGGATTTGTAGGGGCGGCTCACTCACTAGCCGCCCCCGGTGTTTCTATTTATAGGGGCGGCTGGTGATTGAGCGGTCCGCCGTCCCTACAAATGCCCCATGTATAAATACCTCTGATTTGTAGAGACGGCTCAATCACCAGCCGCCCCTACAAAATGACCCACATATAAAAAAACTACAGCACCTTCTTCCTCCTCGGGTCACTCACTCTAACCCGTGAAAGAAAGGTGGGGAGGTCTTGAGCACACCTCCTAAAAATTACTCTACTAAGAGAGGAAAGGTTTTGGTATCAAATTCTTTGATGGAGAGATTGTAGAAGGTAAGAAAATGTTATTCCACACTTTTTTAAAAGTTTTAATGGTTGGTTAATGAGTAATTAGAGTTTTGTTTTTCTCTCTCTTCTATGGTGCTTGAGCTAATTATGAAGCAAATTAGACCCAAGTTTTGAATGTACTTGGATAAATTAGGTATGGGAAAAAGATCGTACCCTTATTTGGTCCATGTTTCTTGATTTTAGTGAACAATTAGTTAATTTTATGGATGTTTCATGTGCATGTAGATCTAGATCTAGGGTTTATTTTTTTATTAATTTTGTTTTTGTAAATTTATGTTTGATGAAATTGGACTAGGGTTTGCATGAAAGATATTGGGTAAAATATAATTGTTACTAATTGTTGTCTTTAAAATTGTTTATTGTAATCAACAAATATGTATTTTAATTATTTATGGATAAATGAGTCATTAATTAATTTTCCTCTACCATGGTGTGTTTGTATGCTTCATGTAATTCATATTTGATTTATATTTATATATATCTGAAGTATATACAATGTTTGTTTTGTTGTTATTGTAAAAGATGGAGTACATGAACTCTTGGATGTATGGTTCATTAAGGTTTAAGGCAGGTTTCCGTGAAGACGTGGATAAATTTATTAAAGTCACAAAGATAGATGACTAGATTAAAATGATAGAGCATGATTTTAGAAAATTTTAGAAAAAAAAACCATTATATTTGGCGTTAGAATGATGGAGAAAAACTAGTTACAAGTTTCTGTCATAGATTAAAAAGAGAAATCACACTTGTTCATCATTGATCATCATGAACAGTTGCGATTTTTCTTTTTAATCTCTGGGTAAAATTTGTAACTAGTCTTTCTCCCTCATACTAACTCCAAATATGATGATTTTTTTCTAAAATTTTCTAAAATCATGCCCTATCAAGTTACTGTGTTGATTTGGTCATTCTTTTCGTTTGACAAAGTTTGAACACTTCAATTATTCAAATTTAAAAAAAATGATAAGTTCTAACAAGATTTTGAAACACCAAATGATTTCATCTGAAAAAGTGATGAATACTAAAGTTGTATAACTCATCAAGATCTAAAACTTTTATTTTGAATATTTTTTCATCTGACATAATGATAGTAAACTTTGTTCACAAATCAACATATCTCTCGTATAGTTTATGAAACTATGAGTGATATGTGGATTTGTGAACAATGTTTACTAACACTTTGTTAAATAAAGAAATGATCCAAATAAAAGTTATAGATAGTGATGAGTTCAACAACTTCTATGTTCATGACATTTCTAGTTGAAATGATTTAAGGTTTTAAAATCTTGTTTGAAGTTGTCATTTATTAAAATTTAAAATTGAAACTGTACAAATTTAGTCAAATAAAAAGATGATCAAAATAAAAAATTGTAGATAGTAATGTGTCCAACAACTTCTATGTTCATGACTTTCTTATTTGAAATCATTTAAGGTTTCAAAATCTTGTTTAAAGTTGCTATTTATTGAAATTCAAAATTTAAACTTTTCAAATTTTGTCAAATGAAAAGATGACCGAAATATAAGTTGTACATCTTGATGAGTTCTACAACTTTGATGTTTACAAAATTTTCATTTGAGGTCATTTAGTGTCCTAAAATTCTTTTAGTTATTTCAAAATTTAAATTATAAATTAAAATAAATTACAGAATTAGTAATTAAAATAAATTAAAAAATATTGGTAGGTGAAAGGTCCTAATATGGCTAAAGAGGGGATGAATAGCCTATTTAAAAATCTACAAATCAACTAGAGCAATTTGATTAGTATGACAAATAGCGAAATGTAAACTTGCTCTAGCTCTATAAGGGTTGCAAGCCACATATCCAATAATTCTAGTTGCAATAATTACTAGGCACACAACTTACAATGTTACTACTCACTAAGAGCTCTCAATCTTGCTACTCTAAAGAGCTCCACTAGATGAACTTAAAATAACAAAGCAAGCTCTCAATTCTAATTACACTAAAGAGCTTGCCACAACTAGTTTATAAGAATATAAATGAGTGAGTAGAGTGATTATACCGCCGTGTAGAGGAGTGAACCAATCACAAGATGAATACTAAATCAATCACCGGGAGAATACCAAAGGGCAAGAGACAACCAATTTTTCTCCTGAGATTTACGTGCTTACCGGCACGCTAGTCCCCGTTGTGTCGACCAACACTTGGTGGTTCAGCGGCTAAGAGGTGTTGCACGAACCTCATCCACACAATTAGACACCGCAAGAATCTACCCACAAGTGAGGTAACTCAAAGACACGAGCAATCCACTATAGTTACATTTTGACTCTCCGCTGGGGAAGGCACAAGACCCCTAACAATCACCACGATCGGAGCCGAAGACAATCACCAACCTCCGCTCAATGATCCTCGCTGCTCCAAGCCATCTTGGTGGTGGCAACCACCAAGAGTAACAAGTGAATCCCATAGCGAAACACGAATGCCAAGTGCCCCTAGATGCAATCACTTAAGCAATGCACTTGGATTCTCTCACAATCTCACAATGATGATGAAACAATGATAGAGATAAGTAGGAGAGCTTTTGCTAAGCTCACAAGGTTGCTATGTCAATGTAAATGGCCAAGAGAGTGAGCTTGAGCCGGCCATGAGGCTTAATTAGAAGCCCCCATGAAATAGAGCCATTGTACCCCTTCACTGGGCACAACACGGGGTGACTGGACGCTTTGGTCAATTCGACCGGACGTAGGACCCTAGCGTGCGGTCGCCCGATGCTTGCCACGTGTCATCGGCTTCAAACGCAGATTGCCCGATCTCAACGGTCAAGTGATGACCGGACATGTCAGTTAGAAAGTGACCAGACGTAGGACCCCAGCATCCGGTTGTTTCCAGTAAGGTTCCAAATGCAAAATTTCACGACCGGACGCATCCGGTCATGCTCGACCGGACACACCTAGCGTCTGGTCACTCAACGTTTCCTCTGTGCGCCTCACGTCAGCGTACATCAGCACTGACCGGACGCACCCTGCCAGCGTCCGGTCACTCTTAGCGCCAGCGTCCGGTCGAAGACCGAAACCGCGCACTCACTGCTGCCACTGACCGGACACAGGACCCCAGCGTCCGATCACCACATGACTAGCGTCCAGTCCACTCTATGAGACCCTGTCTTTTCTATATAGGGCGCGGTGGCACCGTTGGACTGTCCGCACTCTACGGGCAGGCACTCTACCGGTGAAGTTTCTAACCCTTGCTCAAATGTGCCAACCACCAAGTGTATCACCTTGTGCACATGTGTTAGCATATTTTCATAAATACTTTCAAGGGTGTTAGCACTCTACTAGATCCTAAATGCATATGCAATGAGTTAGAGCATCTAGTGGCACTTTGATAACCGTATTTCAATACGAGTTTTACCCCTCTTAATAGTACGGCTATCTAACCTAAATGTGATCACACTCGCTAAGTGTCTTGATCACCAAAATAAAATGGCTTCTACTATTTATACCTTTGCCTTAAGCCTTTTGTTTTTCTCTTTCTTCTTTTCCAAGTTCAAGCATTTGATCATCACCATGCCATCACCATCGTCATGATCTTCACTATTGCTTCATCACTTGGAGTAGTGCTACCTATCTCATAATTACTTTGATAAACTAGGTTAGCATTGAGGGTTTTATCAATTAACCAAAACCAAACTAGAATTTTTAATCTCCTCCTTTTTGGTAATTGATGACAACCCTTTCACAAAGATATGAGTTAAAATTTAATTGAATCCATGTTGCTTGCCCAAGCATATTTACCATGTATAAAGGATATGGACAAGTTTCATAAATTCCAAATGGTAGCAATTGCTCCCCCTATATATGTGCTAAGAGTTTAGATTGTAGCTTGCACATATGTTTAGATAGGAAATATAGGAGACAATTTCTACCGTATGATGCTAAGGTATAAGAGATGGACCTTTGAAGTGTGATACCAATCAGAGTGCACCAATATACCATCCTTAGCACCATTAGTAACTATACATACACAAAAACTAGAATACCCCATGAGATCAACATTACAAGTAAGGGTCTAGTTTCCATAAAATGATCATAAGTCTAGTTACTTTACCCTATGCATGCTAGTTTTTCGTTTCACCATTCAAGCATATAACTAGCATACACCACACAAGCATGGATATTGAAATTTAGAACTTGTTCCATGCAAGCAACTATATGAAGTGCACATTTAAATGCAACATACAAGTTTATGAGCTTGCTCTCCCTACTTGTGTGCATTTTTTATTTTTTCCCTTACAATGTCGTTTCATTTGTTTGCTTCTCCTATCTTTGTGAATTTCTCTCCCCCTTTGTCAACAATTAGCACAAAAGGTGAGCTCAAATTATAGATAGGTTGAGGTGAAACCATATAAAATGAGGATCATTTTTCCAATTTGGTTCAATCTAGATCACTTGCAAAAGATATTTAACTCGGTTTGATCCAAGGATAAGCTTCTTCACACCTCTAAATAAGGGTTATCTTGTACCATGTTGAGTTAAACACTTATAGCTTATTTTCTAGATCAAATACTAGGTTTACAAGCCCACAAACATATCATATGTTACCACTAGATTATTTCAAACATACAAGCAATAGTGGTACCATACAAGCATAAAATTCATTTGATTTTAATGAATGAGCCTATGACATGATAGAAATGACTAGATGCACTAAATAAGTTCTTAGCAATAGATGGATGACATGTCAATCAACTTTACCTTGCTTTGCTCGAAGGAGAGGCATGTCATATAATGGGGGGGGGTGCATCAACACATATTTGAGAAATCAAGTATGTTCAATTCATTCTTTAGCTTGCAAAACCTCTTTTCATCAAGTGGCTTGGTGAAGATATCGGCAAGTTGATCTTCGGTGCCCACACTCTCAATGCAAATATCTCATTTTTATTGGTGATCTCTTATGAAATGATGACAGACATCAATATGCTTTGTTCTTGAATGTTGAACCGGGTTGTTGGTGAGCTTTACGGCACTCTCATTGTTACATAGCAATGGCACTTGCTTGAATTTAATTTTAAAGTCACTCAAAGTAGCCTTCATCCAAAGTAATTGAGCACAACAACTACCGGCCGAAATGTACTCCACTTCGGCGGTTGAAAGTGCTATACTATTTTGCTTCTTTGATGACCAAGACACAAGTGATCTTTCTAATAGTTGATATGTGCCCGATGTGCTCTTTCTCTCAACTTTGCATCCCGTATAATCGGAGTCCAAATATCCAATCAACTCAAATCTTGCTCCTTTGGGATACCACAATCCAATATTTTGTGTATGTTTCAAGTACCTCAATATTCTCTTTATTGCTTTCGAATGACTTTCTTTTGGTGAGGTTTGGAATCTAGCACACATGCATACACTAAACATCATATCTGGCCTTGATGCGGTCATATAGAGTAGGCTTTCAATCATAGACCGATACATCTTTTGATCCACCATGTTGCCACTAGCATCACTATACAAGCTTCCACTTGTCCCCATTAGTGTACTAATAGCTTTACTATCATCCATTCCAAACTTCTTGAACATGTCCTTCTTGCCTTGACTCATAAATGTGCCATTCTTCATTTGCTTAATTTGAAGACCAAGGAAGTAACTAAGCTCTCCAATCATAGACATCTCAAACTCACTTGCCATCATCTTGCCAAACTCCTCACAAAAGTCTTGATTTGTTGACCCAAATATGATATCATCGACATAGATTTGCATTACAAACAAGTCATTTCCAAGCTTCTTGGTGAAGAGAGTAGTGTCAACCTTTCCCATCTTGAATCCCTTAGAGAGTAGGAAATCCCTCAATCTCTCATACCATGCTCTTGGTGCTTGTTTTAATTCATAAAAAACCTTTCTCAACTTGTAAACATAGTTGGGTTTCTTTTCATCTTTAAAACCGGGAGGTTGCTCAACATACACAAGCTCATTGATGAACCCATTGAGAAATGCACTCTTCACATCCATTTGGTACAACTTGATGTTGTGGGCACAAGCATAGGCTAACAAGATTCTAATTGCTTTCAATCTTACAATCGGGGCATATATTTCTCCAAAGTCAAGACCTTCAACTTGAGTATAACCTTGAGCCACTATCTTGCTTTGTTCCTTATTACTAACCCATCTTGATCTTGCTTGTTCCGAAAGACCCACTTGGTTCCAATCACATTATGATCCTTAGGCCTCTCAACTAACTCCCATACTTGATTTCTTATGAAGTTGTTTAGCTCTTCATGCATAGCATTGACCCAATCAACATCCTTCAAAGCTTCATCTATCTTCTTAGGTTCAATGGATGACACAAATGAGAAGTGCTCATAAAATAAAGCCAATCTTGATCTAGTTTGCACACCTCTTAAAATATCACCAATAATAGTGTCCAAGGGATGATCTCTTACAATATTAGTTGGTTGAATCACTTGCATTTGATTGCTTGCATTTGATAGATTACTTGGTTGAGATGATGAACTAGCCACTTGTTGTTGATCTTGCACTTTGTCATCACTAGTTCTTGCTTGAAATTGATCATGAGAACCACTAGCTTGCACATTTGAGTTAGAGAACACTTGATTCTTGTCATCTTCAACATCAATCACCTCTCTAGGCCTTATATCACCAATGTCTATGTTTTTCATTGCATTGACCAATTTAGTGCCTCTTACATCATCTAGATTTTCATCTTCCTCTTAGGAACCATTTGTTTCATCAAACTCCACATCATGAACCTCCTCAAGAGTATCACTAGCCAAATTCCAAACTCTATAAGCCTTGCTAGTAGTGGAGTAACCAAGCAAGAAACATTCATCATATTTCTTTTCAAACTTGCTCAATCTAGTGCCTTTCTTCAATATGTAGCATTTACAACAAAAAACCTGAAAGTATGTGATGTTGGGCTTTCTTCCATTCAAAAGCTCATAAGGTGTCTTCTCTATCATAGGGTGACAATAGAGTCGGTTGCTATAATAGCAAGCCGTGTTGATTGCTTCGGTCCAAAATGAATGACTCACATTGTACTCACTCAACATTGATCTTACCATATCAATCAAAGTTCTATTCTTCATTTCAACTAAGCCATTTGATTGAGGAGTGTACTTGGCCGAGAATTAATGTCTAATTCCAAATTCATCACACAACTCATCAATTCTAGTGTTCTTGAATTCACTACCATTGTCAATTCTAACTTTCTTGATAGTTGTTTCAAACTCATTGTAAATGCTCTTGACAAATGATTTGAATGATGCAAATACATCACTCTTGTCAATAAGGAAGAACACCCATGTGTATCTAGTGAAATCATCCACAATCATAAATCCATATTTGTTTCTACCAATGCTTGTGTATGTGGTTGGTCCAAACAAGTCTATGTGCATTAACTCAAATACCTTAGATGTGCTCATCATGCTCTTCTTAGAATGTGTGTTACCAACTTATTTTTTGGCTTGATATGCACTACATAGCTTATCATTCTCAAATGTAACATCTTTCAAGCCTCTAACTAAGCCATGCTTAATCAACTTGTTCAATGGTTTCATTCTAACATGACCAAGCCTTCTATACCATAACCAACCTATGCTAGACTTAGTGATCAAACATGTTGTCAATTGAGCTTCTCTAGCATTGAAATCAACCAAGTATAGATTTTTATATCTAAATCCTTTGAATATCAAGTTAGAGCCATCTACACTTATAATCTCTATATCATCCACATCAAATATGCACTTGAAACCAAGATCACACAATTGAGCTACCGATAGAAGGTTGAAGTTCAAGCTCTCTACTAGTAGCACATTAGAAATATTCAAGTCATTGGATATTGCAATCTTACCAAGCCCTTTGACCTTGCCTTTGCCATTGTCACCAAATGTGATACTATCAATCTCATTGCTCTTATTTTCATTGATTGAATCGAACATTCTTGGATCACTAGTCATGTGTTGTGTACACCCACTATCAAGCACCCAATGCCTTTATCTGGCTTTATACTTGACCTACAAAAGAAGATCAATTCTTTTTAGGTACCCAAACTTGCTTGGCTCTTTGAAGGTTAGTTACCAAGGTCTTTGGTACCCAAATGGCCTTCTTCTTTGGGCCCACAATTAGTGCACCAATGAACTTAGCTTTTACACCATTGGCACCCTTAACAAGCATGTAACAAGAATCAAATTTAATTGAGGATACAATAGGTAGCTTGTTCTTGTTGATCTTGTAATATTGCTCTACATGCCCAACTTGCTTGCATCTATTGCAAAATTGACCATTGCCCTTCATAAAGTTAACTTTGGGAGTAACAAAGGCCACCTTGCCTTTCTTGGGGGTATAGCCTAATCCCTCTTTATTGAGAGAAAACCTTTGGCTACCCAAGCACTTTAGCAAGCAGGCATCTCCACCATAGGTATTGCCTAAGGCATGAGTGAGCTCATTCACCTCCTTCTTGAGAGTCTCATTTTCCACCATTAATGAGGCATCACAAGTGAGACCATCACTCAAAGGTGAAGTAGAAGTAGTAGTGTTACAAGAAGTGTTAGTGGAAGCAACTATAATGGGCTTATAAAAAGATTCATCAATAAGATCACATGTTAGTCCCACATCACATGATACAATCACTTGCTCCTTCTTGGCTTCCTCTTTGACTTGCTCGATGAGAGAGGAGTGAGCTTTCTCAAGCTTAGAGTGAGCTTTGCTAAGCTTCTCATGGGCTTCCATTAGCCTCTCATGAGTGGCATTAGGGATTGCTCAAGAAATTTGACTTTTTTGTTTAATTCTTTGCACTCCTTTCTCTTCATCTCAAAGCAAGTATGCACTTGCTCACACATGTTCATGAGCTCCTCCTTGGAGTACTCATCATCATCATTACTTTCACATTCATTATCATTACTCACATCATATTTTACCTTGGTGGGTTTTGCCATGAGGCATGTCGAAGGAGTGTCAAAGATGGAGGGTTTGTTGTTGATGGCGATGCTTGCTAGTGCTTTCTTGATAGATTTCTTACCATCATCACTAGAGTCATCATTATCCGAAGAGCCATCACTATCCTAAGTGACCACATAGCCTCCACCCTTCTTCTTCTTTTGGAAGGTCATTCTCTTCTCCTTCTTCTCCTTCTTTTCTTTCTTATCCTTCTTGTGCTTCTTCTTCTCATCCTCATCATTGTCACTATTGTAGGGATAATTTGCTATAACGTGATCGGGACTCTTGCAATTGTAGCATCTTCTCATATATTCTTTGCTTTTGGTGTGATCTCTTCTCTTTCTTGCACCATAGCCCTTCTTCTTTATGAATTTTCCCATCTTGCGTACAAAGAGAGCCATAGCTTCATCATCAATATCACTAAGATCATTATCATCACTTGATTCTTTCTTAGACTTACCCTTGTTCTTGGATGATGATGAGCTAGCCTTGAATGCTATACTCTTCTTCTTCTTTTCTTCTTCTTCCTTCTTGTCATCCTTGTCATCCCCCTCCCTTTCCACATGGTAAGTCTCTTAGATCATGACATCGCCTAGTACTTGGTTAGGGGTAATCTCCTTCAATCCTCCTCTTATGATAAACAATCTCGACATCTCAAATCTTGGAGGTAAGCACATCAAGAACCGATGAGAGACATCATCATCTTTGATCTTCTCTCCCAAGGCCTTCAAGTCATTTACAATCACTTGCAACCGATGGAACATTTCTAGAATGCTCTCATCTTCCTTTATCTTGAAGCTTGTCAACTTATCCTTGAGAATGTATAACTTAGCACTCTTCACTGCCGGTGTGCCCTCATATGTTTCCTCCAATCTCCTCCACATCTCATTTGCTCTTTCACAATCCTTGATTTGCTCAAACACCTTGAAATCAATGGCATTGTATATAGTGTTGAGAGCCATTGTATTGCATTGCTTGTTGGTCTTGTCTTGGTTGGTGGGGTCATTGGGATCAATGATAGCATAGTCATTCTCAGTCACTTCCCATACTTGATCATTGATTGAACCAAGATACATCCTCATCTTTCTCTTCCAATAATCATAGCATGTGCCATCAAAGAATGGTGGTTTACCCCCCACATGGTTGAACATAACTTGAGCCATAATTTGACACCGAGGTTGTTAAACCTTTAATCAAACGGTGACCACGGCTTCGATACCACTTGAAAGGTCCTAATATGGCTAGAGGGGCGGTGAATAGCCTATTTAAAAATCTACAAATCAACTAGAGCAATTTGATTAGTATGACAAATAGCGAAATGCAAACTTATTCTAGCTCTACAAGGGTTACAAGTCACCTATCCAACAATTCTAGTTGCAATGATTACTAGGCACACAACTTGCAATGTTACTACTCACTAAGAGCTCTCAATCTTGCTACTCTAAAGAGCTCTACTAGATGAACTTAAAATAACAAAGCAAACTCTCAATTCTAATTACACTAAAGAGCTTGCCACAACTAGTTTGCAAAAATATAAATGAATGAGTAGGGTGATTATACCACCGTGTAGAGGAGTGAACCAATCACAAGATGAATACTAAATCAATCATCGGGAGAATATCAAAGGGCAAGAGATAACCATTTTTTCTTCTGAGGTTCACGTGCTTGCCGGCATGCCAGTCTCCGTTGTGTCGACCAACACTTGGTGGTTCGGTGGATAAGAGGTGTTGCACAAATCTCGTTCACATAATTGGACACTGCAAGAACCTACCCACAAGTGAGGTAACTCAAAGACACGAGCAATCCACTATAGTTATCTTTCGGCTCTCTGCTGGGGAAGGCACAAGACCCCTCACAATCACCACGATCGAAGCCGGAGATAATCACAAACCTCCGCTCAACGATCCTCACTGTTCCAAGCCGTCTAGGTGGCAGCAACCACCAAGAGTAACAAGTGAATCCTGCAGTGAAACACGAATGCCAAGTGCCCCTAAATACAATCACTCAAGCAATGCACTTGGATTCTCTCCTAATCTCACAATGATGATAAAATAATGATGGAGATAAGTGGGAGGGCTTTTGCTAAGCTGATAAGGTTGCTATGTCAATGTAAATGGCTAAGAGAGTGGGCTTAAGCCGGTCATGGGGCTTAAATAGAAGCCCTCATGAAATAGAGCCATTGTACCCCTTCACTGGGCACAACACGGGGTGACCGGATGCTCCGGTCAGTTCGACCGGACGTAGGACCCCAGCATCCGGTCGCCCGATGCTTGCCATGTGTCATTGGCTTCAAACGCCGATCGCCTGATCTCAACGGTCAAGTGATGACCGGGCGCGTCAGTTAGAAAGTGACCGGACGTAGGACCCCAGCGTCCGGTTGTTTCCAGTAAGGTTCCAAACATGAAATTTCATGACCGGTCGTGTTCGGTCATGCTCGACCGGACACACCCAGCGTCCGGTCACTTAATGTTTCCTCTGTGCGCCTCACATCAGCGTACGTCAGCACTGACCAGACGCACCCTGCCAGCGTCCAGTCACTCTTAGCGCTAGCGTCCGATCAAAGATCGAAACTATGCACTCATTGCTGCCACTGACCGGACGCAGGACCCTAGTGTCTGGTCACCACATGACTAGCGTTCGGTCCACTCTGTGAGACCCTGTCTTTTCTTTATAGGGCGCTGGTGGCACCATCGGACTATCCGCACTCTATGGGCAGACACTCTGCCGGTGAAGTTTCTAACCCTTGCTTAAATATGCCAACCACCAAGTGTATCACCTTATGCACATGTGTTAGCATATTTTCACAAATATTTTCAAGGGTGTTAGCACTCCACTAGATCCTAAATGCATATGCAATGAGTTAGAGCATATAGTGGCACTTTGATAACCGCATTTCAATACGAGTTTTACCCCTCTTAATAGTACGGCTATCTAACCTAAATGTGATCACACTCGCTAAGTGTCTTGATCACCAAAACAAAATAGCTTCTACTATTTATACCTTTGCCTTGAGCCTTTTGTTTTTCTCTTTCTTCTTTTCCAAGTTCAAGTATCTGATCATCACCATGCCATCACCATCGTCATGATCTTCGCCATTGCTTCATCACTTGGAGTAGTGCTACCTATCTCATAATTACTTTGATAAACTAGGTTAGCACTGAGGATTTCATCAATTAACCAAAACCAAACTAGAGCTTTCAGTAGGGGTGGCTAACTCAGGAACCGCCTTTAGAAATATATTTGTAGGGGCGGCTAACTCAGGAGCCGCCCCTATAAATGACCTTCGGTATATATACCAGAGTCCGTCGGAGGCCAAAATTTTTCTAAGTCAGTGCGCTCGCTTCTTCCTTGTGGACGCCGTAAGGCTACCAAACCCGCTGTCACCGCCACCATATCTATGCCGTAGCGCCGCTTCCTCTCACCTCCGTCGGCCCATGCGCTCTGGCATTCCTCCCCCAAGCTTCCTTGGCTCCGTCCGCCGCTGGGACCCGCTGTGGAACCCTAGCCATGGGCGACGCCTCTATGCCCTACCTCCACTGCCTCCATGCTATACCTCCGCCACGCCCTACCTCCCCCGATCCGCCTCCAACCCTCGGTTCGTCTCTTGCCCTGCGTGCCACCGTTCCCCCCGGTGGCTAGGGTTTTCGCCGCTGTTCCCCCTCCCACGGTGGCTAGGGTTTCCGGCGCTATGGTGCACGTGGTACAACCGGTGGTGGCGCTGTGGTGCACTGATCCACCTCCTCAAGTCTTCCGTCGAGCCGCAACATCCCTCCCTCGACTAGGACAGCAGGTACCCCCACACCCCTCGGTTGCTGCCAGCCATCTTCCTGTATTGTCTCTCTTGCTGTGTTTCAATTGCCTGTGCTTACAAATTGAATAGCAGGACACATATTATCAGTAGTAGAGCACATTAGCAGAACACGATTGCTATGGTTTAATCGATGGATTTGTTTTCAATATTTTTCTTCTTCTGGGATATGATTTTAGGTGCATCAAGAATTGACAAATATATATATGCTGGTAACACGGAATTGATGGATAGCAAAATTATTAAACATGGCCATTTTACTAAAATCATATGCTCAAATCAAAATAGCAATGACCTATTTTGCTTAGGGCCCCTTGCTAGGTAGACACTATTTTTTTTTCTTAATAACCTAACCTTAATGTACCAAAAATATATATTTTCTTATACATGTTCAAAATTGAAGAATTTAGTACTCTGTACATCACAACTATCATTGTACGAGGAGCAGCAGCAGCAGCTTCCAATGGATTGCTTCAGTTCTTGATTTGTTGTGGGATGGCAATTATATTCCTATAAGAAATAATTCCATTATACAAATGGCTTTAGCTTTAAGCGGGTCTAAACAGTTTGTAGTCTGAATTCTATTTTGCTATGGTGTGGTCGATGTGCAAGTTATTGAAGTAGACTATCAAAGATAACAATAATATCTCTGGTCGGCTGCACTTCTACCACAGTTGCACTTCTACCACAGCTGCAGCAGCTGAGGCTGCTTGATTTCTTTAGGTTTTAGTGAGTAGTGTTGTTGCTGCTTTGGTCATAGAACTGTGGTCTAGCTTCTTTCGCATTAAAAAAACACCATGTGCTAGAAGATGCTGAAACTTTGTAACAATAATAATGGACATCCATACATCATATCTTTTTGGATGTAGGGCATGATTGGTTGCCTGAACCGGACCGTCATATGGCCCATCCCACATCCTTTAGTGCATTCGCCTATGTTTGGTTGCTCTACTCGCATTATTTGGCCGATGATGCAAACTATAGCAATCTAAGGTGGCTGTGGGTATTCTTCCTATTGGTGCTTTTTTGTCTTCTTGTGTTTTCTCATGTCTGTCATCAAACTGTGGGATACGTCCATTCCAAAGCAATTGTTGTAGGCATGCCTACCTGATGGCTAGGATGGACATGTCCCACTGCTTCCATAGGGAGCCATGAACTTGCCTCAGCAATTTGTGTTCTTATTTGCCACCTAGGGATGACTGCAGTTAGCTTGCAAGATGATCATAAGTTAGTTTGCAGTTAGCTGAGGCCTGCATTTTTGTGTGCCTATGATGTCAACTATTTTTTTGACTGAGGCTGATACAATTGTGAGATCCTTTTTATGCCTATGAAGATAACAGTGCCAGTTGAGTAATGGATTATGCACATTGATGACCTTGGACTTATGAGGTACTGGAGTATTGTTTCTTCTATCTTCTGCTTATGCTTCTCATCGCTGTCATCAAACCATGTGAGACATCCATGCCCAAGCAACAGCTAGGCGGTTGTGATAATCTGATGGCTGGGCTAGATGTCTCTCATGGTTTCATGCCTATCATGATCTTGATTTTCTACTATCTATTTGAGGTTTGTAGCTGTCTATGTTTCTTAAGCTCTAAGTTTAAGGTCAAATAAAAAGGCAATTAAATCCGAGGCAAATCGATTGAACTAACCCTCATCTTATCAACATCTTATACTTGCTTTCATCGATCTACATCTTATCTATCTATCTATCTTCGATCCATCCATCTAGCACTGGTTCCTTCCTTCATCATGAACTACCACTGCTCATGTTTGCAATGATATGAGATGGATGCTACTGCTCTGCATCATCATGTTCATATATGCTCTTCATTCCCTGCTAACTAGCTCTTTTGCTGCTGGTACACCTGTCCATCATATTATTCCTTCCACATATATATCATGGGCCATGGCTGCTACCTCTGCATGTAGATGCAGCTAGCCTACAGGCCAGCCCTTGCATTGAGAGATATTTCACAGCAACTCCCTGTGATGCCTACAACAGTTTTTCGCGTGCCATCTTCTTGTTGCCTGTGTTGCCTGTGATGAACCACCCTAGGTGCCTGTGATGCATGTGATGTACCCTAGCAGCATGTACCACTGCCTTTGATGCCATTTTAACCTGAGCACTGAGCATATGTCATTTTCTATGATTGTTACTGCCTATGATGCCTCTATTATGTTTCAACTAAGCATATGTCATTTTTATCTACTAATGGAGCTGCCTGCTGCACTAAGTTCACTGGTTCACTAGATTTTTACCTGCTGCTGCTCTATCTACTGCTAGTTGTTCCAAAATTCTAGTTCGAGTAAGTTCAACTATATGGCTACCATACAACTTCGAGTAAGTTCAACTCTATACTTAAAGCTTTGTTCAATATATTTCATTCGATGCAAAAGAGCTTATCTAGTTCAATAATTAAATCTATGCAACAATCACTGGATTTGTATAGGCGTCGATGTCGGGAGGAGCACAGCATGGGTCTTTGATTCAATAGATAGGGACCCGGTGACATACAAGGACTTCATATCGATTCTCAAGATGTATATATATCGACAATCCTCATTAGCTTATATGTTTGTATGTATACTTGTAACGTTCATTTTTGGATACTAACAAGTTGTATTTGCTAAAATAATTCGAATAGGGCATTTAGGTTCTATGTCACTAAACATCAGCGGAAGACATGATGCAGCAAGGAAGGGAAAGTTGGCTATAAAAACACTATGTATGGTAAGTGTAACTTACTTCTTCAGTACTCCATTACATGGCTGTTAAAAGCATTACTTAACATTTCCATATGTAAAACACACAGTGCCCTAAGCAGAAGCCTGAGAGTGTACATTGTGGATAATATGTATGTTCTATGATGAGTAACACCGGTGCCTACACGAGACACCCTTTACGGGTAAGTTTGAACCTCTTCACCCGTAGTATAAAAACTTCGGACATGGTATGAAATACTAAACCGAAACTTGTTCTCTTGTAGTGGAAAGAAGAGAAAGAAATAAAAAGAGACCCATACAAGGATGATCCAACTCTTAGAGCTCGTCGGCGACCTTTGCAACTTTATATTGGACTAGATTGTACACGTCAAAGGCACCTACCATGACCGAGAGTCTGACTTAGGTAGAAATCCTCAGTACCAACACCTTCGTGAGACCGAAAGGCTAGCTCTAGACCGTTGATAACAATATGTATAGGAATTTGATATTGATTTTACCTTGTGAATTATGTCTATTTAAAGATAGGATTGTATATATTCTTGTGAATTGTACTTGTAATTGTAGTTTATATAATACTCTTGAGCGAACGCGGTTCGGAGGCTGCGTTTTGCGAATCGCGGGTCGTAGTTAAGTTTCGCGCGTTCCATGCCGCGGGCGATTCCCGGTCGCGCGTTGGTCACGGGGTGTTCGGCGGGATTATCTCGCTTTCCTCGCTCACTCGCAACGCGAACGCAGGAATACGCGGAAACAAACAGGGCCATATGTATGTTCTGGTCGAATTTGAATTGTAAATTTATTTTTTTAGTGGAAAAATATACTGTAGGGACGGTTCTAGACTGAACCGCTCCTACAAACAGATATTATAGGGGCGGCTGATACTACAGCCGTCCCCTACAAATCAATTTGTAGAGGCGGCTGATAACACCAGCCGTCTTTACAAATCGATTTGTATGGGCGGTCAGGGAAACCGTTCCCTACAAATACATAATTTATAGAGACGTTTTGATAGAGGTGGTTGATCAAACTATCCCTATAAATGATCTTAAGTCGCTCCTATAAACCCTATGTGACGTAGTGTTTGCTGATGCCAACCTCACTTGTTAGTGCAAACTTTTCCTTGGCTTGCCCGAGCACAAAAGTTTGCACCTTTGACGTTGATGTGAAACTTTGAACACTGTACTGTACTACTTAGTACTAGAGAGAGTAGACTCGCACATCATCTTCTGTCGCCGTTCCATCTTTATCGCATCAGACCAAATTGCTGAAGTGTCACGCGAGAATTCAGTCTGTGTCAAGTGTCTCTCTTTACCACTTCATGGATGTACTCGTACGTACTACAATGATTTCAGTCTGTGGTGGTAAACTAGACCGATCTGATGCATGGCGTCACATTCACCGTTGTAAAAGGCAGGAAGGAAGCAGCAAGGATGTGGACGAACTAGTGACCCGCCTCAAGGCCTCAACGTAGGGATGAAAACGAATGGGATACGGACGGATATCATCGATATTACATTTGTTTTCGTATTTTTGTCTGGATTCAGATTCAAATACGAATAGTGTCAACTATGTCGGATATGATACGATTGGATATCGACATCATAAATATGAGATTTGAGTATTCGGATACAGATATGGTATCGGATGTTAGATATCCAGACTCGGATAAGGACAGATCTCAACCCCTCTAAACGGATTCGGTTTCAAATACGATCGGAAAATATCCGTACTGTTTTCATCCCTAACTCAACGTGAACAATCTCCACCTCAGCACTGCACCCCACCGCTACTTTTTTTGCTTCACTGTTGAAGGGATTCCAAAAGACTTTTATTAGCTGACAAAAATTGTGGCAGCTTTTGTTCGGAGCACAGTGCTCCTGCTCGCATCGGCTACATGGATGGATCATGGATGGCCCTACTGTTTCACCTGTGTACTCTATCCAGTCCGGTTCATTTTGCACAGAAACTATGTCATGTGGGGTGAGTGACTTGTGAACACAGCGAGCCAGCAACGGAAAGGTCACAGCTTTCAATTTCTAGCGCAGCAAATTTACTGATCAGCGTGTGTAAAAATTTCAGTAAAATTGTCGTAGAAGTTTTTAACTCTGACCAACGTATGGTTAAAACAGTGTTGGTTCACATCTTGCATCTTCTTCTCCCTTGGCCTTTGATGATGGAATGGAAGAGACGGCTTCCAGTTGAGGACCACTCTAGATCTTGCACAGGGAAAGGTGACAAATGTTCTACCTAGAGATTATGGCCTTGTCTCCATCACACACGAACCATTTCTTTAGGGTCTTCAAAGGCCAAAAACAAAGGCTTTCTTTAATTTGCCTGCCTTTTCGTTCCCTCTACTGCTCGCTTATTTGTCAACTTATCCCTACGTGGCTATCTGTATGGTCATCTCTGGGATTAGGATAAAAGGCTAGTAGTATATGCTCCTACTATTTTCTAGTTTTTATATCTGTCAAATCCCTTGGATTCATAGACGAAACCAGCCATTTTGATTAGGAGGGCACGGCAAATATGATGACATATCTAAATGTGATAAATATATACCTAAATGTATTTCTCAACAATTTTTTAATATTTTTACATATGTAGTTAGTATTTATAAAGAGAAATCACAAGATTATCATAAAAAAATAGCTAATTTGATGCATTGTTATGTTGTAAAATGAATATTTACAGGAGGTATTAATATTTTTTGTATTGTGTTGGGGGTACGGCCCCTGCTAGCCCCTCCCTATTCCGCCTCTGCTTGGATTATCTGGGTTATATTATTATTATCAAATAAGCAGGGCAAACAGCATACTAGCGACCAGTCTACTACAGTACTTCCTCCATCTATCCCGCAAAGCTTTCTGATTGCACTTTCAATGGGTCTAGAGTCAAGCAAACAAAATTAGTAGTGAACCCACCATACCGGCCAGACATTGTGATATAATTGTTACTAAGTCCACTCAATAGCTCACAGCCAATGGAAAAAGCAAGCACAAAAAGCAAAACTACATAAGTGAGCTTACACTGACTTACAGTCACCAAACGAATCAAATTGCATATCTAGAAGGATGCAGCCACATAAAAAGCAGCTAGCCTTGCTGATGTCCAATCTTCAGAGCATGGCGGTCACCAGAAGAGATATTTTGTCCTTGACCTGCAGTTGAAGGGAACCGCCGAGCCGTTTGGCCAAAAAAAGTGAACGTGGCAACTCAGGCGTGTGCGCTGGTTGACAGCGACGCTCCCCGCGACCGTCCTGTGTGTGCTGGCCTCTCCAGTCCAGCACGAATGGCACGTTGCGGTCGCTGGTCGCAGCCTCGTCCATCGGGAAGTCGCGCGCGCACCACGGACGTGCCCCCGGCGGGTACCCGGAACGGCTTGGCGCGGACCACAGTGACGGTGAGGTTGGCGGACAGGACGCGGATCTCCAGCTAGGAGAAGGTGACGGCGGAGTGGTAACGTGTTCGCCAACATGACCATCGGGCATATCTTCCACCGGGGTAGGTACCATGCCACGCCATTGGAGCCCCCCTCATTCCCCCTACCATGTCCGCGCCATTGAGAAAACTAGATTGTGTAGTGCTACTGCCTAGTGGAGTCACGAGCATGCATGAAAACTTTGAACCGTGGAAGGTTCGCACCCTCCGAGGAGGATGGTCCATGAGTCACTAATGGTCGACTCTCACAAGCGCATAAAAATGAGAATATAGTTGTTAGATAGAAAGGTAGACTTTCTGGGCATGGTAACAGACGTTCCACAAAATCGTTGTTTTCATGAAGAAGGCATTGTGATAGCTAGAAAATAGTTGGGTTGCTATATATACATCCCCGCGGTCATGAGGATGTATCTGTGCTATTTGGAAAGCTTCCTTGACATACTTGGGTCTTCTTCCACCTCTCTCTCTCTCACACTTTTGTTTAGGATTGTATTTTTGGTGAAATTGAGAGCATCCTAGTGTAGTGTATCAAGAGCTTGAGCTTTGTGGCACTAGAGAGTCTTTAAGCAAGCGCCATTGACTTCCTACTCTTGAAGATTGTTGTCCCCTTCAGCTTGGAGCTTGTGGATCTATGAAGCACTTGAAAGAAGATTGTGATGATGCCCCGAGGAGTTGATTGTAAGAGGTTGTGTGCTCCCATCGAGCGGTGCTGAGCAACTCTAGTTAAATCAAAGTGTGGAGATACTCTTTGGTTCTAACCGGTTTAAAAATAAGCGATGTATTAATAGAGGAGGACTTGAACATTGAACCCATGTCAACATGGAGTAGGGGTGTCTGGAAGTCATCAAGGCCACAAGATACAATTCTTGTCTCGAGATCAATTATTATCTCTTGTGCTCAATTTCCTTTCGTGCAATTTACTTTGAG
The DNA here is from genome assembly GCF_019320115.1 of Miscanthus floridulus. Lineage (NCBI taxonomy): Eukaryota > Viridiplantae > Streptophyta > Magnoliopsida > Poales > Poaceae > Miscanthus > Miscanthus floridulus. Next base: position 18,171,596 of record NC_089592.1, read on the forward strand.
AGCTTTACATTCTTCTATACTAAATTGTTGCATGCCAATGTTTGCGACTTTAGTTAAAATAACCCATCCACTTCTTGATCTACACTTGGAAACAACAGTCAAATCATACATAACATTTGGGATGACACATGTCCAATTACTTTTTTTTAAAAAAAAAGAGAACATGTGTTCTTTGACTCCCATGTTGCAATGGAACATGTTTAAATGTATGCTTTAAAAATCTAGAATGGTACTTCTATAAGTATGAATTTTGTAGTGAATGAAATGTGAGGTGTCCCTCTGTTGTTTCCTTCGTCTAAGCATTTTCTAGAAAAATGGAAGAAACATCCTGTCTCTGCATGTCCACATACAACGTTTATATTATTACATAGTTTTAACGACATTGCAGATGAATCAGGAAAACAAGGAATGTAAAACTATACATGACAAAGCCTATTATTAAATTTCCATCCGTGAAAGGCGAATAACTCCAACACAGTGGTATCTAATTTTTTGCTCGCTAATTGGGAAGACTCCTTTGTTTCATCATCACGTAGAAGCATAATGCCCAAAAAACCATGGCCAGTACGTTCCCCCTGAAAATGGCCTACATAAAAGATGTATATTTGCAATTTTTAAAGATTAGATCTTCACGACATCTCCAAGTTACCCCAAATAATATGGCTACCCAACCAAAATATATTTCTTCTCTTTTAAATTAAAACTTGATTGCTAACTTCCTAACTTATGGGATACATGGAGTTAACCTAGTAGCTTTGTAGATAGTCCTCCAGATTGTTTTAGCATGATCCTTCGTGCAAGCATGTACTCAAAATTGTGTGATATAAACGGTTTTGGTGGACCAAGACTCTTATGCATGTTCTTCGAATCTTCATGAGTGATGATAAAGTGTTATTTGTTACAAAATTTCATGTTTGCTTCAAATTTTACCTATGTGAAAGCACTTCCCTTGGATTCTATGAACTAGCACTTGCACTTCTTGTGGTTGTGTTCCCTCCACGTTCCGTGATAGGTGATGTCTAGATAAGGAAAGGAGCTGCTCATGAGGGAGGGCCTAATATTTTTTCGGAAGAAATATAGGTTGGGGGATATTCCCTTGAAACTAGAGTTTCCCTATCTTTTCTACTTATGTGGTGGTAAGAAATGCCTAGTGAGTGACTGTTGAGAGGGGCACGAATTCAACGTTAGTTTTCAGAGGGTGTTAGGAAATGAGGATATGTTAGAATGGGAAAGGTCAATGGAGATTTTAGAAGATTGTCGGCTCAATGAAGAAGAAGATAAGTTTGTTTGGTCTTTGGACAAATCAGGGGACTATACCACTAGATCCATCCACAGAAGACTAACTTTTAGAGGTATAACCAATAGAAGGACCATGAAACTTAGGAAGAATAGACTTCCAAATAAACTCAAGACATTTGTCTAGTTGACTACACACAAGATGTAATACAAACGGGAGTAAACTTAAAGAAAGAGCATGGAGGTGAGCATTAAGTGTTGTCTGTGTGGGATCAATGAGACTACTGATCACATATTTTTTTCACTGTCATATAGCAAAAGTCTTATGGTTTTGCTTCAAGGAGGCCTTAGGGTGGGAAAATGTGCCTAACAATTTGTAGGATATTTTTTATTACTGGATTCCCCTAGGATGCATGGATTATGACATTAAGCTTTTCATGTTCTATTGTTCTGTGGGGTATTTGGAATGTTAGGAATAAGATGGGGATAGAGAAAAGGTTCCTGAGCTCGTCTAATGAAGTTTTCTACAAAATTTTTACATTCTTATAGAAATGGCGAATTTTACTGAAGGATGGAGATACTATATTTTTTGGACAACAAGATAAGAAGAATGAATACGTGGTTGAAAGAATTTTGGAGGCAAACTAAAGATTTCGAAGTAGAAGGCATTTTGTGAAGATGTGCAGTTCTCTACAGTAGAAGTAGGTTTGTGCTAGGTGTCGGCGGTCTTTCTTCTTTGGTTCCTTCTTCTTTTTGTGGTATGCTGTTGTTTGGGTACCTAGCTAGGGCAGTTACGTTGATGATGTTTCTGAACCTAGAGTAGTATCGAGTGTTTTTTTTTCATTTCTTTTTTTGGTTGAGTTTGTTACTTTAAACTCTATTGCTTTCTACAAAAGTAAGGTTTACCTCCGTAAAAAAGACGGGCCTTTTTTTTTAATTTTAACCCCTTTTTTAATATAATTTTAAATCTAACACTGTCATTTTTTTTAAACTAACACTTTTGGCCGTGCCTATTTCCCTGGCGCGGCCAAATGCCTGTGCTGCGCTATGCATGGTGACGCGGCATAGGGCTGACATGGCGGGTCCTACCGCGCCACCGACCATGGCCCGACAGTGCCGCGCCCTGATCTGTGGCGCGGCAGGAGCAGATATATACCCCGCGCGCTGAGCCCGGCCGGCCGCCCGCACGCACGCCTGCCCTACCTGCCCGCCCGTCCACGCCGCGCACGCGCCCGCCCTGGCCTCGCCTCGCCCCGACCGCGCCCGCACGGCCCGTCCTCGCTCGCTCGCCCATGCCGCGCCTGTCCACTCCTGCCGCGCAGCGCCCTAGCCGGCCGCGCCACGAACGCCGACGCGTCAAGACCGCCCGCTCCTAAGGTATCCTCCCTCTCAATTTCATATTTTTTTATTATTATATAGTATAGTTAGTATTTTTTGTATCTACTATTAGTGTCTTTGACCAAATTTATATAATAGCGTACTAATATTTATGAAATATAATATGTACTATTACATTAAGCATGGAGTATACTTTCGTAATAAACTTATTAGGAGATAGAAATATTGATACCATTTATTTAGTTTTGATCAAACTTAAACATATTTGACTACTCGAGAAGCAAGATGTGTATTTATTTTGAGACGGAGAGATTACTTGTAATTTTAGAACTAAAGTTTTATATGGATTGATTATGTATTTATTATCTAGTATAGTTAGGATTTTGGGTTTAGAGATTTAGGCTAGTTAGGTTAGTGAATTTATTTGTGAGCTTACTAATATTAACTTGAATTTTATTAATTTGAATACTCTAACGCTTTGTTTATCAATTTGTAACATGATGGCCCCTCCTACGTAGCACCCGTTGTACCCCATTCTGGAGGTGGAGTACGACGACCAACACCGAGCACACATCTTAAGTGACAACGACATAGAGGTGTCCTTACCTCCTTTGAGGCCCTGCACTCACACCAGGGCGCATTAGTGGGATGAGCGTTATACGCCATACATACGGCGTGCCGGCTTTCTCGAGCTTGTCCGTGTTGTCAACCACGGTCTTTCGCCTCTTGATCCAGCACTACTTACTGCAGCTGTGGACAGGTGCGAGTGCATTCTTTGTACGTAAACTTTCTTGTAACAAATTGGAGGCAACTAACAGTCGTTCTATTCTTATAACAGGTGGAGGCATGAGACCCACACGTTCCACCTACTGTGTGGAGAGATGACCTTGACGTTGCAGGACGTCAAGGCTATTTTAGGCCTTCGGTTGGGGGGACTTCCAGTGACAGGGATAGTTGACAACGATCACTGGAGGGAGCTAGTGGCTCAGTTTACTGGTTTTCTTCCACCGGACGACGATGCTTCCAAGAAAAATAAGTGAGTAATTCAAGCCTATTTAATACTTGTATTGCTTTACAGCTGGCATCGGGTCTCATTTTCTTTGATCAATTACAGGAAAAGTTTCGGTGTTTCGTCATCCTAGATCACAGAGCGCTTTGAGTACTTGGACCCACAAGCTAAGGAGGCACAGATCGATAGGTTCGCTCGAGTGTGTCTCTAGCACTTTCTTGGTGCTTTCCTCTTCCCAGACGCCTCGGGCAACACCATCAGCTGGATCTTCCTTGACATACTTCGCCAGCCATGGGAGACATAGCGGGGTACAGCTGGGGCAGCGCAGTCCTAGCATGGACGTATCGACAGCTATGCGTTGCCTACCGTCGCACCTCAGGACATGCGAACCTTGAGGGTTGCTCCTACCTACTCTAGGTTTGGTGTTGGGAACGATTGCCCGTTGGGAGGCTCCTTAATAATGGTTTACCGGTAAGTACTTCGGTTCATTATATTCTTCCAGGCAGTTAGATATGGTGAGATTATTTGTTGCTAATTCATTATCGTGTTCAATGCAGCAATGGAACAGGCATGATACACTCCCTACAGCTCTGTACATCTGGACGGAAGCACAGTTAGTTAGAGGGAATGCGTGGCGCAAGTACAGGGAGTATACGAATGGTCTCAACATCCTGACACAGCACCAAGTTATGCTCTCTATACTATCATAGCAGTGTCTTCTTCAATGTACACTATATCACAACCTAACACAATTACGAAATTTTAGGTGTTTTGGTGTCCTTGGGATTCTTCGAAGCTCCAAAACTATCTGAGTCCTGTCACTAGGGACGGGTCACAGGAGTATCGCTGTGACGTCCCTCTTATTTTCTTCCATGTGGTCGAGATTTACTTGCCCATCCGGGTCTGCAGACAGTTTGGAAGAATGACAGGCTGCCCACCACCGCTTTACTCCACCAATCAAATATTGCACGGGTACGTTATCAATTAATAATAATGCTACAATTCAGATGTGTGTTTGGTACAACTAATATCGTTTTGTTGCAGGTTTGACCGCAGGAAGAGGTACAAGACCAAGGATTGGCACGTGACACACAACTCGTACATCCATTTGTGGTAGACCAGGGTACCACATGCGGTCCTTGCGAGTCCTCCACACGACCAGCACACCTTCGATGAGTACCTGTGGTGGCTTCACAGGTCTACGAGGACACATATCAAGCCTCCGTACACTGACGTGGCGATCAACGAGGACTCAGAGGAAGATGCCATCGAAGATGTATACGACGTTACCACTAGGGAGGACACACAGTTACAGAGAGCCCCGCTTCAAAGATACATGGTAAGATACTTGAATAGTACAATTAGTTATCCTTTTGGTATTAAGTATGTGTACTAAAACTGTCCAACCACGTTTCTGTACCCAGGCAACATAATTGGCAAGGCTGTCCAATGAAGCAGCGTTCCGGCTTCACGAGTCTAGAGGGCAGGGGCCAGACGTTCTCGTAGCTTTTGTGGAGGTAAACATAAACTTGTCCGTTTCAAAAATATGTCTTTATTGTATATGCGTTTGGCTAATGAACTAACTTTAACGTCTATTTATACAGAAGGTGAAGAAGAGCTGCAGGAAGCTAGCTCAGAAGTTGAGCTGCATGGACACTCCTTACGAGGAACCGCCACTCCCTGCGTGGTCGGGTGGCACGTCTTCAGCCTCTTTGAGGACACCAGCCGGCTCTTCTCAGCCGATGACGCAGGGTGCCACTTCCGCGGTGCGTACACCACTACATCATAGTGCTGGGAAGGACCCTTCAACCAAGGACGAGGAGGAGGACGATGACGACGATGACGATCCCCCGGGCTTCCGCGGACAGCACGGCCAGTGCGACGAATGGTCGCAGGACGAGATCGGCATGTCTCAGCTAGGTGGTGCCCCGTTTGGCACCCAAGGAGCCTCACAGGTACTAACAAAGATAGTTTGTTTCAATACGTATGCTCCATGAACTAACGATCATAAAGAATTATAAGTAATCGTGCGTATCATATACCTACAGGGTACGAGCCGTACGCACCGTCGACGCGACCATACCGACGTTGGCTACACTCTCAATGTGTTGCCAACAAATCCAAAGAGACAGAGGCGTCCGAGGGATCCTTACACTCTTGGGTCTTAGTTTGTTTAGGTCAAACGAATATTGGCATCCAAAACTTGCGGGGTTATTTGGTTATGTTATGTCAAACTTATGTCAAAACAATGAATATGTTATGTGACAGCTTGTCAACTTGTTTCTTATTCGTTTCGTTGAGTCGTGGCAGCACTGCCGACAGTACCCTGCGTTCGGGAACCGGCAGTCCCGGCGTATCTGGACACCGGTGGCAATTTTTCGTAATTGATTAGTTAAAATGGTGCATAACCGTATTATGAAAGACGAAAAACTAATCATTGGCTTATCAAATTCTCTATTCGGCCGTGAAAAAAACTCAACAAAATACGAGCGCGACGCGTTTCGATTCCATCCAAGTAGCCCGGGCCGACGACAGGCGCAGCGGCCAGGTGGTGTGGCTGCTCGCGCGGTATGGTCGGTCTGGCCGCGCCACGCAACAGGGCATGGCACTGACGCGGCACTGCCACGCCATGGTCGATGGCGTGGCAGGACCCGCCACGTCAGCGCCCCCCCCCCCCCCGGCCCGCCCCACGTCAGCCCTGTGCCGCGCCACCATGCATGGCGCGGCACAGGCATTTGGCCGTGCCAGGGCAATAGGCACGACTAAAAGTGTTAGTTTTTTTAAAAAAACGACAATGTTAGATTTAAAATTATATTAAAAAAGTGTTAAAATAAAAAAAAATCGATATGCAAGGAGCGAGACTTTACTTTTCACTTTTTGATTATTATGATTATTTAAGTTTTGATAAATTCAAAGATCAATAGCTATGATTCCTTGAGACTAGTATCTCAGGGTAACCCAAGTACTATAGCAAGCCCTCCCCCTCCAATTTTATACACAATCAAACTAAGGGTCTACTTGGTGCGACTTCGGCTTTGGCTCCGTCGATAGCTCCAATACCATAGTAAGAGGAGCCGCACGAAACAAGGAGAAGTGCTTCTATACCCATGAAAGAGGAGCCAGAGCCATTTTGTCTGTACAGAGATGAAGCTACTCTTTTTTTTTTTGGCTCTGGCTGAATGCTTCAGCTTCACCGACGGAGCCCATACAGAGAAGCTCTACCAAAGAGGCTCTAACATCGCTTTGCATATGCAGAGTCCTGTCATGCCAAAACCAAAAGAAGCACCCTCTTACACTGGATGCAAACGATCCACAATTGCAGCCACTTGTATGCTCTGCTGTTGACTGACTGGCTGAGCATTTCCATTAACCCAAACCCCGTCTTCCCATACCATGCTATAAATTCAGCTCAGCTCAGCAGTTTCAGCACCCCAAGACCTAGATAGATTCAACCAACCTAGCTAATGGCACTGTGCATTGTGCATTGTGCATTGTGCAGGCAGTCGTCCACCTAGCTAATGGTAAGGACGTCCCAAACAACTGGCTATTCTGACGATGGGAAAAAAAGTAGGAGAGAGAGTAGTCACTAGCGATGAACAAATAGCTAATCTATTTTACGTAGTCCAAAAATCTGAGAGAGGAACATGTAGGCCCAATAGTATATAGAAAAATAAGAATATATAAAATAGTCTTTGCTACGTTTGCGGACGCCCTAATGGCATCATGATTTGATTTCGAATAGAATACACTCACAAACAAAGGCTGCGCCCTATCCCCTGCTCTCTGCCACCAGCATGACATGGGGATTATTCCAAGCCGCCAACACGCCAAGCATGTGGCCGGCCACTTAAACAAGGGCTTAGGTGCATGCATGCATGATAATGCGAAAGAAAACTGGGCACTTGCATCGTTACCACCCTTGAGCCACTCAACATCGGATCCTCTGGGGCAAAGCGACCGTGATCTTCCAACGGTTGTTTAGTATCGGAGTCCCAAGAACGATTAATATTGTAATGATGCGATCATATACTCCCCGTATGATTACTAGCTGACAAGTGGGATCGTTGAACTTTGGTCCACTTGTCGTGCACGTGCGCGAGAGGACGAGCAACTTGAGGGCCGGTGGGAGACAACAGACAAGCAGAAGTCCAATAAGACCAAATTGACCGGACAAAGTGGCGAGGCGTGATCTGACGTTGAGTGTTTGGGTCTTGCTGCAGGAGGGTGTCGGGTCTCAATGCAAGTTGGTGCCTTGATCTTGATGCAAGCAATGCACCACGCAACAAGAACGGAGCTAGTAGCTGCAAGAGACCGACATCAGCTCAGCAGCCAACCAATTCATGGCCATCAGGAGAGTTGCAGAATCAGAGGACGTATTTTTAACTCAAGATTTGAAAACTTCTTGGGCCGAATGCTTTTGCACTGAGGTTACAAATGCAAACTTGTCTCGAAAGTGTAGCTCGAGTGAGCGTCTACAAGGTGAGTGTGCTTTGTATGTCTGCTGACTGCTGTGCTCCATCTGGAAAAAGAAAAGACTAGCATCAAACTAACTAGAGCCCCCGTACCGAATTCCCTTCAATCCATTATTTTCTGGGCCTACCTTTCTTCTCTTAGCCTCATGACATATTAGTAGCCCAGCATGAGAAGCCCATACCACAAACTGGGCCAAAACGGGCCGAGCTTGATCCAGTAGGTACATCCGCAGAAAAAGGCCCTCCTCTTTCTCATCCTCCTTGTTTTTTCCCGAAATTCCCCAGGCTCACCTCGCTCGCAACCTTCCCCAGCCATGGCGACCGCGACGCGGAGGCTGTTCCCCGCGCTCCTCAAGACCCTAGCTCCAGCCGGTGCGCGCGGCCTCTCCACTGAGAAGGCTGTCGGCGTCGCCGCCGTCGTCGGCAGCCACACCGCTAAGTGGATGCAGGTATACGCATACATATACCCCCTCTCCTCACCGTGCCCCCATAATCTCTAGATTCCGATCCGCCTTGGCCTCGTGAACCCAGACCATTTCCGTGCGGTTCTTGCCCGATTTGGCGGGAAGACCTTGGCTTTAGGGTTCCGCGTGTGGTTATGCTCGGTGTGTAGCCCGCGCCGGTTAACTGGCTCACTGCCCGTTTCTAGTTTAGGTCGTCCTCGGTGTCGTTGAGACATTTTGATGCGCCTGAGGAGTCCTGGTCATCGATTAGTTCTTACAGGCTGCTGGATGCATGTTTTATGTTGACGTTTCTGTGTGTTCCTTGTTAGATCTGCAGGCCCTGTCTTTTAGATTTACCATTCATCATTATATTGCTAGCGTATGTGAATCTCTCAGAGATCATAGTTATCACAAATTATTGATCGTTGGTAAACTAAGTATGCTTTGATGCCCATGCAATGGTTTACTGTAGTAGTTGGCTAGTAGCATTGTGAACGGGCTATAGGATCATGTTAGTGACTTCCTGTTCAGGCAGACACTGCTTCTATATGACATTTTGTTTATCGTGCCTTGTTCACATAGCTATGTGCCTTCAAGGACACGGGAATGGAATCGATAGTTTTTTCTGCAGTACCTATAAGCTTAACATGTAGTGGGTGCGCCTTTAGGTAATAAGCACTGTTTCCTAAAGTAAAAGAATATATTTTATATAGGCTTGCAGACTTTAGTTATGCTTGGATTAGATTTAAGTTTTTTTAGCTGATTCCTAAGGGTGCACCATTTGGTAATAAGCACTGTTTTCTGAAGTAAGTAATTTATTTTGTATAGGTTTGCAGACTTCAGTTATGCCTGGATGAGATTTAGGTTTTATTTAGCTGATTCCTAAGGAAGCTATCATCTTGATGCAATGTGTATAGGTTTCAGCTGATGAATGGGAGCTCACTATTGAATGTTTGAATCACACAGTTTTGCGCCATGTGTTTAACATGTCCTGTAGGTTATTATGTTTTTTGTGTGTTGAGATGAGTTTCCATTGTTGATCACATGAAACAAGTTTTTTCACTTAGGAAAGGTAGGTGGTTGTTACAGAGCAAGCAGACAAAGCAGGTTCTCAACATGGCTCTTATATTTTGTTTTTTCATCTAGTATTATGACGACTCACAATTCACATCAAGCACTATCCTGAATGCTGAATGTTCCTGAAATGATTTATTGAGTGGAGTAAAGACCAAAGTTCCTTGTTTGTAGAAACAAAACGACTACCGGAAATGATTTATTAATTCTGTAGTTTCCAATAAATATCCTTGAAACTTGGAACTACTTCAGGATCTGTATCTATATCTGGTGGGTAGCATCAGTTAGTCATTGTTTGTATTGGAAAAGTAAAGCCAGGATTTGAACCCTGGGCCAGGCACACATGAGAAGAGTCTTGCCACCTGACTGCCTGAGTTCTCATTCAGTTTAATGTTTAATAGTTTATCATTGTGAGACCATGATAAAGTTTTAGCTTTTTGGCTGCTATGATATTTGCTAAAGTTGCAGACCTTTTCTTCCCCCCCCCCCCCCCCCCCCCCCCCCCCCCCCTCTCATCTGGATCACTTTTCTTCCCATTCTATTTTTCTTTCATTAAGTTTATTTGTTTTAGGACACGAGCAAGAAGTCACCAATGGAACTGATCAACGAGGTACCTCCAATCAAGGTTGATGGTCGCATTGCTGTCTGTGAAGGGGGTAGGCACCAAAGCTGAATATGCAAACTCTGTTTATCTTGCACATTCTCAAACTGATGATCATATCATACATTTTATGTAAAACTGACTTACCTGTGTGCTTGCTGCATTGTTTCAGCTTCTGAAGGTGTTGGACTTGGCCACCCGATCGAGTATATTTGCCTTGATCTGGAGGCACCTAATGTATGCAAATACTGCGGTCTCCGTTATGTTCAAGTTCACCATCACTAAATAGGGAAGATATTGGCGTTTACTGCTGCAGAAGTTTGGAGTTGAGGAGTTTATGCATGCACATTTGTTTCACAATGTTCTGCTAGTGTACTTTGTACTATGCTTGAGGGCAAAATATTACCTTTGATGATCATCCTCTTTCCAGATGACTTTTTAATAATCTTGTGTTAACTGTGGGTTGATTTTTCTATAGACGAATATGCTCCCTTTCAGAATCTATACAAGTTATGTGTATTGAAATCCTACTCTGAATATGAAAAGTACGGAAATAATTCTGAGGGCAGTTTAATCTCAGAAGTTTTAATTTTGTGGAGATCCATGATCCAAGCGATTTCCTTGCTGAGCCAGTTTGACTTACTTTTGGGACCCATGTGCTTAAGTGCCGTGCTTCCTTCGACTCAGAATTTTTTCCAGTCTTCCACGGATTCGTTGAGCAGCTTTCCTGGTTGTGTATCCATCTACATCTTCATGTTCCTACAAGATCAAAGTGTTTTAGTGACTTCAGAAGTTCAAATAAGTAAAATGTATGTACTTGATTAAAGTCATAGTTCAACTTGATTGTTCAAATAAATAAAATGTATGTTACTTGATTCAAGTCATAATTCAACCTGATTGTGAATAAGAACACTGACGCGTTGTATCGAAGTGAACAAAAAAAATTTCCAGCATTTTTATGGCCTTTTGGTTATCAATGACATTAAATTCCTAAACTACCCTTCCCTTGCATTTGAAAAAGCCCAAGCCTGTTAGTATAGGGGCAAATCGGCATGACCTGGACGCTGAAAAGGACCAAAGTGCAAAAACGGTCATTAACTGAAAATAACCTCTTTCCACTGGCCACACAAAAACCATTTGGCCACTCAGATTCCGAGTCATCCCAGAGGCCAAAGGACGCTAGGATTTATTCACGCAAGTGATTGATCTTCTCCATGCCTCGTAACAACAATCCCTTCGACGAAGAAAATGTCAATCCTACCGCGGTATTCATGGTCACTCAAATTCATATTCTTTCCAATGATCATTTCATCTATAAACAACGATTTTCTATAGTTCAATCTATTCTCTTGGAAGAAGTCACGTGTTGGATGATCTTGCATCAATACCTCTAGATTATGTGAACAATTTGTTCTAAATGCACCAATGTTCCTCTGGTTGGGAACGTTTGGGATTTCTGGTAAATTCTTTTGCATTCTGATCTGGCTGCAAGGAACTATTGATACGTGAATTGAAATTTATCAGAAGCATCCAATGCTAGATCTTGCATTCCTCATGGGTTCTATCTCATCCATGCAACGCTCATCATATATATTCATGAATTTAGTCAGGGTGTCAATGCAGCAAAATAACATTATCAGTTTATCATTTGCAATGCCTTTCAGAAAGCAGCGGCAACAACAACACCAGCTTCTGTGCCGTCCAGGAAATCATGGCTCCCGGCAGGCTTCGGAGGAAGTGGCAAGCATAGCGCAACCATCGACATTCCCCTCGGGGTACATTATTGAATTGTTCAATGTTCTTGTACTGAAAGTCGATGCACACTACATAATCTTGGTGTTCTTACAAGATTAGCATGATGTTTTATCCTTGTATTATGGTGTTCTGTTGCTTGTAGGATCCTAAGAAGAAGGAGAGAGAGCTGCTGTCATGGGAGCAGGACCTGAAACGGCGGGAACAGGTTCAGTCGAACATCTTTTCATTCCTATTGATCCTATGAGATCACTTCCATAATCAACTAGAATTTTTTAGGTGCCATGTGTTCATTTTAATTGGTATAGAACTCTTTCTCAGTGTTGATTTTGTTAACCAAGTCCTAAAAAGTGTGGGATTTGCTGCAGGATATTAAACGGAGGGAGGATGCAATGAACAGAGGTAGATCTACTATACCATTTGCTTTATGCTTCAGTGTGTTCAGTTTCGTCAGAGTACTGAAGATTCATTTGTTTGCGCAGCTGGTGTCACTGTGGAAGTGAGAAATTGGCCGCAGTTCTATCCCATCATACATCATGATATAGCCAGCGAAATACCAATCCATGCTCAAAAGTTGCAATACACGGCGTTTGCTAGCTGGCTAGGTACTTGACTTTGAACCTATATATCTTTCCCTATTTCTTGAAATCATAGCTGATATTTTTTTCACCCTGAATTGCCATTCATAGAGTTCATCATTTGTGTTGGTTCTTTTTTCCAGGACTGATTGCCTGTCTTGTTTGGAATCTGTTTGCTGTGTTGGTGGAATCAATTCATACTGATGGTGACCAATGTTTCAACGTCCAGTCAATCCTCTTCAGTATATATGTACATTTTTTTCTGATAGATTTCTGATTTGCAGACATCGTTATTTTCCTCCTCGCTGTAATCTATGCAATATCTGGGTGTCCTCTTTCATACATACTTTGGTACAGACCTCTGTACCGTGCCATGAGGTTTCTTCAAACTATTTCAAGTTTCGGTCATTATTAAACAGCACTTTATAGATATGCAAATTTTGAACTTGGTTCTCTGCCATCTGTTGTCCAGAACTGACAGCATGGTAGCCTTCGGCCAGTTCTTCGTCTTCTACTCGGTAATTTTCTGTGTTTAGTCAAGTTTCATGAATCTCAAATTTAAAATCTTGGAAAATTCTAGAAAAGTAAAATTTCTACTAATATATTCTCATAGCTTGAATTTTCTCACCTTTTCGATTAGAAAAGTTTTCTCACTCGTCATCTTCTGATCATATAATGGAATTCTATGTACTGAGTATCACAATGGCTTGATATGTGCCAGGTGCATGTTGGATTTTGTGTCATTGCTGCAATTGCTCCTCCAATAATATTTAGGGGAAAAACTCTCACGTGAGTATAATTAGTAAAGTTCTATTTTTTTCTGAATTTCCTTTGCGATTTCTCACCACCATTTCTTTACTAAATCAGGGGTGTTCTTGTTGCAATAGAAGTTTTAGATGGAGATATATTCAATGGCGTAAGCTGTCCTGCATTATTTATTTTTTAATAACATTTTTATCTCAGTTCATGATCCTTTAAGCTAAGTGAAATCCCTTCTGAGAGAACTAATAGTCAGATTTTTTGGAGTACCGCAGGTGCTTTATCTTTTCGGTTTTGCACTGTTTACCTTGGAATCTCTTATAAGCATCTGGGTGCTTGAGGTCATTGCCTATTTCTTCATTTATTTCATCCTTTTCTTGTTTAGCTGCTTATTACAGTTTATCTTTATGAACTCATCTGATTTGGCAAAGATGAAAGTCCTAGCATCAGTTGCATGAATTTTATAAATTCCTCACTCAATTACTGCATCAGATAAGTTTTTCCTGTATCATTATCATTTTTTTTTGTTTGTATGAGTATTGCTCTCCGCATCTACCACGCGGTATCATTATCAAATTTACTGCAACTGTATACTAAACTGGTGGTACCATGATCCTGATCCCTCTCTCTTTTTTGTAACTCTTTTTGCAGAGAGTGTACATGTATTTCAGAGGGCATAGGTGAAGAATGGCAATGAGATAATGAAGTCATTCAGAAAAGTAGTTTATCTGAGAGCAATATCAGGGTGATAGGGTGTAAAGCAGAAAGTTCAAGATTAGAAAATAATGAATTCGCTATGCCTGGTTATTTTTTTAGAAGATAATTTTTTTGATAAGGCTGTGCCTAGTTATTGTTGTGTTCAGATCTATTGCGATGTTTGAATGGTAGTGTTAGTCCCCCATCAAAAATCAGTTGCAGAGGTTTAGAAAGGAAATGCTATGATCAGATGTTAATCCTTTGGTCAGAATAGTATGTGTGTTCCACCATTTGACATCCCCAAGTTAATAGTTGTATCTGTGTTTATGTTTCCAATCTATTTCAGATTTATCAGTATACTCTGTGTTAAGGGTATTATAGTCATTGTACTAATCTAGTATTTGGGTGCTCTCATGTACTACATATACCCCATTTGGGGCTGTTCAATAGAACTGATTATCCATCCATTCCTCCTCTTCTCTCATTCTAACACTATGGAGGCAAGTTTAACCCTTAAGACAAACATGCATCCTTCTAATGTTTAAGTTACAAACTTTCTCAGTCGACTCTAAGTCCTGTTTTGATCCATGGAATGATGCTCATCTGAAAATTTCGAAATATGCTCTAACATATCATCAGATGAGCGAATTTTGCAGTATCTACTCCTAGCTATGACCACAAAAAATGGAGTCTCAGCAATACGTGGTACCCATAAATTTATCATTATGTCCCAATGGACGATAAATTAAACAAGAAGAGATACATGAGCAATATTCAGTTCATTTGGCGGTGTAGCACATAGGTCAGAACATACTCAGAAGAAAAGGGTCAGATTCTTCGCATCTTTAGTTCTATGGAAATAATAACAGCACCTAGCAGGTGCATGCAATGCTCAATCAAGGAACAACTGATTGCATACAGAAATACGATTGTTCTTAACATTACGTAATCTCCTGGTACAACTAAACAATGATTCCTGATGTCCTACAAGAACATGCTAATCAATCTCATACTGTTACACAAACTGTGGGAATATGATCTCCAGTTCTGCTTTTGTCTAGTTTGATTTGGATATTACAGAACATTACGAGTCGGAGTCATCTCCAGAAAGGTTTGACTCTGACCTGCCTTGCCTCTTCAATCCCTCCTGAATTCGATCTTTAATGGCAGTTTCCTGTCGAAGGAACGAAACCAAACCAAATGCAGTTTGTGGTCACAAATTACTTCTAGAAATGATAGGTTACTAGAATATTCCTTATAACTTGCTTACCATCATGTGGCAACCTTCCTCAAACTTCTCAAGAAACCCAACAATCCAACGGTCTGCATTCTCCATCCACTCCACAGGGTTGGTTCCAGCTATCTTTGCCGCACTGTGAAACTGCGTGTGCATCACATTTGATATCAGAGTTTTACGAATCATGTGAAGGTCTGTCTCAAAATAGTTGCAAAGCAACTTGATCACCTTCTCTTGATGCTCCTTCACCTTCTCCCTTAGCTTGCTAATCCCCATGTTGACTCTCAGTTGCTTCTCCTGATCAAATCACAACAAAATGACACGATTGAGAGGCTATTCTCATTCTCCTGTCTTCGGGAGAAATTCCTGTGGACGAACAAATCACCTTAACATAGCTGACGCCAAGGTCTTTACGGCTGTACCCCCGGGTCAGATTCCGC
Source organism: Miscanthus floridulus (assembly GCF_019320115.1). Lineage (NCBI taxonomy): Eukaryota > Viridiplantae > Streptophyta > Magnoliopsida > Poales > Poaceae > Miscanthus > Miscanthus floridulus. The sequence continues at coordinate 18,187,231 of NC_089592.1, forward strand.
ATAATGTACTGGTTGTAGTCCTTCAAGATCCTCATGATGATGTCCGATGTCGAGATGCCCTCAGTGCGCTTTGTCTCCTTGAACTTCCCAATAGCTTTCACCTGCATAGACACAATCATCTGGCATTCCTTCACCTGATCATCAGAATTCATAGATGCCTAAATGACAAAACGGGGAGATTCAAAGGTCCTAACAAATTCATAGACATCATTGGCAGCTCCACTCGTGTCAGCATATCTGAAACAGTCAGATTGCATTAGTCACCTCTCCTTTGATCATTTGGTCAAACTTTGTTGCATCAACACACACTTACGGGAGCGCGTCGTGAGCGACATAGTCGATGTTGTGCTTGTGGATGAACTCCTGGTTGATCACCCATGGAGCATCCGGTATAACCTCGTCAACCCACCTTTGGAATTCAATACAGGTAACCAAAATAGTCAGAGAGAACCCCCATCAGTTTCGGTGGCAGTGCCACCACTGAAACCCTGAAAAATGGGGAGGTGGAAGCTTACTTGCAATGCCGAAGCGATTCATAGCGCTCGTCCTCGGTCATGACGGTCTTTCCTTTGTACATGTGGGTGATCTCATCACTGCAGCAACCTACCAGCAAGTAGGTGTTGGGAAATCTGCCGAGAGAAATTTAGCAGAATTCAAGTTAAAAACTGATATCAGAATATATGAATTTCCGGACTTTTCACCATTTCTTTTTTTTAAACGAACTTTTCATCATTTCTTCTAACTAATCACCTATACTATTTATATCGCTAAATAATCAGCAAGCAGTCTGCCAATCTTTTCAGGACAATTAATGACAGTTGGTAGCTGCATGTTCGACCAGTTCCACATGGATTTTCTTTTTGATGTTCAAATTAATGAGTAAACGAAAATAAAACAATCTGAGCGACTTTACAGGATCTCTGAATAATCCAGTTGCGAGGTAAGCACAGGATCTGGAACGAGGCAAAATAAGACGGGAAAAATTAAAGATCGAATGCATGGCGAGGCGCTCACGACTTCTTAGCCTGTTCGAGCGCGCGCGCATGACCGAAGTGGAAGAGATCGTAGATGCCGTCGGCGTACACCCTGAGAGGCCGCGCGTCGGAGCTCACCGACGATGGCGAGGTCTCCGCCACAGCCTCTATCGCCGGCTGCTGGTGCGGCGCCGGCGCCTGTGGCGAAGACATGGGATCGTACCAAACCGTCTGCGCCGCCGCCGGCGGCGGCGTCGCCGTTGCCGTTGCCGTTGCCTCCGGGACGGCCGCGTCCTCCGCTGGCTTCATCGGCACCGCTGGATCCTGGTCCGTGGCGACGAAAAAAGGGCGGCAACTGTTTTGGTGGACGCGGGAAAATAACGACCGGCGCAACTGGAACGGCCAAAGGGGAAAAAGTGACGGTTGGTAGATTGCAGGAACGCTGTGGGTCGCACAATTCGAGGGAGGCCGTTGCTATTTACGGAACGGCGAAGGGGAAATGCTGTGGGTATACGTACTAGTAAATTTTTTTACAATGGCCGGGGGGATTTATTTCATTTGTGAAGTTTCTTATTCGCAACGCGTTGTATATGATAGAATTTGCTAGAAAAATCTTAGCAATTCTAAGTTTTCTTTGTTCCGAAACTATGCAATCACATGTTCTCCATCCTGCTATGCTCAAAACTTGGGTATGATCTCGTAGGCAGCACCGCATCAGTGCTGCTTGCTCCTTTTTAGCAACAAAATTGGAAGGCTGCCCCGTCAGGACTGCCTTATGATGAACTAAATGGGTTAAGAGTCTGGATATGGTGATTTAATTCGACTCATATTGTTGTTGGTTTGAAATGTATAATTCCAAAGCAAAAGAAAAGAGGATTTGGAAAATGTTTCAGGTTCCTGCTCTTTTTCTTGAATGAATGCTCAAAAGCATGTCATTTTTACTAATACATACACCTGGGGTCTGAGGCTGCAAAGCATGATAACCTTCAGAAAGTTCAGTATTTTTTCCACATAATACCATGATTGTAACCTTCATCGTTGTGCAACGCCAATATCAGGTTGTTTACATCAATAAACATAATTCATAGGAAAAGGATATGGACAGCCCTAACACTGAAATATGTAAGTGAAGACACATTGACACAAAGACAACATTCTTGTATTACACCTGTGGTCTTCAACATCACTATTTTTCCAATAAGGGAGAAGATTAGAAAATACCACAAAGGAAAATTAGCAAAACATACAAGCCAGCCGAAGAAAGAGAAGAACATCTGAATTAGTCTGCAATTCTGCATTGCAGGGGTAACGACAGGGCAGGTGATCTTGTTTCGAAGGTCTGTACTCACTGCTGCTGAGGTTGACCTCCAAGAACCTTCCTAATGCTGTGCCGCTGCTCTGACGACAACCTCTTAGGAAAATTGACATCGAACTTGATCCTCAGGTTGCCTCTTCTCCCGTTCTCCTTGACGATAGGCATCCCTTCCTTTGCAATCACAAGTTCATAGCCAGGTGTCACCACATCTGTGAGCTTAATCACCAGGTCACGCCCGTCGAGGGTCTTCAGATTGACCGTAGTTCCTGCCAATGCATCCACCAAATCAATCTTCCGGTGGACCAGGAGATCGTTGCTTTCTCTTGTGTACAGATCATGGGGCTTCTCATCGATAACAAAGACGAGATCGGCAGGGAGCTGGTTTGGCTGCTCGTTGCCCTTGTCGGAGAATGTGATCTTCGTTCCCTTCTTCCAGCCAGGCTTTATATCGATTGTTAAAATCTCCGATTCGGTCCCTAGTTGCCTGTTTAAAACCCAGCAGTAAGAGAGCTGAGGTAAGACTGTGTTAATCTGTTCAAATTAGCATTTTTAGTTTATTTATGACCTGAAAATTGAAATACAATATCCTTGTAACTACAAACAAGGGTGTGCTTTTGTAGGTGAAACACGTCTAGCTTCTAATTGTAAGCTGAGTAGTCTCAAAAGTGAAAGATGATGCAAAGCAAGAACCCAGCTACAAAAAATGCTTACCCATTCGGCTTCACAACGTTCCTGGATATCTTCATCTTGCGTGTTGAACCTGCGTATAACTCTTCAAGTGAGCAGGGCAGTTTGGTTTCCACAGGCGGCGGCTTCCGAGCCTGACTCGAACTGGTGCCAACCGATTCATTGTATGATCTGAACTTGTTTTCATTCCCACCCAACCCACCGAAAGTGCCAGCACCTTCTGTCTGGAACCTCATTGACTTCGCTCGCCCCATGTTCTCGAAAGGCTTGCTGCTGCCAAAGAACTCAGCAAACACGTCTTCAGCATTGCGAGGATTGAAACGTTGCTTGGCAGCCCCATTCATGGATGTGGAACCACCACCATCTGCAGAGGCCTTCAGACCTTCCTCGCCATACTGATCATATATCGCCCTCTTCTGGGGATCACTCAAAACCTGAAAGAAGCGAGCATTGTCTGTCAACTTCTCTTTTCAAAAAACTTCCTGTCATATCTGAAGGAGCAGAAATGAGCAGCCATAGAAATTACACACAACGTTATCACTCGAGGCAGGATCGACCACTCGATCAGGATACCACAAAGGTACATATTCAAAACCGACATAACACACAGTTGACACGAATTCGCAAACAAAACAACTAGTAGTACTATTAATCTCTACTAGCCAAAATGTATTTTTCTCTGCAACAAGCACACGAAAATATATCCAAAACGTGCTTGCAATTCAGAGGTAAACCAGTAGCAACTTGTACCAAATACTAATCAGGGCTGTGCCGCAAAAGCTAAAGCTAGGAGGCGCTGCAGTTACATCCAACGTAACTGCAAATTAAAAGAAAATGTTGCGCTGCAATTCCCATACCTCGTAGGCCTCGGAGATCTTCTTGAATTTGGCCTCGGCTTCCTTCTTGACGTCGCCAGGGTTCTTGTCGGGGTGCCACTTCATAGCCAGCCGGCGGTACGACTTCTTGAGGTCCTCCTCCGTGGCGTTCCGGTTCACCTTGAGCACATTGTAGTAGTCCGTCCCCATCTCCAACGCTCATGCCAAGAACAGCAAGAGCAGCAACAGAGCACAAGAGCGGCAACAGAGCACAAGAGCAGCAACAGAACAGCCACCACCTCCCAAATCCCAACGCAATCAAATCCCTTCCTGGATCCACGCGAACCGCTGTCGTATCCTTCACGACGACTTCCCCCTCCGCCGATCCCCAATCTGAATTCCCCAAGAACCGCGTCAGATCAACAATGCCATAGGGACAAGAGGAAAAACCGCCTCCTTTGACCCTGCCTGCCGACCATTCCCCACACAGGGCAGGAAGAGCGAAAAGCCTTGCGTGCACTCTCAAACCGCGGCACCAGCGGCGGCGGCAACTAATTCAGTGCGGCCGCGTCACACCAAGACGCCGCCTTTCGCCGTGCTCCTGGGCCAATCCGGGCCAATCAAGCTGAGACACCGACCGCGGCGCGCGCGAATACGCGGAGGCGGCAACTTGGCATAAAGCGGTGTGGGAATGGGTCTTCGCGGAAGGGGCCAGGGCAAGACGGCGACGACAATCCGGTGCTGGAGGATGGAGATGGCCGGGGGAAGGAGACAACGGGGGGAGATCTTGGGAGGCGAAGGACGCGGCCGGAAGGGACGTAGACGACAGGGAGAAGGAACAGGGGAGACGCGCTATTATTGGCCCAAATCGGGCTTCCGTTTGCAAAAATAGCTACGCGCCATCGGGGAAACGTATCCCGGGGCGTCCCCGCTGGCACCGACATGTGGGCCCCACGAGACCCACCTGGCTCCTGGGTTTGTTTTGTGTGCGTATTTGAGCATTTCTGGATGATGCTTTGTTTGCTCAGAGACAAGGACATGCGAGAGGCGTGTTTGAAGGGATTCTCTGGAGCAGTTTTTGGCTAGAAATGGTTTCCCCATGTTTCATTTTTAGAATATGTTGATAGGAATTCTTCGTATTTAGTGTCCTCATTAGATAGCAAAAATAGGGCTTCTAGTGTGGTCTGTAGGCAACGTTTTAATTATTGTTCGGTTGAATGTCTTTTTTTTTGGGATTATTTACCCTTCCAAACTAAGGTGCATCGGTTCATTGCCACCATCTATATTGGCATGTATAAATAATCGACTTGAACAAGTAACTCTACAACAAGATTAAATAGGTAAACCCATAAAAAAGATTAAATAATTAAAGATAATAGTGCAACGATGTCTTTCGCCCTGTTCGCTTGAGTTATGAGCCGTACTTTTTCAGCCAACGAACAATATTTTTCTCTCATAATAAATCAGCCACAGTACTTTCAGTTATGTCTTATTAGCCAAAGCAAAGAGGGCATTTATTAGTACTCCCATGGACAACAAAACTTAGGCAGCAATAATGTGCTTGCCTCCACTCATTAACAAGAGTCAAATCTTCTCTTACTTGCTCATGCATTGAATACTCCATTAGTTTGATTCGATATGATTTGCTTCCATGACAGATTCAGGTTTGCTTTTCACTGCCACAGGAAACCCTGGCACCATAAACGAAAAAGAGAAAAGGTTTTAGGGCCGGTTTGGCCAGGCTCTTTCGTGCTCTGCCTCCTCACTACAGTGCTATAAGAGCCACAGATCATGGCTTCTTCTGACTCCACATTCATTTTATGAAGAGAGAAAAACGGCTCGTGTAAGGAGGAGCAGGAGCCACAAGAAGCCGTGCAAAATAGGTCCCAGCCATCATTAGCATAGCAATGAATAATTATGAAACACCCATTCTTCATCGCTGGATTGCTGATCTGTTTGAAAACAAATGCTTGCTACAAATAATAAAATTCGAATTGTGGTATACACTATATCATGCAAATGTTCTACAATAAACATACCGAAACATCGGTAGACGACATTGCAAGTTAGGCCTTGTTTAGTTTCTCCCCTAAAGTTTACTCCATATCCCATCGAATGTTTGCATGGAGTATTAAATATAGACTAAAAAATAACTAATTGCGCAGTTTACGACTAATTTTCGAGACGAATCTTTTAAGCCTAATTAGGTCATGATTTGACAATGTGTGATACAGTAACACATGCGCTAATGATGGGTTAATTAGGCTTAATAAATTCGTCTCTTGTATTACTGACGGATTCTGTAATTTATTTTTTTATTAGTATCCGAACACCCTATACGACACTCCCATATAACACCCGATAGGACACCTCTAAAATTTTATACCCTAAATTTAAACCACACCATAGTGATTTGGTAGACAAAGGGAGCGAAGGATCGGAGCAAGAAAAAGGCCTAGTGGAGGGAGGCACGATTAGGATCTCTGCACGTTGCCGCCCGTGCAGAATTTGCAGAAACCAATGAGCCATCAATTATTATTGTTACGTACACAGACATGAGATGCGTAGGGTATCATGAACGCTCGATATATGAAATTCGAGATCATATATACTAGCATAAATAGTACTCAATCGGTTCTAAATTATAAGACGTTTTAGTTTTTTTAGATACGTAGTTTTTACTATACACATAGATATACACTATGTCTAGATACATACTTAAAGCAATGTATCTCGAAAAGCCAAAATGTCTTATAATTTGAAATGGAGGGAGGAGATATTAATTGTTGCTTGTGGTAGTCTTAATACAACCTATTGATAACCAAAATTATCTATTTTGTGAAGTTGTTAAAATATGGAACGGACTTCACCATTGCGTTCCTCTCATCAAGATGGTCAAAAAAAACATATATGGAACGTCTAATTCGGAGTCCGGATGAAAGAGTTATGCCCCCGAAAAGATGCTCCGTTGTCGGGAGTTCCAGACTTAAGTCGGGACTTCCGATTGTCGGAAGTTCCGACAGTTGTTGGGACTTTCAGGAAGCCTGAAGAAACTTATTCGGGAGTCTAGGGTTATCCCCACTTCGGGAATTCCAACAAAAGTCGGGACTTTCCGACTATCGGGAGTTCCGATTCAAGTCGAGACTTCCGATAGACCTAACAAAAAACCCTGTGTTCTCGTTATTCTTAACTTGTGGGAAACTTATAAAATAAGGCTTGGAGAGGTTTTCTATTGGGACAAGACCACCCCCTCTATATATGAGAGGATCATGGCCGATTGAGTTCCCATCTATCCAATCGACAAACAAATCAACCTACTATCTCTACTCCAACCATTTTACTCTCTTCTCCAACCACCATGCTGTTCATCTCTTGATCCGATGACCAAGGATGGCGTCCTAGGCTTGTCGACCGACCTAGGGAAACCCGACGATGTCCTTGCCCTAATGGGGTCCCTTCCGGGTGAGAGCTTCGACGGTTTCTTTGCTAGTTTGCCTAAAAATTAGCCGATTCTTCGTCACGCAAGCACGTTGGTTATCCTTTGGTGGTTTGCTTGTAAACCTCTCCATTTTTCACCACGGAAGCGTGACATCCTTGCTACGTTCTTCGGTCCATAGTGGCCCGGGCGTCCAAGGCCCTGTTGGTATGTGATTCGGATCACTTCCGACTGTCAACGCGCTTTTTGGCGACTCCGCTGGGGAAGATTGGTTCGGCTATCTCTTATAGCTGATCTCTCTGACCTAGCCTTTACTCCTCATTGATCTATCTTCTAGTGCTCGCCATTACCATTGCATCTGGCCCAAAAGGCCAATCGCATCTGGTTTTGATCCCTTGTGTTCTCGTTTGCTATTTGGCAGCGTGTTGCGCTTGCTATTGGAAAATTTAGCAAGGCGAATAAGTTCTAAATCATGGAGTACCAAGGCGTTGCATCACAAAACTATTACAATTACCCCAAGGTACAGCTTGCAAATGCATCTTATGATCCCAATAATTATTTTGCAAGTTCTATGAACTCTCATGTTGATGCTGCTAGTCATAATCATACTAGACTAGTCCATGACGCGCGCCCTCACGCACGCCGGCAAATCACCTGATTAAGGCGCAGGCAAAAAATATGTTTAATCTTTGGATGGAAACAATATTAGGAGTTTAATATAGACTGGTGAAAGGGCTCGCACCATCGCGCGCACGTGCAGTTACAAATGTAGAGACTGAATTGGTTTGAGATATATCATGAAGTACTTATGGATATTCATAATCTGAGTGAATGGAAAAAATGATGATACATATAGGAACCTAAGCCATTGGTTTGAGATATACCATGAAGTACTTATGGATATTCATAATCTGAGTGAATGGAAAAAATGATGATACATATAGGAACCTAAGCCTTTCTTTCACCTAACTTTGGACTGCAGATAACGAAGTACAGAGTGAAACTTGGAAGGAAGCTGAGACTGGCCATTTTGTAAGGTTGTAGGAAGCACAACAAAAGTAAACTAAATGCAAGTACCTATGGTCAGATGAGTCCATTTTTGGCAGAGTTCGCATCTGTGCTTTTTTATTTCTTGGACACATGAAAAAGATGAGATGGACAATTAGAAGTGCTGCATAGCTTAAACCATAACTGTGACGCCAAATAATCACAAAAACTTTTACCACTCTCGTTTTGTTCATGACTGCGGACTCTGCATAAGAATCGCCAAGGCAACAGTAGCCAGTAGACATTGATCAGGATGTACCTTCTGAATCATGTATTGTAGCAATGCAATATGAATCATAGTCCCTAACCAATCAGAATAGATTAAGTACATAGCAAACCAGAAAAAATCACTTTAGGTTCGAAGCAGGTGCACATATCCTATGCAGGTGTATAACTATTTTTTTAAGAAACCAGGAAAGAATATCCTATGCAGGTACACATATCCTATGCAAGGGCAGTAACAAAAAGTAGAACTTGCTATATTCACCAGCATATATATATATATATATATATATATATATGATTCAAAACCCCACAAATATGCCGGTTCGAACACAAGAGCATTAGCTATAGAGCAGCCACAATTTTAACTAACTTGTCATACGAAGATAGATGTGTGTACTTAACTTTTCGTCAACAATTAGGAGGCATGTATCTTTTGGGGAACTATCACAGCAGCAGAAATACATGCCCATTATGACACAGCAACCAATACGTGGCCTTTTTTTTTGAGCAGTTGGAAAAGATATCTTCGAAATAGAAATTTTATGTAGCATATAATAATATTACGTCATCGTCAGTTAAAGGCATAGATAGAAACAATGTACATAAAATAATCTGAAGGCTATTCTTTTTTCATGCTGCTACAGTGAAGGAAGAAGCGTTGGGTATCTTGACTGTATTCCTGATCTTAAGACCTAGGAAGGCAAACCTGAAAAGTTGACACCAAATTCATATGTTGAATGTTAGATTTGCTGACATAGCACGGTATGGAACCTACGTCCAAGAAATATTAGAACAAGAGAGTGGAGCTTCTTTTTTTTTGTTTTGCTGAGATGGAGGTTCAGCTGCGATTCCATGTGGCTTGTGTTTCAATAAAATGTAGTGAAACAAAGCATAAGTGGAGACTAAATTAGTGATTTGAGAGGAAGTACCTAAGTTGAAAAAAATGCAGGTGGACAACACTTATTATGTTGTACAGTCTGCAGAGATGTGTAGCACTGAATCCATAACGCGGTTCATACATGCCTGAAGTTAAAAGAGGCAGCAAGATTTTGACATGCGGTGACCGGTTAACTGGAACAATGTAGAGGCACTGTTGTGTCTAGCAGAAATCATTGCCATTTCCAGGATAACATGTAAGAAAGGCAGAGGAAGAGGATAACTCACCAAAATGATGAACTGAGCTTGGAAGGTGTTCTCTACGGATTGAGAAAGTGTTGCCCCTAGATAAGCAAGGGAGCCCAACCTAGAAAATACGGACATATATATCATAATTGGATCGGAAAATATCATGGAGCAATAAATCTCTTCTGATTTCACTATGTTCTTTTTTAGGACACACGATAGATCAAAGAACTAACTACTTGTAAATTTGTTCACAATCTTCTTTTCGGACAGCAAATGCACATTGTCTAATATGTGAAATACGTTGCATCATTTTAGACAGGAAACACCTCCACAGAACCTAAAATTTACAAATGTCTTGAAAAATAGGAAGGACTGAGAAAGAAGGCTGTGGACATATCAATGATCAAGGAACATGATCAGTGTTGTGTCTAGCAGAAATTATTGTCATTCCCAGGATAACATGTAAGAAAGGCAGAGAAAGAGGATAACTCACCCAAACGATGAACTGAACTTGGAAGGTGTTCTCTATAGGATTGAGAAAATACTACCCCTAGATCAGCAAGAGAGGCCAACCTAGAAAATATAGACATATCATAATTGGATCAGAAAATATCATGGATATTTAAACAATTTAAAAAATAACAGGAGAAGGCAATCTACTAAGGATAATACCTCTGAATCCACAATAAATAGACAGCCTTCGGCAGCATGCTAAAATGCTGAAGGTGGGTGCAAGAATTTGACTGACTCAAACTCTTAATCCTCAAAGTTCACGGAAGATCCAATCTGCAAAGTGGAGGAAAATGGCAATTCATAACTCTGCATGGATGTAAACCTTGTGGTTATATAAATAAAATCATAACTCAAGGTAACAGGAAGCTATGGTTGCATAATCTAGAATTATCCCATGGCTGTTGCTAATGATGATCCTATGCTGGTTAATGTCAGAGATTAAAATGCGATCCCCACTTTCATCAACTGATATGCATGGTTCAGCACATTGAACTATAGAATATCACTTTTCTAGTACATATAAGTTTACTTTCACAAGGAACAGAGCATGGAATCGCAGATCTAAACATGTCTACATATTTTTTCAAGACCGAAGCATGGAATCGCAGATGTAAACATAGATCTCTCAGTTTAGACATTTAGAAAACCTAACCATAGGGTGATAGTTCCCCTTGCCTTTGTTAAGAGAGGTAAAGATCATGCCCTTTAGGGAGTTACTAACTGTACTGTGAGCAGCTGGGAGTGTAGACTAAAAAAATAGATTGCACCAGGCACAGACCAACTCAATTACTGCATTTAGGATATGGAAAAGGAAAAAAAAGGCAGAAGATAAGGTGAACAAACCCTGGTACACAGCATTAACCAAATCATTTTTGGACACCGCATTGAACTCAATATATCCAACAGATGAATCATCATTTTCTCTTTTTTGCAAACCACAGAAAGCTGTAGTTGTAACAACCAGTCGTCTCTGCATCTTCATTGTCTTAACAGGAGCGCAGTCACCATGTTTAACCTACAGATAACATAAGGAAGATCACAATAGTCAGATAGTTAAGAAAGATCTTGACTCCTGAGATAATCCAGAAGACAGAATTTATTTAGATTGCCCATTACCTTCATCGTAACCAACTTCTCGTTTGGACCTTGCAACATGGATGAGGCGTGAAATGCAGATTGACCTCCTACATCAATGCTGCTGACTGATAAAAGCCGATCACTCTGATGCTTGATCAAATAACTTGAACATTGATCTAAACTGTGCACCTTATCCAAATATAAGAAGTGTATCATTAGTTGACCTATACATGTATATAGAATCAAAGATTATAAAATAGACACATCCAAAGATCTATACGTACTACATTATTGGGCAGTCCAAGCAACCAGACTCAAATATACCAAACAAGAGTTCGCTGTGATATTAATATCATCGATAACAAAGTACAAAACAATTGTATGCAAAACCGACAGCTGAGAGCAGTAGAAACTAAATTGGCCCAAAGCTTAGAAGTTAAACTGCATGCAAAACGAACAGCCGAGAGCAGTAGAAAGCAAACCGGGCCAAAGCTTCTAAGTTGCGAGACCTATAGGGTTTAGCAGCGAGGCAAAACAACGTGAGCTGAAATTAGGCAGGATTCACTGTATCTCATTGAACTTCTTGGAACTTACTTTGATATAGACAAGGGTCGTCCTTTGTAGCTTCGTTACTGACCTTTCTTTAATGTAATTTAGAGGCAGACATGCGAGTAGTTTCTTTAATCAGTTGGACATCTTAAATGGGAATGCAGTGGAAAGTTGCTCATATCCAACTATATTAATTTTAATTGGAAGCCGCGGGTTTACCCTAACTATTTTGCAGGGGCATCACTAGTTGCAACTAGGACCTGTTTTTTTTTCCAGTAGATGGCAAAGCACAGAGCAATTTAAATGTAGGTCTAGTCTTAAAATTACAAATTATTTTAGAAAATACCAAGAACCAAACACAGAAATAGTAAGTAAAATCCAGCTGCAATAATATTTGGATTTGGAGCTGGGATTGGAGACCTGAGGATGCAGCGACCGTGAATTATGTCAACAATGCACACCTAGAGCCAAAATCAAGTTATGCAATACAAACGCAGGAATTGGACAAGATACATAAAAGGTATTCATGCATGGAATCATAAATCCAAACCTAAGGGGTCTGTGAAGCTAACAGGACTCATCAGACTGTAATGCTATAGAAAAAATTCTCGCTCTCAAACACTAGCATCCTATTTTTTAGGTTACATACATAATCAGGTACATACGTCAAGCCAGTTATAGGATGAAAATATTTATGTCCATCTTTCTAGAATTCCCAATGGGATTGAATTCGTACATAGTTCTCATCAGGGTGAGTAGCCATCTCTCCCAAGCACATGACTAAGAAGTTAAAATATCATGTAATGTTTCATGTTGCTACGTCCGCTGACAATTTGATTTAGTATAGCACTACAAAAGATAATCTAAGATTGTAATGGTGAAGTACACAAACCAGCTAATCTGATGACAGAGACTGCCTAACAAATTTTCATTCATTGAGCAATCGCATACTGCATATGACTACTATTAATAGGTTTAAAATGACTCATGGCTTGTCAGTGAATTGCGCCTGATGCAAGCTGTCCAATAGTTAAAGGGGTGTTGGGCATTACTCTAATAATTGGTCGTCCAACAGAAATGGAGTTTACTGGCCACATGTTCCTCCTGCCTATTCATGGTGAGCAAACCCACATAAGAAGACTTGGAAAAAGTTTGTACATAGAATGGAAGTAGAGGCAATAGGAAGACACATAGAAGCGATACCTGAGGAAAGTACCTTTTTATAATCTCCAACTGATCTTGAAGAAGCTTGTGGACGATCTTTTGTTTGTTTAAGCATTAGCATCATACGCTATGCCCTGGAAAATAGAGGATTAATTTGCTGAAGCTGGAGCCAAACTCAAAAGAACAGCGAAGAAAGCGCCAGTTGGATCCAGTGGAGACAGGGGACGCCTCGCACTGGATCCGCCTGCTCGGCACAGATCAGACGCCTCCGTTGCCGGCGCGAGGTCCAGGGCGTGGTCCTAGCTTTAGATCCTCCACCAGGAGGGGCCCCGCGAGCGGCCGCTTCAGATCCACCGCCGAGTTTGCTGACGTGACCTTCCCATGTCCATCCACGGCTACCATGGAGGCCCCTCCGCCGCCAGAGCCATCCGCCGTGTTAGGGCCTCAGGTGGCTGGCCACGCGGCCGTGGGGAACGACCGGTGATAGAGGGGCCAAACCCTAGGCCACACGACCCACTGGCTTACTTTGCGAGTAGGAAGTGGCGTGGCAGTGGTGTTGGTGGAGGAGGAGGAGGAGCAGGAAGAGGAGGAGGAGTGTGGCCGCCGCCACACGGAGGGCCATCGACCACCGAGTTTGGTCGGCACCGTCGCCTCAGTGGCGTGGCGACTCACGAGCGAGGGAGGGAGCGTAGAGGCGAGAGGATGAGGATGGGCATAGCACCGACACGGAGAGTAAATGAAGGACCGAAGGCTCCAGAACCAGGTGGACAAGAACAGTCGAAGAAACGATTTCTGGATGTCGAAGCAAAGATCGAAGGGCTGTAAACGATGGTGGCGACGTGGCCAGCCTGAGGAGCGGCCGAGGCTTGCTGCTTTGATAGTAAGAAATATGTTGCATCGGGTAATACTTTTGATAATGCTCCTTATCATACACATCATAATTAGAGATATTATGGTCAAGAGCCAATGTCTACTATGCATTCTATGAATTTTGATGTTACTAGCAACATACAACATGTAGATCCTTATTCATCAGCTATGAGTTCAGAATATGTGGCTTCACCACAAGACATGCCGATGAATGAGATAATTAGCTATGACAATGCTAATTATTTAGCCAATTGCTCTCAAAATTCATCACCATATGCCGATGCTCCTATTCATAATTTAGCTTCACATACTACTCCCAACTCAAGCCAAATTAATGAAAATTCAGCAAGGTATTTAAGTGCTAATACTCATGATTCAGCTTCACAGTGTTACTAGTAACCATAGCCAAATCAATGGAAATTCAACACCTTATGCAAGGATCAATGCCCATAATTCGGCTTTGTATATCGCTCATGACCATAGCCGAATTAGTGAAATTTCAAGTAAGGCATTCGAGTGCTAAAACTCATGATTTGGCTCCACATATTGCTAATAATTATAGCCAAATCAATAAAAATTCAGCAATATGTGCACATGCAAACAATCGTGATCGGCTTCATATGTTACTCTCAAATCAAGCCAAATCGATGAAGATTTAGCCCACACTATAAATCCATATGGCTCCTCTAAATGGAAGGTGCCCGCTTATCATAGACCGTACCCATTTTGCTATGATTACTTGAAAACTCCTGATGGTTGGTGGGTACCTGATCTTTATAAATTTAGTGGTGAAGATGATAAGACTGTCGTGGAACACATTAGTATATATCTTTCACAGCTGAGCTTTGCCGGTAAAGAAGACTATATGAGAGTGCAAAATTTTCCTTTATCTCTTACTGGTATTGCCTTTGCATGGTTTACATCTTTGCTCCGATGTACTATTGGTTTATGGTCTCATTTAGAGAAGCAATTTTATAAATACTTTGAAAAGATTAATGAGAAAAGACCGATTACAATTGAGTCATCTGCTAAAAGAGGATTGCTAGTGGGCATGAAAGAAAGAATTGATTCAGATGTAAGCAAAGGTTCGGCTACAAAAGTCGAACAACAAAATATCCTTTCCAAATCAACCACATATCAAGAAACAAGTCTTGCTACAAAAAAACATGAGAAGCACAAGAAAATAGCTAGACTTGATTTTTTAGGAGATAAAGGAGTTGTACACTTATCTAGTGATTATCGTATCATTGATGGAGATCAAGCCCCTACAATCAACAAAGAAGGGTTGCTTGTCTTCTCAGAATCGGTTGAGCTGACTTTAAAGTTAGCTGAGTCGATTGCTACCTTCCCTAAGTCAGCTAGGCCAACTAGGAGTCAGCCAGGCTGACTACCTCTATTGCCTACCCTAAGTCGGCTAGGCTAACTTCCTAGTCAGTCAAGCCGACTACCCCTGCTAGTGCCCAAGTCGGCCTAGCCGACTTCTAGTTGGCTAAGCTGACTTTCTCGGTTCCGGCAGCTAGTCGATGCATCTTTAGATGATTCAGCACCTATTGTTGATTGTTCTCTAGAGATGAAGAGAAACATCATTCAAATCAAGGACATGAACTTCTCCAACATGATCAACAAGTTAGAGAACATAAATATTTTGCTCAAATTTCAATTCGGTCATACTATTTCAATTTCTGCATCTGTTAGAGATATCCTTGCTAATAGTTGTAAAAGATCGATTGAGAAAGGCATTTTATTTGTAGAGGATAACATAAAATCAAATTCTATTGGCCAACACATTGTTCCATATGGCAAGGCCGATAGTGGTAGTTCGTCAAAGCAAAAGCTTCTTAAAAGCAACTACAAAGCTGTGGCCAAATGGATTGATGTCAAATCTGATCCATTCGTTTGCCTAGCTTTAAAGCTAACTCCACAAAAGAATCGGCTAAGGAAATCAAATTACACCTTTGACTTTACTTTTTGTGATCATGTCTTTGATATCTTGCACAAGAATAATTTTATGAGAATCATTGATCATAATGCTTTGCCATATATTCAAAATTTAGAAGAGCTTAGATATTGCAAATGGCATAATTCTTTTGATCATAATACTTTTAATTGCAATATGTTTCATTGAGTGATCCAATCAGCTATTGATAAATGATGATTGAGATTTTCTGAAGCTCAACAAATGGACCAATTGGATTCAATTGGTCTTGATGGTAAACTAGGTTTCGAATCGACTTGCATTAGCTGATTCACTCAAAGATCAAGGCTTGAATGCCTAAGAGAGAGATGTGGAGCCCTTAAGTGAAGACAAGGTTGTTGTCTATGAACTGCAAATTAAAGATATTCTAGAGGACAACGAAGTTATCATAGTTCTAGAAGACACTGGGGGCAGGTGAAATCTCTCTAGCCAAAGCAAAAGTCGATTGATCTCATTGAGCAAGGGGAATCAGGCTAAGGATCCTCCTTTGGAGCATGTTTTTCAATATGGTAAGGAGAAGGAGGATGCTCACAAAGCTATTGGAGGCAAAGGCCATGACAAGCAGAAGAGTAGAAGGTCGAAGCTCAGCTTCGAGGAACTTCTAGCTAAATACAAGAAGGTAGTAGAAGCAATTGTCACTAATTGGCCAAAGAAAGTCCAATCATCAAAATTGCCTCCAAAGCGCAAGTCTCAAGAGTGCATTTGGCAAGAAGATAGATCGCACACAGCAACAACATATTTTCCTTTTGAGCAGCCAATTCCCATGGCATATGGACCACGACCTGTATATTTTCATCATTATTCATCTTGGGGCTGGTTTGATCAAGAGGCACATGTTCCACCATATTTTAGGCCACAATATGTAGAGTATGTAGCTCCTAGATATTTAGAGAGATCATCATCTTATAAAGACCATTTTGATCAAAGTTGGTTCGAAGCTCAACCGAAGAAGAAAGTGGTAAAGCAAGTTTACCGCGTGAAGTATAATGGCCGAAAGAAGACTGAGTTCAGATCTGAATTTAACTATCGAAAAGTTAATTACATTGCTGAAAAATCCTGCTATTGATGGCAAAGAAATGAGAAAATCATCTATTGATATTCTAGGTGCCAAATCTAAACAAGAGAAGGTGAGAGTGCCCAAAATTAAGAAAGATTTACTTGCTGTCCAAAACAGAAATAAAATCGATATGCTCAATCGATTTACCAAAGTGGCAAGAAAAGAAGTTACAGAAGCTTAGTGTAGAGAAGCTTGAAAGAAAAGGGCTTGGCATGGGTTCCAAAAGGAAGTATTCAAGCTTAGAAGGATGATGCTCAAGCAAGTGGTGCAACCAAGGCAAAGAAAAGGAGATTCAAGAAACAATTATCAAGTTGGAGGTTTGCATTGAATCATCAAAATCATTGGTCATGGTATCATCCATATTCTCTGCCTATGCCTATGTGGAATTCATCCTATGGTATGTATGGTTATCCCTTAGCTCCTTATTTTGATCCTTGGTGTGGATCTTTATGTGATGGAGGGTTGCCAAATTATTATGCATACTAATGATCAAGAGCCAAAATATTTTGTTTTGAGTATGCATACTCATGTGAATAAATTCATATGGGCGATATTTTGATATCAGCCCTTAGTGTAAAAATATAGCTGATGAATGCTTGCGACCATCGTGCTATTAAAAAGCCCCATGGAATTTACTTTGATGGCTTTAAAGCCCTGGGGCATGATATATGCATTTAGATTTACTTCATGGATCTAACAATATGATTAATCGGCTTGTAAATGAAGCTAAGTTGGCATTGTTATTGTTTCTCCCAATGGTGCTGAAATTGGGATGTCAACCCTGATTAAATTTCTATTGTACCAACAATCAAACCGAATATGAAGCTCTCTTATTCGGGTTGATTATGTTGCGTTCTATGGAGGTAAAACATGTTGAAGCCTATGGTGATTCTTTGCTAGTGGTGCAGCAAGTTGCTGGTGAATCTCAATGCTTAGAGGGGATCACTAAGAGCTTGTCTTAATGCTTGCCTTGATATTATTGACTATTTTGTTGAATTCTAAATTCAGCATATTCTGAGACATGAAATCAAAAGGCCAACATGTTAGCTCAACAAGCATCTAGCTATGACATCGGTGGGTGTAATTTTCATATTCAAGAACAACCGATGCATGAAAGTTTAATTTTTTTCCGTGCGGGTACAGACCAATTGGCTAAGCTGACTAACCCAGTCGGCTTAGCCAACTCCATCTCTACCATAGCCAGGTCGGCTAGGCCAACTGACATAGTTGGCTAGACTAACTACTCCAAGTCAACTAAGCCAACTGCCCCACTCAGTTCAGTCGACTCCCCTATTACCAACCTGGTCAATTCTCCCGAGAAGCTCCCAAATCGACCCGATGTGACTTCTAGTGATGTTGGGGCCGATTTAGAAGATTAGAGAACTCCCTTACTAAAATATTTATGTGATCCAAGTGCTAAAATTGATAAGGGTATTCGACGGAGCGCTTTCAAGTATGTATTGCATAATGATGAGCTCTATCAGAGAACCGCCAAAGACTTGATGTTTAAGTGTTTGGGATCTGATCAAGCAAGAGTGACTATGGGAGAAGTCCATGAAGGCATTTATGGTATGCATCAATCGGCCCTGAAGATGAAGTGGTTATTGCATAGAGCCGATTTTATTGGCCTACTATGATGGTCGATTGTTTTTGTTACTACAAAGGTTGCAAAGAGTGCCAGAAGTTTGGAAATATTCTGCTTGTGCCTGCTGCTATGCTTCATCCTATTATCAAACCGTGGCCTTTTCGTGGTTGGGGGCTAGACTTTATTGGCCAAATACATCCTCCATCTTCAAAGGGACATCGTTTTGTGTTAGTTGCTATGGATTACTTTACAAAGTGGATCGAGGCAATTTCTTTGAAGAATATAACACATACGGAGGTAATTGAGTTAATCACTGAGCATATTATCCATAGATTTGGTATCCCTCAAACATTAACAACAAATCAAGGGACATCATTCAGTGTCTAAGGAGGTGAGGGAATTTGCCAAATTATATAAAATTAAGTTGCTCAATTCATCTCCATACTATGCTCAAGTCAATGGTCAGCTTGAGTCTAGTAATAAGATTTTGATCAAGCTTATCAAAATGAAGATTGAGGAAAATCCAAGGAGGTGGCATGAAGTATTGTCTGAGGCTCTATGGGTACATCGCATTTCAAGCCATGGTGCTACAAAGGTTACTCCTTTTGAGTTAGTATATGGTCAAGAGGCCGTGTTGCCTATCGAGGTGAATTTGGATGCATACAGGCTTGCTAAACAAAATGATCTATCAGCTGTTGTGCATCATGATTTGATGATGGATAACATTGATGAGGTGACTGATGTGAGATTAAAAGCTCTCAAGGAAATAGATAAAGATAAAGCTCGAGTTGCCAAAGCATACAACAAGAAGGTCAAGAGCAAATCCTTTTCAGTGGAAGAATTAGGGTGGAAAACCATACTACCAATTGGATCGAAGAGCAATCGGTTTGGCAAGTGGTCACTAAATTGGGATGGTCCTTACAAAGTGATCAAAGTCATATTCAAGTAACTCTTATTTGCTAGAAACATTGTAAGGTGAATGTTTTAATAAAGCATTCAACGGGAAGTACTTGAAAAAGTATTTTCCAAGTGTTTGGCAAGAAGCCTAAGTGCTCTCCAAGCAATGGCCGATACATGTATTGCCCTTAGAACAAAAATAGATGGTGTATACATCGCCCTTAGCCACTGAGCAGCCGATGAGATGGGTATCGTCGCTGTTTGATTTTAATTTATTTGATTAAGTGTTTTAGGTTTATGCATCATTCACCTGAAAACATGGGGGCATATGTTGACAACCAAAATTGTCCATTTTGTGAAGTTGTAAAAATGTGAAACATACTTTACTATTACATTCCTCTCGTCGAGCCGGTAAAAAACATATATAGAACGTCTAATTTGGAGTCTAGATAAAGGAGTTATGCCCCAGAAAGATGCTCTGTTGTTAAGAGTTTCGACTCAAGTCGGGACTTCCGATTATCGAAAGTTCTGATAGGTGTCAAGACTTTCGGAGAAGCCTAAAGAAACCTGCTCAGGGAGTCTAGGGTTATCCCCAAGCCAAGTCGGGACTTTCGACTAGACCTAGCAAAAAAACCTGTTCGGATCTAGCCTTTTGGATTCCGATCCGAACTGTTCTAAACTCATGGGAAACTTGAAAAATAAGGCTTAGAGAGGGTTCCTACTAGGATAAGACCAACTTTATGAGGAGTTGTATCAAATACTTTATAAGGATGACTCGTCTTCTAGTGAATAGTAGAGGAGTTAGAATTGTTTTTGGGTTTGGAGGAGGATTCATTTTCTGGTCAATAGTAGAGCTATTTTTCGGTCTGTAGGAGTGAAATAGTAAAAGAGTCAGAGCTATTCGGTCTATAGGAGGAACTACACGTTGTCTCTTCCTCAAGTGCTCTGCCTCCTCTAGAAAAGCCATGCTAAATAAGCCCTTAGTGATTCTATAATTTTAATGATAATTGATATGTGTGTTATGGGTCATCAATGATTTCTTCAATTTGAGATGTGCTCCAGAGATGTTCATGGCAGTAGGATTGTCCACAAGAGTGAGTGTGTATTTATGAGCGTAAAGGAAGACATCATCAGGAGAAAAAACGGAAAGAAGAAATCGAGCACCTCTATCTACTGGTTCATTATTTACAAGATCACCACACCACCAGTACCACGTGACCCCAAAGGCCCAAGCTGCATGTGCTGATATAGCATCAACACTAATAAAAGCGTTATTACTTACGTAATATAGGGTGGCATAGGTCGCTTACATGCTTTGGCAAAAGACAAGGAGCTCTGTGTACACGAAGGATCTAAGGCCTGGTTTAGTTCCCAAAAATTTTCACCCTAAACTATCACATCGAATCTTGCGGCATATGGAGTATTAAATATAGACAAAAAAACTAATTATACAGTTTGGTTGGAAATCGCGAGACGAATGTTTTAAGGCTAATTAGTTCATGATTAGCCATAAGTGTTATAGTAACTAACATGCGCTAATGATGGATTAATTAGGCTTAATAAATTCGTCTCGTAGTTTCCAGGCAAGCTATGTAATTAGTTTTTTTTATTAGTATCCGAAAACCTCTTCCGACATCTCCGAAACATCCGATGTGACAACCAAAAATTTTTATTTCGCGAACTAAACAGTGCCTAAGTTTATCAGTAGGCTGGAATTGAGAGTTCAGTAGACCAGTACTATACTAGAGTTTAGGCTGTCCACTCCACCCCATTCCCCCCACTCCTACTGAGCAAGTTGCAAGTAGCAACTCTCCCTCACCTTCCTGCCGGACTATTTTTTCCCTCCTCCTTTCATCCTTCCAACAGGGTTTTGATCTCCTTGTTTCAACGTTTGGCAGAGGGATTCCTGGCTTTGCTCCACGATTCTAGGTGCATGCCCGCGACCATGTTGAGCACTTGATGTGGTTTGGTGGTTTAGCACTTCCTTTCATGTTCATTTGTGGTACTCCACAAAATCTTTTGTGAGTAGCTCTGTTGTTTGAGCCTGAAGCAGCAGGAAGGAAGGCAAGTGTAATGGCTCACCAAATACGGGGTGTAATGGCTCACCAAATACGGGGCTGTTGGGTTCTTGCATAAGCTCCTAAAATTCCTATCACATCGAATGTTTGGACACATGCATGGAATATTAAATATAGATTAATTATGAAACTAATTACATAACTTGCGACTAATTTACGAGATGAATCTGTTAAGTCTAATTAGTCCATGATTTGACAACGTGGTGCTACCGTAAACATGTGCTAATGACAAATTAATTAGACTTAAAAAATTCGTCTCAGAAATTAACCTTCATCTATGTAATTAATTTTATAATTAATCTATATTTAATACTTCTTATTAATATCTAAATATTTAATGTGACATAAATTTTAGAAACGACTAGAGAATCAAATACCCTAAGTACCTTGAAAGACATGGATCTTGTGCAGAGGTTGTACTCTTTCCACTAGATAAGTGGGGTACAGTACCTCGAGGGCCAGGAGGAAAGGAAAGAAGGCGTCTTCTATTACTCAAACGCGTGGAGCTGGTTGTGGATTCTGTGCCAAACAGCGCGCACGGGGGCACATCAATTGAAGCCTCTGTACTTTCTCCTACAAAACAAATAATAAAGGGAAATGGGCCCCTGTCCTCGTGTCCGGATTCAGAGAGGGTAGCCTTTCCGGTTTCCTTTCTTTGATGCAGATGCAGACAGGGCTCCCTCTCGGTCTCGTCTCATCCTCTCCTGAAAGAAGCTGCAACATGCGATGCGATGCAATCCATGCAACAGCTACCGAGTAGGAAGGACACGATGTATGTGTAGGTGGCCAATGAATTTGCAAAGTTAGTGACCAGCGGCCAAAGGAGGGGGCAAAATGCCGAGATTTTCTCTACGTGAAAAACGGTTTGTAGCAACGAAATAAATTTTTTTATAGAGACGACTGGTAATGGAGCCGTTCCTACAGTGACATGTTCGGAAGCCACGAGACCAGCCGCCCCTATAAATGGAACAACAGGGGCGGCTGGTGATACGAGCCGCCCCTACAGATGGGTCGGATTTGTAGGGGCGGCTCACTCACTAGTCGCCCCCGGTGTTTCTATTTATAGGGGCGGCTGGTGATTGAGCGGTCCGCCGTCCCTACAAATGCCCCATGTATAAATACCTCCGATTTGTAGAGACGGCTCAATCACCAGCCGTCCCTACAAAATGACCCACATATAAAAAAACTGCAGCACCTTCTTTCTCCTCGGGTCACTCACTCCAACCCGTGAAAAAAAGGTGGGGAGGTCTTGAGCATACCTCCCAAAAATTACTCTACTAAGAGAGGGAAGGTTTTGGTCTCAAATTCTTTGATGGAGAGGTTGTAGAAGGTAAGAAAATGTTATTCCACACTTTTTAAAAGTTTTAATGGTTGGTTAATGAGTAATTAGAGTTTTATTTTTCTCTCTCTTCTATGGTGCTTGAGCTAATTATGAAGCAAATTAGACCCAAGTTTTGAATGTACTTGGATAAATTAGGTATGGGAACAAGATCATACCTTTATTTGGTCCATATTTCTTGATTTTAGTGAACAATTAGTTAATTTTATGGATGTTTCATATGCATGTAGATCTAGATCTAGGGTTTGTTTTTTTATTAATTTTGTTTTTGTGAATTTATGTTTGATGAAATTGGACTAGGGTTTGCATGAAAGATATTGGGTAAAATATAATTGTTACTAATTGTTGTCTTTAAAATTGTTTATCGTAATCAACAAATATGTATTTTAATTATTTATGGATAAATGAGTCATTAATTAATTTTCCTCTACCATGGTGTGGTTGTATGCTTCATGTAATTCATATTTGATTTATATTTATATATATCTGAAGTATATACAATGTTTGTTTTGTTGTTATTGTAAAAGATGGAGTACATGAACTCTTGGATGTATGGTTCGTTAAGGTTTAAGGCAGGTTTCCGTGAAGAGGTGGATAAATTTATTGAAGTCACAAAGATAGATGACTAGATTAAAATGATAAAGCATGATTTTAGAAAATTTTAGAAAAAAAACCATTATATTTGGCGTTAGTATGATGGAGAAAAACTAGTTACAAGTTTCTGTCATAGATTAAAAAGAGAAATCACACTTGTTCATCATTGATCATCATGAACAGTTGCGATTTTTCTTTTTAATCTCTGGGTAAAATTTGTAACTAGTCTTTCTCCCTCATACTAACTCCAAATGTGATGATTTTTTTCTAAAATTTTCTAAAATCATGCCCTATCAAGTTACTGTGTTGATTTGGTCATTCTTTTCGTTTGACAAAGTTTGAACAATTCAATTATTCAAATTTAAAAAATGACAAGTTCTAACAAGATTTTGAAACACCAAATGATTTCATCTAAAAAAGTGATGAATACTAAAATTGTATAACTCATCAAGATCTAAAACTTTTATTTTGAATATTTTTTCATCTGACATAATGATAGTAAACTTTGTTCACAAATCAACATATCTCTCGTATAGTTTATGAAACTATGAGTGATATGTGGATTTGTGAACAATGTTTACTAACACTTTGTTAAATAAAGAAATGATCCAAATAAAAGTTATAGATAGTGATGAGTTCAACAACTTCTATGTTCATGACATTTCTAGTTGAAATGATTTAAGGTTTTAAAATCTTGTTTGAAGTTGTCATTTATTAAAATTTAAAATTAAAACTGTACAAATTTAGTCAAATAAAAAGATGATCAAAATAAAAAATTGTAGATAGTAATGTGTCCAACAACTTCTATGTTTATGACTTTCTTATTTGAAATCATTTAAGGTTTCAAAATCTTGTTTAAAGTTGCTATTTATTGAAATTCAAAATTTGAACTTTTCAAATTTTGTCAAATGAAAAGATGACCGAAATATAAGTTGTACATCTTGATGAGTTCTACAACTTTGATGTTTACAAAATTTTCATTTGAGGTCATTTAGTGTCCTAAAATTCTATTAGTTATTTCGAAATTTAAATTATAAATTAAAATAAATTACAGAATTAGTAATTAAAATAAATTAAAAAATATTGGTAGGTGAAAGGTCCTAATATGGCTAAAGAGGGGATGAATAGCCTATTTAAAAATCTACAAATCAACTAGAGCAATTTGATTAGTATGACAAATAGCGAAATGTAAACTTGCTCTAGCTCTATAAGGATTGCAAGCCACATATCTAATAATTCTAGTTGCAATAATTACTAGGCACACAACTTGCAATGTTACTACTCACTAAGAGCTCTCAATCTTGCTACTCTAAAGAGCTCCACTAGATGAACTTAAAATAACAAAGCAAGCTTTCAATTCTAATTACACTAAAGAGCTTGCCACAACTAGTTTATAAGAATATAAATGAGTGAGTAGAGTGATTATACCGCCGTGTAGAGGAGTGAACCAATCACAAGATGAATACTAAATCAATCATCGGGAGAATACCAAAGGGCAAAAGACAACCAATTTTTCTCCTGAGATTTACGTGCTTACCGGCACGCTAGTCCCTGTTGTGTCGACCAACACTTGGTGGTTCGGCGGCTAAGAGGTGTTGCACGAACCTCGTCCACACAATTAGACACCGCAAGAACCTACCTACAAGTGAGGTAACTCAATGACACGAGCAATCCACTATAGTTACATTTTGACTCTCCGCTGGGGAAGGCACAAGACCCCTAACAATCACCACGATCGGAGCCGAAGACAATCACCAACCTCCGCTCAATGATCCTCGCTGCTCCAAGCCATCTTGGTGGCGGCAACCACCAAGAGTAACAAGTGAATCCCATAGCGAAACACGAATGCCAAGTGCCCCTAGATGCAATCACTCAATCAATGCACTTGGATTCTCTCACAATCTCACAATGATGATGAAACAATAATAGAGATAAGTGGGAGGGCTTTTGCTAAGCTCACAAGGTTGCTATGTCAATGCAAATGGCCAAGAGAGTGAGCTTAAGCCGGCCATGGGGCTTAATTAGAAGCCCCCACGAAATAGAGCCGTTGTACCCCTTCACTGGGCACAACACGGGGTGACTGGACGCTCCGGTTAATTCGACCGGACGTAGGACCCTAGCGTGCGGTCGCCCGATGCTTGCCACGTGTCATCGGCTTCAAACGCAGATTGCCCGATCTCAACGGTCAAGTGATGACCGGACACGTCAGTTAGAAAGTGACCGGACGTAGGACCCCATCATCCGGTTGTTTCCAGTAAGGTTCCAAATGTGAAATTTCACGACCGGACGCATCCGGTCATGCTCGACCGGACACACCCAGCGTCTGGTCACTCAATGTTTCCTCTGTGCGCCTCATGTCAGCGTACATCAGCACTGACCGGACGCACCCTGCCAGCGTCTGGTCACTCTTAGCGCCAGCGTCCGGTCGAAGACCGAAACCGCGCACTCACTGCTGCCACTGATCGGACACAGGACCCCAACGTCCGGTCACCACATGACTAGCGTCCAGTCCACTCTATGAAACCCTGTCTTTTCTATATAGGGCGCGGTGGCACCGTCGGACTGTCCGCACTCTACGGGCAGGCACTCTACCGGTGAAGTTTCTAACCCTTGCTCAAATGTGCCAACCACCAAGTGTATCACCTTGTGCACATGTGTTAGCATATTTTCACAAATACTTTCAAGGGTGTTAGCACTCCACTAGATCCTAAATGCATATGCAATGAGTTAGAGCATCTAGTGGTACTTTGATAACCGTATTTCAATATGAGTTTTACCCCTCTTAATAGTACGGCTATCTAACCTAAATGTGATCACACTCGCTAAGTATCTTGATCACCGAAATAAAATAGCTCCTACTATTTATACCTTTGCCTTAAGCCTTTTGTTTTTCTCTTTCTTCTTTTCCAAGTTCAAGCATTTGATCATCACCATGCCATCACCATCGTCATGATCTTCGCCATTGCTTCATCACTTGGAGTAGTGCTACCTATCTCATAATTACTTTGATAAACTAGGTTAGCACTGAGGGTTTTATCAATTAACCAAAACCAAACTAGAACTTTTAATCTCCTCCTTTTTGGTAATTGATGACAACCCTTTCACAAAGATATGAGTTAAAATTTAATTGAATCCATGTTGCTTGCCCAAGCATATTTACCATGTATAAAGGATATGGACAAGTTTCATAAATTCCAAATGGTAGCAATTGCTCCCCCTATATATGTGCTAAGAGTTTAGATTGTAGCTTGCACATATGTTTAGATAGGAAATATAGGAGACAATTTCTACCGTATGATGCTAAGGTATAAGAGATGGACCTTTGAAGTGTGATACCAATCAGAGTGCACCAATATACCATCCTTAGCACCATTAGTAACTATACATACACAAAAACTAGAATACCCCATGAGATCAACATTACAAGTAAGGGTCTAGTTTCATAAAATGATCATAAGTCTAGTTACTTTACCCTATGCATGCTAGTTTTTCATTTCACCATTCAAGCATATAACTAGCATACACCACACAAGCATGGATATTGAAATTTAGAACTTGTTCCATGCAAGCAAATATATGAAGTGCACATTTAAATGCAACATACAAGTTTATGAGCTTGCTCCCCCTACTTGTGTGTATTTTTTATTTTTTCCCTTACAATGTCGTTTCATTTGTTTGCTTCTCCTATCTTTGTGAATTTCTCTCCCCCTTTGTCAACAATTAGCACAAAAGGTGAGCTCAAATTATAGATAGGTTAAGGGTGAAACCATATGAAATGAGGATCATTTTCTAATTTGGTTCAATCTAGATCACTTGCAAAAGATATTTAACTCGGTTTGATCCAAGGACAAGCTTCTTCACACCTCTAAATAAGGGTTATCTTGTACCATGTTGAGTTAAACACTTATAGCTTATTTTCTAGATCAAATACTAGGTTTATAAGCCCACAAACATGTCATATGTTACCACTAGATCATTTCAAACATACAAGCAATAGTGGTACCATACAAGCATAAAATTCATTTGATTTTAATGAATGAGCCTAGGACATGATAGAAATACTAGATGCACTAAATAAGTCCTTAGCAATAGATGGATGACATGTCAATCAACTTTACCTTGCTTTGCTCGAAGGAGAGGCATGTCATATAATGGGGGGGGTGCATCAACACATATTTGAGAAGTCAAGTATGTTCAATTCATTCCTTAGCTTGCAAAACCTCTTTTCATCAAGTGGCTTGGTGAAGATATCGGCAAGTTGATCTTCGGTGCCCACACTCTCAATGCAAATATCTCATTTTTATTGGTGATCTCTTATGAAATGATGACAGACATCAATATGCTTTGTTCTTGAATGTTGAACCGGGTTGTTGGTGAGCTTTACGGCACTCTCATTGTCACATAGCAATGGCACTTGCTTGAATTTAATTTCAAAGTCACTCAAAGTAGCCTTCATCCAAAGTAATTGAGCACAACAACTACCGGCCAAAATGTACTCCACTTCGGCGGTTGAAAGTGCTATACTATTTTGCTTCTTTGATGACCAAGACATAAGTAATCTTCTAATAGTTGATATGTGCCCGATGTGCTCTTTCTCTCAACTTTGTATCCCGCATAATCAGAGTCCAAATATCCAATCAACTCAAATCTTGCCCCTTTGGGATACCACAATCCAACATTTTGTATATGTTTCAATATTCTCTTTATTGCTTTCGAATGACTTTCTTTTGGTGAGGCTTAGAATCTAGCACACATGCATACACTAAACATCACTATCCGGCCTTGATGCGGTCACATAGAGTAGGCTTTCAATCATAGACCGATACATCTTTTGATCCACCATGTTGCCACTAGCATCACTATACAAGCTTCCACTTGTCCCCATTGGTGTACTAATAGCTTTACTATCATCCATTCCAAACTTCTTGAGCATGTCCTTGATATACTTGCCTTGACTCATAAATGTGCCTATTCTTCATTTGCTTGATTTGAAGACCAAGGAAGTAACTAAGCTCTCCAATCATAGACATCTCAAACTCACTTGCCATCATCTTGCCAAACTCCTCACAAAAAGTCTTGATTTATTGACCCAAATATGATATCATCGACATAGATTTGCATTACAAACAAGTCATTTCCAAGCTTCTTGGTGAAGAGAGTGGTGTCAACCTTTCCATCTTGAATCCCTTAGAGAGTAGGAAATCCCTCAATCTCTCATACCATGCTCTTGGTGCTTGTTTCAATCATACAAAGCCTTTCTCAACTTATAAACATGGTTGGGTTTCTTTTCATCTTCAAAACCAGGAGGTTGCTCAACATACACAAGCTCATTGATGTACCCATTGAGAAATGCACTCTTCACATCCATTTGGTACAACTTGATGTTGTGGGCACAAGCATAGGCTAACAAGATCCTAATTGCTTCCAATCTTGCAACCGGGGCATATGTTTCTCCAAAGTCAAGACCTTCAACTTGAGTGTAACCTTGAGCCACTAATCTTGCTTTGTTCCTTATTACTATCCCATCTTGATCTTGCTTGTTCCGAAAGACCCACTTGGTTCCTAATCACATTATGATCCTTAGGCCTCTCAACTAACTCCCATACTTGGTTTCTTGTGAAGTTGTTTAGCTCTTCATGCATAGCATTGACCCAATCAACATCCTTCAAAGCTTCATCTATCTTCTTAGGTTCAATGGATGACACAAATAAGAAGTGCTCACAAAATGAAGCCAATCTTGATCTAGTTTGCACACCTCTTGAAATATCACCAATGATAGTGTCCAAGGGATGATCTCTTATAACATTGGTTGGTTGAATCACTTGCACTTGATTGCTTGCATTTGATAGATTCACTTGGTTGAGATGATGAACTAGCCACTTGTTGTTGATCTTGTACTTTGTCATCACTAGTTCTTGCTTGAACTTGATCATGAGAACCACTAGCTTGCACATTTGAGTTAGAGAGCACTTGATTCTTGTCATCTTCAACATCAATCACCTCTCTAGGCCTTATATCACCAATGTCTATGTTCTTCATTGCATTGACCAATTGAGTGCCTCTTACATCATCTAGATTCTCATCTTCCTCTTAGGAACTATTTGTTTCATCAAACTCCACATCATGAACCTCCTCAAGAGTACCACTAGCCAAATTCTAAACTCTATAAGCCTTGCTAGTAGTGGAGTAACCAAGCAAGAAACATTCATCATATTTCTTTTCAAACTTGCTCAATCTAGTGCCTTTCTTCAATATGTAGCATTTACAACTAAAAACCTAAAAGTATGCTGATGTTGGGCTTTCTTCCATTCAAAAGCTCATAAGATGTCTTCTCTATCATAGGGTGACAATAGAGTCGGTTGCTATAATAGCAAGCCATATTGATCGCTTCGATCCAAAATGAATGACTCACATTGTACTCACTCAACATTGATCTTGCCATGTCAATCAATGTTCTATTCTTCATTTCAACTAAGCCATTTGATTGAGGAGTGTACTTGGCCAAGAATTGATGTCTAATTCCAAATTCATCACACAACTCATCAATTCTAGTGTTCTTGAATTCACTATCATTGTCAGTTCTAACTTTCTTGATAGTTGTTTCAAACTCATTGTAAATGCTCTTGACAAATGATTTGAATGATGCAAATACATCACTCTTGTCAATAAGGAAGAACACCCATGTGTATCTAGTGAAATCATCCACAATCATAAATCCATATTTGTTTCCACCAATGCTTGTGTATGTGGTTGGTCCAAATAAGTCCATATACATCAACTCAAATGCCTTAGATGTGCTCATCATGCTCTTCTTAGGATGTGTGTTACCAACTTGTTTTCTGGCTTGACATGCACTACATAGCTTATCATTCTCAAATGTGACATCTTTCAAGCCTCTAACTAAGTCATGCTTAATCAACTTGTTCAATTGTTTCATTCCAACATGACCAAGCCTTCTATGCCATAACCAACCTATGCTAGACTTAGTGATCAAACATGTTGTCAATTGAGCTTCTCTAGCATTGAAATCAACCAAGTATAGATTTTCATATCTAAATCCTTTGAATATCAAGTTAGAGCCATCTACACTTATAATCTCTACTATCATCCACACTAAATATGCACTTGAAACCAAGATCACACAATTGAGCTACCGACAGAAGGTTGAAGTTCAAGCTCTCTACTAGTAGCACATTGGAAATGCTCAAGTCATTGGATATTGCAATCTTACCAAGCCCTTTGACCTTGCCTTTGCCATTGTCACCAAATGTGATACTATCAATCCCATTGCTCTTGTTTTCATTGATTGAATTGAACATTCTTGGATCACCGAGTCATGTGTTGTGTGCACCCACTATCAAGCACCCAATGCCTTCCTCTAGCTTTATAATTGACCTACAAAAGAAGATCAATTCTTTTTAGGTACCCAAACTTGCTTGGGTCCTTGAAGGTTAGTTACCAAGGTCTTTGGTACCCAAATAGCCTTCTTCTTTAGGCCCACAATTGGTGTACCAATGAACTTAGCCTTCACACCATTGGCACCCTTAACAAGCATGTAACAAGAATCAAATTTAATTGAGGATACAATAGGTAGCTTGTTCTTGTTAATCTTGCAATATTGCTCTACATGCCCAACTTGCTTGCATCTATTGCAAAACCGACCATTGCCCTTCACAAAGTTAACTTTGGGAGTGACAAAGGCCAGCCTTGCCTTTCTTGAGGGGTATAGCCTAATCCCTCTTTGTTGAGAGAAAACCTTTGGCTACCCAAGCACTTTAGCAAGCAGGCATCTCCACCATAGGCATTGCCTAAGGCACGAGTGAGCTCATTCACCTCCTTCTTGAGGGTCTCATTTTCCACCATTAATGAGGCATCACAAGTGAGACCATCACTCAAAGGTGAAGTAGAAGTAGTAGTGCTACAAGAAGTGTTAGTGGGAGCAACTATAATGGGCTTATAAAAAGATTCATCAATAAGATCACATGTTAGTCCCACATCACATGATACAATCACTTGCTCCTTCTTGGCTTCCTCTTTGACTTGCTCGATGAGAGAGGAGTGAGCTTTCTCAAGCTTAGAGTGAGCTTTGCCTAAGCTTCTCATGGGCTTCCATTAGCCTCTCATGAGTGGCATTGAGCTCATCAAGGGATTGCTCAAGAAATTTGACTTTCTTGTTCAATTCCTTGCACTCCTTTCTCTTCATCTCAAAGCAAGTATGCACTTGCTCACACATGTCCATGAGCTCCTCCTTGGAGTACTCTCATCATCATCATCACTCCTACAAGCATCACTTTCACATTCATCATCATCACTCACATCATATTTTACCTTGGTAGGTTTTGCCATGAGGCATGTCGAAGGAGTGTCGAAGATGGAGGGCTTGTTGTTGATGGCGATGCTTGCTAGTGCTTTCTTGATAGATTTCTTGCCATCATCACTAGAGTCATCACTATCCGAAGAGCCATCACTATCCCAAGTGACCACATAGCCTCCACCCTTCTTCTTCTTTTGGAAGGTCATTCTCTTCTCCTTCTTCTCCTTCTTTTCTTTCTTATCCTTCTTGTGCTTCTTCTTCTCATCCTCATCATTGTCACTATTGTAGGGACAATTTGCTACAACTATGATCGGGACTCTTGCAATTGTAGCATCTTCTCACATATTCTTTGCTTTTGGTGTGATCTCTTCTCTTTCTTGCACCATAGCCCTTCTTCTTCATGAATTTTCCCATCTTGCAGTACAAAGAGGGCCATAGCTTCATCATCAATATCACTAAGATCATCATCATCACTTGATTCTTTCTTGGACTTGCCCTTGTTCTTGGATGATGATGAGCTAGCCTTGAATGCTATACTCTTCTTCTTCTTTTCTTCTTCTTCCTTCTTGTCATCCTTGTCATCCCCCTCCCTTTCCACACGGTATGTCTCTTGGGTCATGACATCACCTAGTACTTGGTTAGGGGTAATCTCCTTCAATCCTCCTCTTATGATAAGCAATCTCAACATCTCAAATCTTGGAGGTAAGCACATCAAGAACCGATGAGAGACATCATCATCCTTGATCTTCTCTCCCAAGGCCTTCAAGTCATTTACAATCACTTGCAACCGATGGAACATTTCTGGAATGCTCTCATCTTCCTTCATCTTGAAGCTTGTCAACTTATCCTTGAGAATGTACAACTTAGCACTCTTCACCGCCGGTGTGCCCTCATATGTTTCCTCCAATCTCCTCCACACCTCATTTGCTCTTTCACAATCCTTGATTTGCTCAAACACCTTGGAATCAATGGCATTGTATATGGTGTTGAGAGCCATTGTATTGCATTGCTTGTTGGTCTTGTCTTGGTTGGTGGGGTCATCGGGATCAATGATAGCATAGTCATTCTCGGTCACCTCCCATACTTGATCATTGATTGAACCAAGATACATCCTCATCTTTCTCTTCCAATAATCATAGCATGTGCCATCAAAGAACGGTGGTTTGCCCCCCACATGGTTGAACACAACTTGAGCCATAATTTGACACCGAGGTTGTTAAGCCTTCAATCAAACGGTGACCACGGCTCTGATACCACTTGAAAGGTCCTAATATGGCTAGAGGGGGGGTGAATAGCCTATTTAAAAATCTACAAATCAACTAGAGCAATTTGATTAGTATGACAAATAGCGAAATACAAACTTGCTCTAGCTCTACAAGGGTTGCAAGCCACCTATCCAATAATTCTAGTTGCAATGATTACTAGGCACACAACTTGCAATGTTACTACTCACTAAGAGCTCTCAATCTTGCTACTCTAAAGAGCTCCACTAGATGAACTTAAAATAACAAAGCAAGCTCTCAATTCTAATTACACTAAAGAGCTTGCCACAACTAGTTTGCAAGAATATAAATGAATGAGTAGGGTAATTATACCACCATGTAGAGGAGTGAACCAATCACAAGATGAATACTAAATCAATCATCAGGAGAATATCAAAGGGCAAGAGATAACCAATTTTTCTTCTGAGGTTCAGCGTGCTTGCCGGCATGCTAGTCTCTGTTGTATCGACCAACACTTGATGGTTTGGTGGCTAAGAGGTGTTGCACAACCTCGTCCACATAATTGGACACCGCAAGAACCTACCTACAAGTGAGGTAACTCAAAGACACGAGCAATCCACTATAGTTATCTTTTGGCTCTCCGCTGGGGAAGGCACAAGACCCTCACAATCACCATGATCGAAGCCGGAGATAATCACAAACCTCCGCTCAACGATCCTCACTGTTCCAAGCCGTCTAGGTGACAGCAACCACCAAGAGTAACAAGTGAATCCTGCAGCGAAACACGAATGCCAAGTGCCCCTAGATGCAATCACTCAAGCAATGCACTTGGATTCTCTCCTAATCTCACAATGATGATAAAACAATGATGGAGATGAGTGGGAGGGCTTTTGCTAAGCTGATAAGGTTGCTATGTCAATGCAAATGGCCAAGAGAGTGAGCTTAAGCCGGTCATGGAGTTTAAATAGAAGCCCCCATGAAATAGAGCCATTATACCCCTTCACTGGGCACAACACGGGGTGACCGGATGCTCCGGTCAGTTCGACCGGACGCAGGACCCCAGCATTCGGTCGCCCGATGCTTGCCACGTGTCATTGGCTTCAAACGCCGATCGCCTGATCTCAATGGTCAAGTGATGACCGGACGCGTCAGTTAGAAAGTGACCGGACGTAGGACCCCAGCGTCCGGTTGTTTCCAGTAAGGTTCCAAACATGAAATTTCATGACCGGTCGTGTTCGGTCATGCTCGACCGGACACACCCAGCGTCCGGTCACTTAACGTTTCCTCTGTGCACCTCACATCAATGTACGTCAGCACTGACCGGACGCACCCTGCCAGCGTCCAGTCACTCTTAGCGCCAGCGTCCGATCAAAGATTGAAACTATGCACTCATTGCTACCACTGACCAGACGCAGGACCCCAGTGTCTGGTCACCACATGACTAGCGTTCAGTCCACTCTGTGAGACCCTGTCTTTTCTTTATAGGGCGCTGGTGGCACCATCGGACTATCCGCACTCTATGGGCAGACACTCTGCTGGTGAAGTTTCTAACCCTTGCTTAAATGTGCCAACCACCAAGTGTATCACCTTGTGCACATGTGTTAGCATATTTTCACAAATACTTTCAAGGGTGTTAGCACTCCACTAGATACTAAATGCATATGCAATGAGTTAGAGCATCTAGTGGCACTTTGATAACCGTATTTCAATACGAGTTTTATCCCTCTTAATAGTACGGCTATCTAACCTAAATGTGATCACACTCGCTAAGTGTCTTGATCACTGAAACAAAATGGCTTCTACTATTTATACCTTTGCCTTGAGCCTTTTGTTTTTCTCTTTCTTCTTTTCCAAGTTCAAGTATCTGATCATCACCATGCCATCACCATCGTCATGATCTTCGCCATTGCTTCATCACTTGGAGTAGTGCTACCTATCTCATAATTACTTTGATAAACTAGGTTAGCACTGAGGGTTTCATCAATTAACCAAAACCAAACTAGAGCTTTCCAGTAGGGGCGGCTAACTCAGGAGCCGCCCCTATAAATGACCTTCGGTATATATACTAGAGTCCGCCGGAGGCCAAAATTTTTCTAAGTCAGTGCGCTCGCTTCTTCCTTGTGGACGTCGTAAGGCTACCAAACCCGCTGTCACCGCCACCGTCTTTATGCCGTAGCGCCGCTTCCTCTCACCTCCGTCGGCCCGTGCGCTCTGGCATTCCTCCCCCAAGCTTCCTTGGCTCCATCCGCCGCTGGGACCCGCTGCGGAACCCTAGCCATGGGCGACGCCTCTGTGCCCTACCTCCACTGCCTCCATGCTATACCTCCGCCATGCCCTACCTCCCCCGATCTGCCTCCAACCCTCGGTTCGTCTTCTGCCCTGCGTGCCACCGTTCCCCCCGGTGGCTAGGGTTTTCGCTGCTGTTCCCCCTCCCACGGTGGCTAGGGTTTCCGGCGCTATGGTGCGCGTGGTACAACCGGTGGTGGCGCTATGGTGCACTGATCCACCTCCTCAAGTCTTCCGTCGAGCCGCAACATCCCTCCCTCGACTAGGACAGCAGGTACCCCCACACCCCTCGGTTGCTGCCAGCCATCTTCCTGTATTGTCTCTCTTGCTGTGTTTCAATTGCCTGTGTTTACAAATTGAATAGCAGGACACATATTATCAGTAGTAGAACACATTAGCAGAACACGATTGCTATGGTTTAATCGATGGATTTGTTTTCAATATTTTTCTTCTTCTGGGATATGATTTTAGGTGCCTCAAGAATTGATGAATATATATATATGCTGGTAACACGGAATTGATGGATAGCAAAATTATTAAACATGGCCATTTTACTAAAATCATATGCTCAAATCAAAATAGCAATGACCTATTTTGCTTAGGGCCCCTTGCTAGGTAGATACTATGTTTTTTCTTGATAACCTAACCTTAATGTACCAAAAATATATATTTTCTTATACATGTTCAAAATTGAAGAATTTAGTACTCCGTACATCACAACTATCATTGTACGAGGAGCAGCAGCAGCAGCTTCCAATGGATTGCTTCAGTTCTTGATTTGTTGTGGGATGGCAATTATATTCCTATAAGAAATAATTCCATTATACAAATGGCTTTAGCTTTAAGCGGGTCTAAACAGTTTGCAGTCTGAATTCTATTTTGCTATGGTGTGGTCGATGTGCAAGTTATTGAAGTAGACTATCAAAGAAAACAATAATATCTCTGGTCGGCTGCACTTCTACCACAGTTGCACTTCTACCACAGCTGCAGCAGCTGAGGCTGCTTGATTTCTTTAGGTTTTACTGAGTAGTGTTGTTGCTGCTTTGGTCATAGAACTGTGGTCTAGCTTCTTTCGCATTAAAAAAACACCGTGTGCTAGAAGATGCTGAAACTTTGTAACAATAATAATGGACATCCATACATCATATTTTTTTGGATGTAGGGCATGATTGGTTGCCTGAACCGGACCGTCATATGGCCCATCCCGCATCCTTTAGTGCATTCGCCTATGTTTGGTTGCTCTACTCGCATTATTTGGCCGATGATGCAAACTATAGCAATCTAAGGTGGCTGTGGGTATTCTTCCTATTGGTGCTTTTTTTGTCTTCTTGTGTTTTCTCATGTCTGTCATCAAACTGTGGGATACATCCATTCCAAAGCAATTGTTGTAGGCATGCCTACCTGATGGCTAGGATGGACATGTCCCATGCTTCCATAGGAGCCATGAACTTGCCTCAGCAATTTGTGTTCTTATTTGCCACCTAGGATGACTGCAGTTAGCTTGCAAGATGATCATAAGTTAGTTTGCAGTTAGCTGAGGCCTGCATTTTTGTGTGCCTATGATGTCAACCATTTTTTTGACTGAGGTTGATACAATTGTGAGATCCTTTTTATGCCTATGAAGATAACAGTGCCAGTTGAGTAATGGATTATGCACATTGATGACCTTGGACTTATGAGGTACTGGAGTATTGTTTCTTCTATCTTCTGCTTATGCTTCTCATCGCTGTCATCAAACCATGTGAGACATCCATGCCCAAGCAACAGCTAGGCGGTTGTGATAATCTGATGGCTGGGCTAGATGTCTCTCATGGTTTCATGCCTATCATGATCTTGATTTTCTACTATCTATTTGAGGTTTGTAGCTGTCTATGTTTCTTAAGCTCTAAGTTTAAGGTCAAATAAAAAGGCAATTAAATCCGAGGCAAATCGATTGAACTAACCCTCATCTTATCAACATCTTATACTTGCTTTCATCGATCTGCATCTATCTATCTATCTTCGATCCATCCATCTAGCATTGGTTCCTTCCTTCATCATGAACTACCACTGCTCATGTTTGCAATGATATGAGATGGATGCTACTGCTCTGCATCATCATGTTCATATATGCTCTTCATTCCCTGCTAACTAGCTCTTTTGCTGCTGGTACACCTGTCCATCATATTATTCCTTCCACATATATATCATGGGCCTTGGCTGCTACCTCTGCATGTAGATGCAGCTAGCCTGCAGGCCAGCCCTTGCATTGAGAGATATTTCACAGCAACTCCCTGTGATGCCTACAACAGTTTTTCACGCGCCATCTTCTTGTTGCCTGTGTTGCCTGTGATGAACCACCCTAGGTGCCTATGATGCATGTGATGTACCCTAGCAGCATGTACCACTGCCTTTGATGCCATTTTTAACCTGAGCACTGAGCATATGTCATTTTCTATGATTGTTACTGCCTATGATGCCTCTATTATGTTTCAACTAAGCATATGTCATTTTTATCTACTAATGGAGCTGCCTGCTGCACTAAGTTCACTGGTTCACTAGATTTTTACCTGCTGCTGCTCTATCTACTGCTAGTTGTTCCAAAATTCTAGTTCGAGTAAGTTCAACTATATGGCTACCATACAACTTCGAGTAAGTTCAACTCTATACTTAAAGCTTTGTTCAATATATTTCATTCGATGCAAAAGAGCTTATCTAGTTCAATAATTAAATCCATGCAACAATCACTGGATTTGTATAGGCGTCGATGTCGGGAGGAGCACAGCATGGGTCTTTGATTCAATAGATAGGGACCCGGTGACATACAAGGACTTCATATCGATTCTCAAGATGTATACATATCGACAATCCTCATTAGCTTATATGTTTGTATGTATACTTGTAACGTTCATTTTTGGATACTAACAAGTTGTATTTGCTAAAATAATTCGAATAGGGCATTTAGGTTCTATGTCACTAAACATCACGGAAGACATGATGCAGCAAGGAAGGGAAAGTTGGCTATAAAAACACTATGTATGGTAAGTGCAACTTACTTCTTCAGTACTCCATTACATGGCTGTTAAAAGCATTACTTAACATTTCCATATGTAAAACACACAGTGCCCTAAGCAGAAGCCTGAGAGTGTACATTGTGGATAATATGTATGTTCTATGATGAGTAACAC
The DNA here is from genome assembly GCF_019320115.1 of Miscanthus floridulus. Lineage (NCBI taxonomy): Eukaryota > Viridiplantae > Streptophyta > Magnoliopsida > Poales > Poaceae > Miscanthus > Miscanthus floridulus. The sequence continues at coordinate 18,225,543 of NC_089592.1, forward strand.
CGGTGCCTACAGGAGACACCCTTTACGGGTAAGTTTGAACCTCTTCACCCGTAGTATAAAAACTTCGGACATGGTATGAAATACTAAACCGAAACTTGTTCTCTTGTAGTGGAAAGAAGAGAAAGAAATAAAAAGAGACCCATACAAGGATGATCAACTCTTAGAGCTCGTCGGCGACCTTTGCAACTTTATATTGGACTAGATTGTACACGTCAAAGGCACCTACCATGACCGAGAGTCTGACTTAGGTAGAAATCCTCAGTACCAACACCTTCGTGAGACCGAAAGGCTAGCTCTAGACCGTTGATAACAATATGTATAGAATTTGATATTGATTTTACCTTGTGAATTATGTCTATTTAAAGATGGATTGTATATATTCTTGTGAATTGTACTTGTAATTGTAGTTTATATAATACTCTTGAGCGAACGCGGTTCGGAGGCTGCGTTTTGCGAATCGCGGGTCGTAGTTAAGTTTCGCGCGTTCCATGCCGCGGGCGATTCCCGGTCGCGCGTTGGTCACGGGGTGTTCGGCGGGATTATCTCGCTTTCCTCGCTCACTCGCAACGCGAACGCAGGAATACGCGGAAACAAACAGGGCCATATGTATGTTCTGGTCGAATTTGAATTGTAAATTTATTTTTTTAGTGGAAAAATATACTGTAGGGACGGTTCTAGACTGAACCGCTCCTACAAACAGGTATTATAGGGGCGGCTGATACTACAGCCGCCCCTACAAATCAATTTGTAGAGGCGGCTGATAACACCAGCCGTCTTTACAAATCGATTTGTATGGGCGGTCAGGGAACCGTTCCTACAAATACATAATTTATAGAGACGTTTTGATAGAGGTGGTTGGTCAAACTATCCCTATAAATGATCTTAAGTCGCTCCTATAAACCCTATGTGACGTAGTGTTTGCTGATGCCAACCTCACTTGTTAGTGCAAACTTTTCCTTGGCTTGCCCGAGCACAAAAGTTTGCACCTTTGACGTTGATGTGAAACTTTGAACACTGTACTGTACTACTTAGTACTAGAGAGAGTAGACTCGCACATCATCTTCTGTCGCCGTTCCATCTTTATCGCATCAGACCAAATTGCTGAAGTGTCACGCGAGAATTCAGTCTGTGTCAAGTGTCTCTCTTTACCACTTCATGGATGTACTCGTACGTACTACAATGATTTCAGTCTGTGGTGGTAAACTAGACCGATCTGATGCATGGCGTCACATTCACCGTTGTAAAAGGCAGGAAGGAAGCAGCAAGGATGTGGACGAACTAGTGACCCGCCTCAAGGCCTCAACGTAGGGATGAAAACGAATGGGATACGGACGGATATCATCGATATTACATTTGTTTTCGTATTTTTGTCTGGATTCAGATTCAAATACGAATAGTGTCAACTATGTCGGATATGATACGATTGGATATCGACATCATAAATATGAGATTTGAGTATTCGGATACAGATATGGTATCGGATGTTAGATATCCAGACTCGGATAAGGACAGATCTCAACCCCTCTAAACGGATTCGGTTTCAAATACGATCGGAAAATATCCGTACTGTTTTCATCCCTAACTCAACGTGAACAATCTCCACCTCAGCACTGCACCCCACCGCTACTTTTTTTGCTTCACTGTTGAAGGGATTCCAAAAGACTTTTATTAGCTGACAAAAATTGTGGCAGCTTTTGTTCGGAGCACAGTGCTCCTGCTCGCATCGGCTACATGGATGGATCATGGATGGCCCTACTGTTTCACCTGTGTACTCTATCCAGTCCGGTTCATTTTGCACAGAAACTATGTCATGTGGGGTGAGTGACTTGTGAACACAGCGAGCCAGCAACGGAAAGGTCACAGCTTTCAATTTCTAGCGCAGCAAATTTACTGATCAGCGTGTGTAAAAATTTCAGTAAAATTGTCGTAGAAGTTTTTAACTCTGACCAACGTATGGTTAAAACAGTGTTGGTTCACATCTTGCATCTTCTTCTCCCTTGGCCTTTGATGATGGAATGGAAGAGACGGCTTCCAGTTGAGGACCACTCTAGATCTTGCACAGGGAAAGGTGACAAATGTTCTACCTAGAGATTATGGCCTTGTCTCCATCACACACGAACCATTTCTTTAGGGTCTTCAAAGGCCAAAAACAAAGGCTTTCTTTAATTTGCCTGCCTTTTCGTTCCCTCTACTGCTCGCTTATTTGTCAACTTATCCCTACGTGGCTATCTGTATGGTCATCTCTGGGATTAGGATAAAAGGCTAGTAGTATATGCTCCTACTATTTTCTAGTTTTTATATCTGTCAAATCCCTTGGATTCATAGACGAAACCAGCCATTTTGATTAGGAGGGCACGGCAAATATGATGACATATCTAAATGTGATAAATATATACCTAAATGTATTTCTCAACAATTTTTTTAATATTTTTACATATGTAGTTAGTATTTATAAAGAGAAATCACAAGATTATCATAAAAAAATAGCTAATTTGATGCATTGTTATGTTGTAAAATGAATATTTACAGGAGTATTAATATTTTTTGTATTGTGTTGGGGGTACGGCCCCTGCTAGCCCCTCCCTATTCCGCCTCTGCTTGGATTATCTGGGTTATATTATTATTATCAAATAAGCAGGGCAAACAGCATACTAGCGACCAGTCTACTACAGTACTTCCTCCATCTATCCCGCAAAGCTTTCTGATTGCACTTTCAATGGGTCTAGAGTCAAGCAAACAAAATTAGTAGTGAACCCACCATACCGGCCAGACATTGTGATATAATTGTTACTAAGTCCACTCAATAGCTCACAGCCAATGGAAAAAGCAAGCACAAAAAGCAAAACTACATAAGTGAGCTTACACTGACTTACAGTCACCAAACGAATCAAATTGCATATCTAGAAGGATGCAGCCACATAAAAAGCAGCTAGCCTTGCTGATGTCCAATCTTCAGAGCATGGCGGTCACCAGAAGAGATATTTTGTCCTTGACCTGCAGTTGAAGGGAACCGCCGAGCCGTTTGGCCAAAAAAAGTGAACGTGGCAACTCAGGCGTGTGCGCTGGTTGACAGCGACGCTCCCCGCGACCGTCCTGTGTGTGTTGGCCTCTCCATCCAGCACGAATGGCACGTTGCGGTCGCTGGTCGCAGCCTCGTCCATCGGGAAGTCGCGCGCGCACCACGGACGTGCCCCCGGCGGGTACCCGGAACGGCTTGGCGCGGACCACAGTGACGGTGAGGTTGGCGGACAGGACGTGGATCTCCAGCTAGGAGAAGGTGACGGCGGAGTGGTAACGTGTTCGCCAACATGACCATCGGGCAGATCTTCCGCCGGGGTAGGTACCATGCCACGCCATTGGAGCCCCCCTCATTCCCCCTACCATGTCCGCGCCATTGAGAAAACTAGATTGTGTAGTGCTACTGCCTAGTGGAGTCACGAGCATGCATGAAAACTTTGAACCGTGGAAGGTTCGCACCCTCCGAGGAGGATGGTCCATGAGTCACTAATGGTCGACTCTCACAAGCGCATAAAAATGAGAATATAGTTGTTAGATAGAAAGGTAGACTTTCTGGGCATGGTAACAGACGTTCCACAAAATCGTTGTTTTCATGAAGAAGGCATTGTGATAGCTAGAAAATAGTTGGGTTGCTATATATACATCCCCGCGGTCATGGGGATGTATCTGTGCTATTTGGAAAGCTTCCTTGACATACTTGGGTCTTCTTCCACCTCTCTCTCTCTCACACTTTTGTTTAGGATTGTATTTTTGGTGAAATTGAGAGCATCCTAGTGTAGTGTATCAAGAGCTTGAGCTTTGTGGCACTAGAGAGTCTTTAAGCAAGCGCCATTGACTTCCTACTCTTGAAGATTGTTGTCCCCTTCAGCTTGGAGCTTGTGGATCTATGAAGCACTTGAAAGAAGATTGTGATGATGCCCCGAGGAGTTGATTGTAAGAGGTTGTGTGCTCCCATCGAGCGGTGCTGAGCAACTCTAGTTAAATCAAAGTGTGGAGATACTCTTTGGTTCTAACCGGTTTAAAAATAAGCGATGTATTAATAGAGGAGGACTTGAACATTGAACCCATGTCAACATGGAGTAGGGGTGACTGGAAGTCATCAAGGCCACAAGATACAATTCTTGTCTCGAGATCAATTATTATCTCTTGTGCTCAATTTCCTTTCGTGCAATTTACTTTGAGAGCTTTACATTCTTCTATACTAAATTGTTGCATGCCAATGTTTGCGACTTTAGTTAAAATAACCCATCCACTTCTTGATCTACACTTGGAAACAACAGTCAAATCATACATAACATTTGGGATGACACATGTCCAATTACTTTTTTAAAAAAAAAGAGAACATGTGTTCTTTGACTCCCATGTTGCAATGGAACATGTTTAAATGTATGCTTTAAAAATCTAGAATGGTACTTCTATAAGTATGAATTTTGTAGTGAATGAAATGTGAGGTGTCCCTCTGTTGTTTCCTTCGTCTAAGCATTTTCTAGAAAAATGGAAGAAACATCCTGTCTCTGCATGTCCACATACAACGTTTATATTATTACATAGTTTTAACGACATTGCAGATGAATCAGGAAAACAAGGAATGTAAAACTATACATGACAAAGCCTATTATTAAATTTCCATCCGTGAAAGGCGAATAACTCCAACACAGTGGTATCTAATTTTTTGCTCGCTAATTGGGAAGACTCCTTTGTTTCATCATCACGTAGAAGCATAATGCCCAAAAAACCATGGCCAGTACGTTCCCCCTGAAAATGGCCTACATAAAAGATGTATATTTGCAATTTTTAAAGATTAGATCTTCACGACATCTCCAAGTTACCCCAAATAATATGGCTACCCAACCAAAATATATTTCTTCTCTTTTAAATTAAAACTTGATTGCTAACTTCCTAACTTATGGGATACATGGAGTTAACCTAGTAGCTTTGTAGATAGTCCTCCAGATTGTTTTAGCATGATCCTTCGTGCAAGCATGTACTCAAAATTGTGTGATATAAACGGTTTTGGTGGACCAAGACTCTTATGCATGTTCTTCAAATCTTCATGAGTGATGATAAAGTGTTATTTGTTACAAAATTTCATGTTTGCTTCAAATTTTACCTATGTGAAAGCACTTCCCTTGGATTCTATGAACTAGCACTTGCACTTCTTGCGGTTGTGTTCCCTCCACGTTCCGTGATAGGTGATGTCTAGATAAGGAAAGGAGCTGCTCATGAGGGAGGGCCTAATATTTTTTCGGAAGAAATATAGGTTGGGGGATATTCCCTTGAAACTAGAGTTTCCCTATCTTTTCTACTTATGTGGTGGTAAGAAATGCGTAGTGAGTGACTGTTGAGAGGGGCACGAATTCAACGTTAGTTTTCAGAGGGTGTTAGGAAATGAGGATATGTTAGAATGGGAAAGGTCAATGGAGATTTTAGAAGATTGTCGGCTCAATGAAGAAGAACATAAGTTTGTTTGGTCTTTGGACAAATCAGGGGACTATACCACTAGATCCATCCACAGAAGACTAACTTTTAGAGGTATAACCAATAGAAGGACCATGAAACTTAGGAAGAATAGACTTCCAAATAAACTCAAGACATTTGTCTAGTTGACTACACACAAGATGTAATACAAACGGGAGTAAACTTAAAGAAAGAGCATGGAGGTGAGCATTAAGTGTTGTCTGTGTGGGATCAATGAGACTACTGATCACATATTTTTTTCACTGTCATATAGCAAAAGTCTTATGGTTTTGCTTCAAGGAGGCCTTAGGGTGGGAAAATGTGCCTAACAATTTGTAGGATATTTTTTATTACTGGATTCCCCTAGGATGCATGGATTATGACATTAAGCTTTTCATGTTCCATTGTTCTGTGGGGTATTTGGAATGTTAGGAATAAGATGGGGATAGAGAAAAGGTTCCTGAGCTCGTCTAATGAAGTTTTCTACAAAATTTTTACATTCTTATAGAAATGGCGAATTTTACTGAAGGATGGAGATACTATATTTTTTGGACAACAAGATAAGAAGAATGAATACGTGGTTGAAAGAATTTTGGAGGCAAACTAAAGATTTCGAAGTAGAAGGCATTTTGTGAAGATGTGCAGTTCTCTGCAGTAGAAGTAGGTTTGTGCTAGGTGTCGGCGGTCTTTCTTCTTTGGTCCCTTCTTCTTTTTGTGGTATGCTGTTGTTTGGGTACCTAGCTAGGGCATTACGTTGATGATGTTTCTGAACCTAGAGTAGTATCGAGTGTTTTTTTTTCATTTCTTTTTTTGGTTGAGTTTGTTACTTTAAACTCTATTGCTTTCTACAAAAGTAAGGTTTACCTCCGTAAAAAAGACGGGCCTTTTTTTTTAATTTTAACCCTTTTTTTAATATAATTTTAAATCTAACACTGTCATTTTTTTTAAACTAACACTTTTGGCCGTGCCTATTTCCCTGGCGCGGCCAAATGCCTGTGCTGCGCTATGCATGGTGACGCGGCATAGGGCTGACATGGCGGGTCCTACCGCGCCACCGACCATGGCCCGACAGTGCCGCGCCCTGATCTGTGGCGCGGCAGGAGCAGATATATACCCCGCGCGCGAGCCCGGCCGGCCGCCCGCACGCACGCCTGCCCTACCTGCCCGCCCGTCCACGCCGCGCACGCGCCCGCCTGGCCTCGCCTCGCCCCGACCGCGCCCGCACGGCCCGTCCTCGCTCGCTCGCCCATGCCGCGCCTGTCCACTCCTGCCGCGCAGCGCCCTAGCCGGCCGCGCCACGAACGCCGACGCGTCAAGACCGCCCGCTCCTAAGGTATCTCCCTCTCAATTTCATATTTTTTTATTATTATATAGTATAGTTAGTATTTTTTGTATCTACTATTAGTGTCTTTGACCAAATTTATATAATAGCGTACTAATATTTATGAAACATAATATGTACTATTACATTAAGCATGGAGTATTCTTTCGTAATAAACTTATTAGGAGATAGAAATATTGATACCGTTTATTTAGTTTTGATCAAACTTAAACATATTTGACTACTCGAGAAGCAAGATGTGTATTTATTTTGAGACGGAGAGATTACTTGTAATTTTAGAACCAAAGTTTTATATGGATTGATTATGTATTTATTATCTAGTATAGTTAGGATTTTGGGTTTAGAGATTTAGGCTAGTTAGGTTAGTGAATTTGTTTGTGAGCTTACTAATATTAACTTGAATTTTATTAATTTGAATACTCTAACGCTTTGTTTATCAATTTGTAACATGATGGCCCCTCCTACGTAGCACCCGTTGTACCCCATTCTGGAGGTGGAGTACGACGACCAGCACCGAGCACACATCTTGTGTGACAACGACGTAGAGGTGTCCTTACCTCCTTTGAGGCCCTGCACTCACACCAGGGCGCATCAGTGGGATGAGCGTTATACGCCATACATACGGCGTGCCGGCTTTCTCGAGCTTGTCCGTGTTGTCAACCACGGTCTTTCGCCCCTTGATCCAGCACTACTTACTGCAGCTGTGGACAGGTGCGAGTGCATTCTTTGTACGTAAACTTTCTTGTAACAAATTGGAGGCAACTAACAGTCGTTCTATTCTTATAACAGGTGGAGGCATGAGACCCACACGTTCCACCTACTGTGTGGAGAGATGACCTTGACGTTGCAGGACGTCAAGGCTATTTTAGGCCTTCGGTTGGGGGGACTTCTAGTGACAGGGATAGTTGACAACGATCACTGGAGGGAGCTGGTGGCTTAGTTTACTGATTTTCTTCCACTGGACGATGATGCTTCCAAGAAAAATAAGTGAGTAATTCAAGCCTATTTAATACTTGTATTGCTTTACAGCTGGCATCAGGTCTCATTTTCTTTGATCAATTACAGGAAAAGTTTCGGTGTTTCGTCATCCTAGATCACAGAGCGCTTTGAGTACTTGGACCCACAAGCTAAGGAGGCACAGATCGACAGGTTCGCTCGAGTGTGGCTCTAGCACTTTCTTGGTGCTTTCCTCTTCCCAGACGCCTCGGGCAACACCATCAGCTAGATCTTCCTTGACATACTTTGCCAGCCATGAGAGAACATAGCGGGGTACAGCTGGGACAGCGCAGTCCTAGCATGGACGTATCAACAGCTATGCGTTGCCTACCGTCGCACCTCAGGACATGCGAACCTTGAGGGTTGCTCCTACCTACTCCAGGTTTGGTGTTGGGAATGATTGCCCGTTGGGAGGCCCCTTAATAATGGTTTACCGGTAAGTACTTCGGTTCATTATATTCTTCCAGGCAGTTAGATATGATGAGATTATTTGTTGTTAATTCATTATCGTGTTCAATGCAGCAATGGAACGGGCATGATACACTCCCTACAGCTCTGTATATCTGGACGGAAGCACAGTTAGTTAGAGGGAATGCGTGGCGCAAGTACAGGGAGTATACGAACGGTCTCAACATCCTGACACAGCACCAAGTTATGCTCTCTATACTATCATAGCAGTGTCTTCTTCAATGTACACTATATCACAACCTAACATAATTACGAAATTTCGGGTGTTTTGGTGTCCTTGGGATTCTCTGAAGCTCCAGGACTATCTGAGTCCTGTCACTAGGGACGGGTCACACGAGTATCGCTGCGACGTCCCTCTTATTTTCTTCCATGTGGTCGAGATTTACTTGCCCATCCGGATTTGCAGACAGTTTGGAAGAATGACAGGCTGCCCACCACCGCTTTACTCCACCAATCAAATATTGCATGGGTGCGTTATCAATTAATAACAATGCTACAATTCAGATGTGTGTTTGGTACAACTAATATCGTTTTGTTGCAGGTTTGACCGCAGGAAGAGGTACAAGACTAAGGATTGGCACGTGACACACAACTCGTACATCCATTTGTGGCAGACCAGGGTACCACATGCGGTCCTTGCGGGTCCTCCACACGACCAGCACACCTTCGATGAGTACCTGCGGTGGCTTCACAGGTCTACGAGGACACATATCAAGCCTCCGTACACTGACGTGGCGATCGACGAGGACTCGGAGGAAGATGCCATCGAAGATGTGTACAACGTTACCACTAGGGAGGACACACAGCTACAGAGAGCCCCGCTTCAAAGATACATGGTAAGATACTTGAATAGTACAATTAGTTATCATTTTGGTATTAAGTATGTGTATTAAAACTGTCTAACCGCGTTTCTGTACCTAGGCGACACAATTGGCAAGGCTGTCCAATGAAGCAGCGTTCTGACTTCACGAGTCTAGAGGGCAGGGGCTAGGCGTTCTCGTAGCTTTTGTGGAGGTAAACATAAACTTGTCCGTTTCAAAAATATGTCTTTATTGTATATGCGTTTGGCTAATGAACTAACTTTAACGTCTATTTATACAGAAGGTGAAGAAGAGTTGCAGGAAGCTAGCTCAGAAGTTGAGCTGTATGGACACTCCTTACGAGGAACCGCCACTCCCTGCGTGGTTGGGTGGCACGTCTTCAGCCTCTTTGAGGACACCAGCAGGCTCTTCTCAGCCGATGACGCAGGGTGCCACTTCCGCGGTGCGTACACCACCACATCATAGCGCTGGGAAGGACCCTTCAACCGAGGACGAGGAGGAGGACGATGACGACGATGACGATCCCCCGGGCTTCCGCGGACAGCACGGCCAGTGGGACGAATGGCCGCAGGACGAGATCGGCATGTCTCAGCTAGGTGGTGCCCCGTTTGGCACCCAAGGAGCCTCACAGGTACTAACAAAGATAGTTTGTTTCAATACGTATGCTCCATGAACTAACGATCATAAAGAATTATAAGTAATCGTGCGTATCATATACCTACAGGGTACGAGCCGTACGCACCGTCGACGCGACCATACCGACGTTGGCTACACCCCCAATGTGTTGCCAACAAATCCAAAGAGACAGAGGCGTCCGAGGGATCCTTACACTCTTAGGTCTTAGTTTGTTTAGGTCAAACGAATATTGGCATCCGAAACTTGCGGGGTTATTTGGTTATGTTATGTCAAACTTATGTCAAAACAATGAATATGTTATGTGACAGCTTGTCAACTTGTTTCTTATTCGTTTCGTTGAGTCGTGGCAGCACTGCCGGCAGTACCCTGCGTTCGGGAACCGGCAGTCCCGACGTATCTGGACACCGGTGGCAATTTTTCGTAATTGATTAGTTAAAATGGTGCATAACCGTATTATGAAAGACGAAAAACTAATCATTGGCTTATCAAATTCTCTATTTGGCCGTGAAAAAAACTCAACAAAATACGAGCGCGACGCGTTTCGATTCCATCCAGGTAGCCCGGGCCGACGGCAGGCGCAGCGGCCAGGTGGTGTGGCTGCTCGCGCGGTATGGTCGGTCCGGCCGCGCCACGCAACAGGACATGGCACTGACGCGACACTGCCGCGCCATGGTCGATGGCGTGACAGGACCCGCCACGTCAGCGCCCCCCCCCGGCCGGCCCACGCCACGTCAGCCATGTGCCGCGCCACCATGCATGGCGCGGCACAGGCATTTGGCCGTGCCAGGGCAATAGGCACGGCTAAAAGTGTTAGTTTTTTTTAAAAAACGACAATGTTAGATTTAAAATTATATTAAAAAAGGGTTAAAATTAAAAAAAATCGATATGGCAAGGAGCGAGACTTTACTTTTCACTTTTTGATTATTATGATTATTTAAGTTTTGATAAATTCAAAGATCAATAGCCATGATTCCTTGAGACCAGGGTAACCCAAGTACTATAGCAAGCCCTCCCCCTCCAATTTTATACACAATCAAACTAAGGGTCTACTTGGTGCGACTTCGGCTTTGGCTCCGTCGATAGCTCCAATACCATAGTAAGAGGAGCCGCATGAAACAAGGAGAAGTGCTTCTATACCCATGAAAGAGGAGCCAGAGCCATTTTGTTTGTACAGAGATGAAGCTACTCTTTTTTTTTTGGCTCTGGCTGAATGCTTCAGCTTCACCGACGGAGCCCATACAGAGAAGCTCTACCAAAGAGGCTCTAACATCGCTTTGCATATGCAGAGTCCTGTCATGCCAAAACCAAAAGAAGCACCCTCCTACACTGGATGCAAACGATCCACAATTGCAGCCACTTGTATGCTCTGCTGTTGACTGACTGGCTGAGCATTTCCATTAACCCAACCCCCGTCTTCCCATACCATGCTATAAATTCAGCTCAGCTCAGCAGTTTCAGCACCCCAAGACCTAGATAGATTCAACCAACCTAGCTAATGGCACTGTGCATTGTGCATTGTGCATTGTGCAGGCAGTCGTCCACCTAGCTAATGGTAAGGACGTCCCAAACAACTAGCTATTCTCACGACGGGAAAAAAAGTAGGAGAGAGAGTAGTCATTAGCGATGAACAAATAGCTAATCTATTTTACGTAGTCCAAGAATCTGAGAGAGGAACATGTAGGCCCAATAGTATATAGAAAAATAAGAATATATAAAATAGTCTTCGCTACGTTTGCCGACGCCCTAATGGCATCATGATTCGATTTCGAATAGAATACACTCACAAACAAAGGCTGCGCCCTATCCCCTGCTCTCTGCCACCAGCATGACATGGGGATTATTCCAAGCCGCCAACACGCCAAGCATGTGGCCGGCCACTTAAACAAGGGCTTAGGTGCATGCATGCATGATAATGCGAAAGAAAACTGGGCACTTGCATCGTTACCACCCTTGAGCCACTCAACATCGGATCCTCTGGGGCAAAGCGACCGTGATCTTCCAACGGTTGTTTAGTATCGGAGTCCCAAGAACGATTAATATTGTAATGATGCGATCATATACTCCCCGTATGATTACTAGCTGACAAGTGGGATCGTTGAACTTTGGTCCACTTGTCGTGGACTCACGCACACGTGCGTGCACGTGCGCGAGAGGACGAGCAACTTGAGGGCCGGTGGGAGACAACAGACAAGCAGAAGTCCAATAAGACCAAATTGACCGGACAAAGTGGCGAGGCGTGATCTGACGTTGAGTGTTTGGGTCTTGCTGCAGGAGGGTGTCGGGTCTCAATGCAAGTTGGTGCCTTGATCTTGATGCAAGCAATGCACCACGCAACAAGAACGGAGCTAGTAGCTGCAAGAGACCGACATCAGCTCAGCAGCCAACCAATTCATGGCCATCAGGAGAGTTGCAGAATCAGAGGACGTATTTTTAACTCAAGATTTGAAAACTTCTTGGGCCGAATGCTTTTGCACTGAGGTTACAAATGCAAACTTGTCTCGAAAGTGTAGCTCGAGTGAGCGTCTACAAGGTGAGTGTGCTTTGTATGTCTGCTGACTGCTGTGCTCCATCTGGAAAAAGAAAAGACTAGCATCAAACTAACTAGAGCCCCCGTACCGAATTCCCTTCAATCCATTATTTTCTGGGCCTACCTTTCTTCTCTTAGCCACATGACATATTAGTAGCCCAGCATGAGAAGCCCATACCACAAACTGGGCCAAAACGGGCCGAGCTTGATCCAGTAGGTACATCCGCAGAAAAAGGCCCTCCTCTTTCTCATCCTCCTTGTTTTTTCCCGAAATTCCCCAGGCTCACCTCGCTCGCAACCTTCCCCAGCCATGGCGACCGCGACGCGGAGGCTGTTCCCCGCGCTCCTCAAGACCCTAGCTCCAGCCGGTGCGCGCGGCCTCTCCACTGAGAAGGCTGTCGGCGTCGCCGCCGTCGTCGGCAGCCACACCGCTAAGTGGATGCAGGTATACGCATACATATACCCCCTCTCCTCACCGTGCCCCCATAATCTCTAGATTCCGATCCGCCTTGGCCTCGCGAACCCAGACCATTTCCGTGCGGTTCTTGCCCGATTCGGCGGGAAGACCTTGGCTTTAGGGTTCCGCGTGTGGTTATGCTCGGTGTGTAGCCCGCGCCGGTTAACTGGCTCACTGCCCGTTTCTAGTTTAGGTCGTCCTCGGTGTCGTTGAGACATTTTGATGCGCCTGAGGAGTCCTGGTCATCGATTAGTTCTTACAGGCTGCTGGATGCATGTTTTATGTTGACGTTTCTGTGTGTTCCTTGTTAGATCTGCAGGTCCTGTCTTTTAGATTTACCAGTCATCATTATATTGCTAGCGTATGTGAATCTCTCAGAGATCATAGTTATCACAAATTATTGATCGTTGGTAAACTAAGTATGCTTTGATGCCCATGCAATGGTTTACTGTAGTAGTTGGCTAGTAGCATTGTGAACGGGCTATAGGATCATGTTAGTGACTTCCTGTTCAGGCAGACACTGCTTCTATATGACATTTTGTTTATCGTGCCTTGTTCACATAGCTATGTGCCTTCAAGGACACGGGAATGGAATCGATAGTTTTTTCTGCAGTACCTATAAGCTTAACATGTAGTGGGTGCGCCTTTAGGTAATAAGCACTGTTTCCTAAAGTAAAAGAATATATTTTATATAGGCTTGCAGACTTTAGTTATGCTTGGATTAGATTTAAGTTTTTTTAGCTGATTCCTAAGGGTGCACCATTTGGTAATAAGCACTGTTTTCTGAAGTAAGTAATTTATTTTGTATAGGTTTGCAGACTTCAGTTATGCCTGGATGAGATTTAGGTTTTATTTAGCTGATTCCTAAGGAAGCTATCATCTTGATGCAATGTGTATAGGTTTCAGCTGATGAATGGGAGCTCACTATTGAATGTTTGAATCACACAGTTTTGCGCCATGTGTTTAACATGTCCTGTAGGTTATTATGTTTTTTGTGTGTTGAGATGAGTTTCCATTGTTGATCACATGAAACAAGTTTTTTCACTTAGGAAAGGTAGGTGGTTGTTACAGAGCAAGCAGACAAAGCAGGTTCTCAACATGGCTCTTATATTTTGTTTTTTCATCTAGTATTATGATGACTTCACAATTCACATCAAGCACTATCCTGAATGCTGAATGTTCCTGAAATGATTTATTGAGTGGAGTAAAGACCAAAGTTCCTTGTTTGTAGAAACAAAATGACTACCGGAAATGATTTATTAATTCTGTAGTTTCCAATAAATATCCTTGAAACTTGGAACTACTTCAGGATTTGTATCTATATCTGGTGGGTAGCATCAGTTAGTCATTGTTTGTATTGGAAAAGTAAAGCCAGGATTTGAACCCTGGGCCAGGCACACATGAGAAGAGTCTTGCCACCTGACTGCCTGAGTTCTCATTCAGTTTAATAGTTTATCACTGTGAGACCATGATAAAGTTTTTGCTTTTTGGCTGCTATGATATTTGCTAAAGTTGCAGACCTTTTCTTCCCTCCCCCCCCCCCCCCCCCCCTTCTCATCTGGATCACTTTTCTTCCCATTCTATTTTTCTTTCATTAAGTTTATTTGTTTTAGGACACGAGCAAGAAGTCACCAATGGAACTGATCAATGAGGTACCTCCAATCAAGGTTGATGGTCGCATTGCTGTCTGTGAAGGGGGTAGGCACCAAAGCTGAATATGCAAACTCTGTTTATCTTGCACATTCTCAAACTGATGATCATATCATACATTTTATGTAAAACTGACTTACCTGTGTGCTTGCTGCATTGTTTCAGCTTCTGAAGGTGTTGGACTTGGCCACCCGATCGAGTATATCTGCCTTGATCTGGAGGCACCTAATGTATGCAAATACTGCGGTCTCCGTTATGTTCAAGTTCACCATCACTAAATAGGGAAGATATGGGCGTTTACCGCTGCAGAAGTTTGGAGTTGAGGAGTTTATGCATGCACATTTGTTTCACAATGTTCTGCTAGTGTACTTTGTACTATGCTTGAGGGCAAAATATTACCTTTGATGATCATCCTCTTTCCAGATGACTTTTTAATAATCTTGTGTTAACTGTGGGTTGATTTTTCTATAGACGAATATGCTCCCTTTCAGAATCTATACAAGCTATGTGTATTGAAATCCTACTCTGAATATGAAAAGTACGGAAATAATTCCGAGGGCAGTTTAATGTCAGAAGTTTTAATTTTGTGGAGATCCATGATCCAAGCGATTTCCTTGCTGAGCCAGTTTGACTTACTTTTGGGACCCATGTGCTTAAGTGCCGTGCTTCCTTCGACGCAGAATTTTTTCCAGTCTTCCAGGGATTCGTTGAGCAGCTTTCCTGGTTGTGTATCCATCTACATCTTCATGTTCCTACAAGATCAAAGTGTTTTAGTGATTTCAGAAGTTCAAATAAATAAAATGTATGTACTTGATTAAAGTCATAGTTCAACTTGATTGTTCAAATAAATAAAATGTATGTTACTTGATTCAAGTCATAATTCAACCTGATTGTGAATAAGAACACTGACGTGTTGTATCGAAGTGAACAAAAAAAATTTCCAGCATTTTTATGGCCTTTTGGTTATCAATGACATTAAATTCCTAAACTACCCTTCCCTTGCATTTGAAAAAGCCCAAGCCTGTTAGTATAGGGGCAAATCGGCATGACCTGGACGCTGAAAAGGACCAAAGTGCAAAAACGGTCATTAACTGAAAATAACTTCTTTCCACTGGCCACACAAAAACCATTTGGCCACTCAGATTCCGAGTCATCCCAGAGGCCAAAGGACGCTAGGATTTATTCACGCAAGTGATTGATCTTCTCCATGCCTCGTAACAACAATCCCTTCGACGAAGAAAATGTCAATCCTACCGCGGTATTCATGGTCACTCAAATTCATATTCTTTCCAATGATCATTTCATCTATAAACAACGATTTTCTATAGTTCAATCTATTCTCTTGGAAGAAGTCACGTGTTGGATGATCTTGCATCAATACCTCTAGATTATGTGAACAATTTGTTCTAAATGCACCAATGTTCCTCTGGTTGGGAACGTTTGGGATTTCTGGTAAATTCTTTTGCATTCTGATCTGGCTGCAAGGAACTATTGATACGTGAATTGAAATTTATCAGAAGCATCCAATGCTAGATCTTGCATGCCTCATGGGTTCTATCTCATCCATGCAACGCTCATCATATATATTCATGAATTTAGTCAGGGTGTCAATGCAGCAAAATAACATTATCAGTTTATCATTTGCAATGCCTTTCAGAAAGCAGCGGCAACAACAACACCAGCTTCTGTGCCGTCCAGGAAATCATGGCTCCCGGCAGGCTTCGGAGGAAGTGGCAAGCAAGGCGCAACCATCGACATTCCCCTCGGGGTACATTATTGAATTGTTCAATGTTCTTGTACTGAAAGTCGATGCACACTACATAATCTTGGTGTTCTTACAAGATTAGCATGATGTTTTATCCTTGTATTATGGTGTTCTGTTGCTTGTAGGATCCTAAGAAGAAGGAGAGAGAGCTGCTGTCATGGGAGCAGGACCTGAAACGGCGGGAACAGGTTCAGTCGAATACCTTTTCATTCCTATTGATCCTATGAGATCACTTCCATAATCAACTAGAATTTTTTAGGTGCCATGTGTTCATTTTAATTGGTATAGAACTCTTTCTCAGTGTTGATTTTGTTAACCAAGTCCTAAAAAGTGTGGGATTTGCTGCAGGATATTAAACGGAGGGAGGATGCAATGAACAGAGGTAGATCTACTATACCATTTGCTTTATGCTTCAGTGTGTTCAGTTTCGTCAGAGTACTGAAGATTCATTTGTTTGCGCAGCTGGTGTCACTGTGGAAGTGAGAAATTGGCCGCAGTTCTATCCCATCATACATCATGATATAGCCAGCGAAATACCAATCCATGCTCAAAAGTTGCAATACACGGCGTTTGCTAGCTGGCTAGGTACTTGACTTTGAACCTATATATCTTTCCCTATTTCTTGAAATCATAGCTGATATTTTTTTCACCCTGAATTGCCATTCATAGAGTTCATCATTTGTGTTGGTTCTTTTTTCCAGGACTGATTGCCTGTCTTGTTTGGAATCTGTTTGCTGTGTTGGTGGAATCAATTCATACTGATGGTGACCAATGTTTCAACGTCCAGTCAATCCTCTTCAGTATATATGTACATTTTTTTCTGATAGATTTCTGATTTGCAGACATCGTTATTTTCCTCCTCGCTGTAATCTATGCAATATCTGGGTGTCCTCTTTCATACATACTTTGGTACAGACCTCTGTACCGTGCGATGAGGTTTCTTCAAACTATTTCAAGTTTCGGTCATTATTAAACAGCACTTTATAGATATGCAAATTTTGAACTTGGTTCTCTGCCATCTGTTGTCCAGAACTGACAGCATGGTAACCTTCGGCCAGTTCTTCGTCTTCTACTCGGTAATTTTCTGTGTTTAGTCAAGTTTCATGAATCTCAAATTTAAAATCTTGGAAAATTCTAGAAAAGTAAAATTTCTACTAATATATTCTCATAGCTTGAATTTTCTCACCTTTTTTATTAGAAAAGTTTTCTCACTCGTCATCTTCTGATCATATAATGGAATTCTATGTACTGAGTATCACAATGGCTTGATATGTGCCAGGTGCATGTTGGATTTTGTGTCATTGCTGCAATTGCTCCTCCAATAATATTTAGGGGAAAAACTCTCACGTGAGTATAATTAGTAAAGTTCTATTTTTTCTGAATTTCCTTTGCGATTTCTCACCACCATTTCTTTACTAAATCAGGGGTGTTCTTGTTGCAATAGAAGTTTTAGATGGAGATATATTCGCTGGCGTAAGCTGTCCTGCATTATTTATTTTTTAATAACATTTTTATCTCAGTTCATGATCCTTTAAGCTAAGTGAAATCCCTTCTGAGAGAACTAATTGTTGTGACCCGATCTACTGCGTAACGCGTATGAGTGGGAGGTGTGCGGACGAGGCTTGAAGGCCCGACGGTGAGCTGGCGGCGCCGTGCTCGGCGCCGGAGTTTAGAGCTCGGAGATGGGAGGTGAGGGCGCTCAGGCGCCAGGAGGCCAGAGAGATAACTCTAATCTCTGGATGATTTATTTGCTCACAATCGTTCAATACATAAAGACTCCAGTTCAAAAGCTAACAAACTGCATGCTAAAGTTTAGGATCCCAAACAAACTCCTAATGACTAAACTAACTGACTGAACGGCCCGGTGACCGCGCCACCGAACGCGCGACGCAGCTTTCAGTCGTTTCGGCGGCTCCCTGGCTCACGCTCTAGCCACGTGCACGCTTCCTCCTCTGATACTTGTTGCCCACCATAACATCTCTCCCTCCCTGGAGAAACAGCTCGTCCTCGAGCTGGAACGTTGGATGAGCCTCACGGAACGCTTCGAGTGGCTCCCAGGTGGCCTCCGACTCCGGCATGTTCTCCCAGTGAACGAGCACGTGCCAGACGTCGCGACGCAGGCTGGCACGCAGAACGCGCGCTGGCTTCGGAAGTAGACGGCCATGTCGTAGTGGAGGTAGTGCCGGTGTCGACGACGGCGGGGTGCCCCTGAACGGCTTGAGCACACCAACATGGACGACGTCGTGGATCCGGGCACCTTCTGGCAGTTGCAGTCGGTACGCCACCGCTCCGACGCGCTCCAGCACCTGGAAAGGCCCGGCGTAACGCGGGCCAAGCTTGCCGCGGCTGCCCGTCGCCAGAGTTTGGGCCGGTCGGTGTAGCATGCGCAGCCAGACCCAGTCTCCGGGCGCGAACTCCAAGCGACGATGAGTGGCATCATAGTGACGTCGAGCGTACTCCTGCGCCTGCAAGAGTCGAGCGCGGACCTCGTCCAGGAACGCATCCCGGTCCGCCAGCATGGTGTCGACGGTGTCGGTGCGCGCCGCACCCTGCTGATAGGGCACGATCGCCGGCGGCGGCCGACCGTACACCACCTGGAAGGGGGTAGTGCGCAGCGCGGAGTGGTACGCCGTGTTGTAACAATACTCAGCCCACGGGAGCCAATCCAGCCACGCGCGGGGACGATCACCTGTCATGCAACGGAGATACATAGCAATGGTTTTGTTAACGGCCTCCGATTGCCCATCCGTTTGGGGGTGGAACGCCGAACTCATACGAAGCTGGACCCCTGCCAACCGGAATAGGTCGCGCCAGACATGTCCAGTGAAGACCGGATCGCGGTCCGACACGATGGACTCCGGGAATCCATGGAGGCGAACAATTTCGAGCGAAGAAAGCTCTGGCAACTGACGCTGCTGTGTATGGGTGTCCCAACGGGATGAAATGGGCGTACTTCGAGAGGCGATCAACCACGGTTAGAATAACACTTTTGCCGTGTACCTTAGGAAGTGCTTCGACGAAGTCCATCGAGATGTCCGCCCAAACTCGCGACGGAACCGGCAGCGGCTGGAGCAGGCCAGCGGGGTGCAGAGCTTCCGTTTTGTTGCGCTGGCATGTCGTGCACGCGCGAACGAAGTCACGCACAATGCGGCGGTCATGCTCGACGTAGAAATCAGCTCGGAGTCTCTGAAGTGTCTTCTGTACTCCTTCATGCGCCCCTGTGTGTGCAAGGCGCAGTACTTCCGTCAACAGGGGTGATGTCGCCGGTATCATGACGCGGCCATGGTGGGTGATCAGGCCGTCAGTCACCGCCCAGGGCTCGCCACGCGCACCGGAGGCAACGTCCTTCCGTAGCTGCTCAAGTGTCAGGCAGGTTCACGAGCTCCCGCCGAAGTTCATCATAAAAGCTGAATGATGGTGCAGTAACCGCTGACAGCTGCAGCTCTTCGGCGTCGCGCCGGGACAAGGCGTCCGCGACTACGTTCAGGCGACCGGGCCGGAACTCTACACTGAAATCGAACCCGAAGAGTTTGCTAACCCATTGGTGCTGTGGAATCGTCGATAGACGCTGATCGAGGATGAACTTGAGTGCGTTGTGATCTGTACGGACGACAAAAGAACGGCCCCAAAGGTAAGGACGCCAATGTCGGACTGCTTGCACCAATCCGATTAATTCCCTTTCATATGCTGCCAGCTTCATGTGCCGTGGTGCAAAAGGCTTGCTGAAGAAAGCCAATGGGCCGGCACCTTGGTGTAAGACAGCGCCGAACCCTGTCCCGGACGCATCACAATCCACGACAAAAGCCTGTTCAAAATCCGGCAAATGCAGTACCGGCGCTTCTGATAGAGCTTGTTTCAGGGCGTTGAAAGCGGCCGTAGCTGAGTCCGTCCAGTGGAAGCTTTCCTTCTTTAGAAGCTGGGTCAGTGGAGCTGCAACAGTGCCGAAACTCTGAATAAAGCGCCGGTAGTAACCAGCTAATCCGAGGAACCCGCGCAGACCCCGCACTGATCGTGGCTGCGGCCATGACTGAATGGCCTGAATCTTGTCTTTGTCAACTGCCACTCCTTGTGCTGAAATTACATGGCCCAGATAGGAGACAGTAGAGGTGGCAAATGAACACTTCGACCGTTTGACATGGAGTTGATGCTCCCTGAGGGTGGCTAGCACTGCTCGCAGGAGCCGGAGGTGCTCAGACCAAGAATTACTGTAAACCAATATATCATCAAAGAAGACTAGCACTCCTCGGCGTAAAAATGGGCGCAATACCATATTCATAAGAGCTTGAAATGTCGATGGCGCATTAGATAATCCGAAGGGCATGACCAAGAATTCAAAATGCCCGTGGTGAGTGCGAAATGCTGTCTTGTGTACATCATCTGGATGGACTCGCACCTGGTGATACCCGGACTTAAGATCCAGCTTCGTGAAGAACTGAGCACCGTGCAATTCATCAAGGAGTTCCTCGACGACTGGGATAGGGAATTTGTCTTTCACTGTACAGGAATTCAGGGCTCTGTAATCGACACAAAAGCGCCAGGATGCATCTTGTTTCTTCACCAGCAAAACCGGAGCTGAGAATGGTGATGTACTCGGTCGAATGATGCCCTGAGCCATCATTGTGGCACATTGTGCCTCGAGCTCATCTTTCTGCAATTGTGGATATCGATAAGGTCTTACTGCCACAGGATCCGTGTTGGGCTTCAGGTGAATGCGATGGTCACAGGGTCTGGCCGGAGGAAGTCCCGTCGGAGCTGCAAAGACATCCTGAAAAGAATCCAACAGCCGATCGAGGAGGACCGGCTCGTCCTTGCGGATAGAATGAAGACGACCAGTGGGTGCAATGTCAGTTCTCGTGGATCCAATGCCCTTCCAAAAGACTCGGCGACCACCGCGCCAAAACGCCATGCACAGATCATCAAAATCCCACAATATCGGCCCCAAGGTACGGAGGAAAGCTATGCCGAGCACCATGTCATGGCAATCAAGGGGGATCGTGAAGCAGTCAAGGGTGAAGTCCTCATGTCCAACTCCCTGTTGTGTAACACGCAGGCCAACATCACGTGCCAATCCACGGCAGGCCACCCGATCACCGTTGGCGACCGTGACGTGGGCGCCCTCGCTGCTATGGAAGACCAAGCCGGCTCTCTGTGCCGCACTGCTACTGATGAAGTTGTGTGTGGAGCCCGAGTCGATCAGGGCCGTGAACTCGTGAGCTCCGACGGTGACCCTGAGCTGCATTGTTTCCTCAGTGCGAATGCCGGCGATGGCGTGAAGGGAAATCAACGGATGGTCATCATCCAGGATCGACTGCTCGATGGCTGGCTCCGCTTCCTCGTTGACATCATCACTGACTTCCAAGTAGAACAGCCTTGCACAGCGATGGCCCCTGACGTATTGTTCGTCACAATTGTAACAAAGGCCCATGCGACGGCGCTCTGTCATTTCTGCTGGTGTCAAGCGGCGAAACGGCCGTGGCGGCGTCGGTGGCGCGGGCAAAGCCAGTGGGGCAGTTGCCGGAGGCAGAGCCGCTGGCGCCGTGACAGCAGGTGGCGCTGCGTACTGTCTTCCTTGTGGACGATGCGGTCGCGCTGTTGCAGGGAGCACCGCTGGGACGTTGCGGCACTCATACGCACGCGCCAACATCATCGCGCGTTGGAGATCCGCCGGCATCTGCAACTCGACGTCTGTCCGGATCGGATCTGGCAGGCCCCCCGTGTAAAGCTGCACCTGTTGGACTGGGGCCAACACACCGGCGTGCGCCAAACGGGCGAGGAAGGACTCGGTGTAGTCATCAACTGAACCACGAAACGGAAGCCGAGCCAAATCTGACAAGTGGTTGGTGCCAAGGGGGGGCCCGAAACGCTGTTGGCACATGGCACGGAAGCGTTCCCAGGAGACGGCGGCGACACCACCTTCATCGCGCTCGAACATGTAGTACCAGTGCTGTGCTGCCCCCGTCATGTGGAACGAAGCCAACCACACCTTGTCGGCCTCGCGCGTTCGCTGGGCGCGGAAGAAATGATCACACTTGTTGAGCCAATCCAGAGGGTCTGCCTTGCCGTCGAACGTGGGGAACGTGAGCTTATGAAACCTGGGCACCGCACCACCGTCCTCTGGATCCCCGGCAGCCGGGTAGACGGGCGTGTTGAATGGGGCCGGGAGCGGCGATGGTGACGGCGGGAAGGAGATCTGCGTGATGGGTACAGGGCGGCTTGCCATAGTTGGGTGAACAATGGCCGACCCGGATGACGGCGCAGAAGGCAAGCCCCCGTAGCCCGGCATCCCGAACGGCAGCGACTGCGGGTGCACCGACGAGCCCGGACGCCCATCGCCACCGGCCATCCTCGTGGCCAGTTGACCCATCTGCCTCTGCAGCCCATAGATGGCGGTGGTCAGGGTGTCCAGAGCGCCCGCAGAGGCGACCGCCTGGGGGGGGACCAACGGACAATGGAACAGTGGATTGCGGTATGGCGGCGGCGTTGGTGGTGGCTGGTGGGGCAGAGGTTTGATGCATGGCGGTGGAGGTGACAGGGATGGGTGCGGAAGCTCCCGACATCAGCCCAGAGCTGGCTGATACCAGATTGTTGTGACCCGATCTACTGCGTAACGCGTATGAGTGGGAGGTGTGCGGACGAGGCTTGAAGGCCCGACGGCGAGCTGGCGGCGCCATGCTCGGCGCCGGAGTTTAGAGCTCGGAGATGGGAGGTGAGGGCGCTCAGGCGCCAGGAGGCCAGAGAGATAACTCTAATCTCTGGATGATCTTATTTGCTCACAATCGTTCAATACATAAAGACTCCAGTTCAAAAGCTAACAAACTGCATGCTAAAGTTTAGGATCCCAAACAAACTCCTAATGACTAAACTAACTGACTAAACTGCCCGGTGACCGCGCCACCGAACGCGCGACGCAGCTTTCGTCGTTTCGGCGGCTCCCTGGCACACGCTCTAGCCACGTGCACGCTTCCTCCTCTGATACTTGTTGCCCACCATAACACTAATAGTCAGATTTTTTGGAGTACCGCAGGTGCTTTATCTTTTCGGTTTTGCACTGTTTACCTTGGAATCTCTTATAAGCATCTGGGTGCTTGAGGTCATTGCCTATTTCTTCATTTATTTCATCCTTTTCTTGTTTAGCTGCTTATTACAGTTTATCTTTATGAACTCATCTGATTTGGCAAAGATGAAAGTCCTAGCATCAGTTGCATGAATTTTATAAATTCCTCACTCAATTACTGCATCAGATAAGTTTTTCCTGTATCATTATCATTTTTTTTTGTTTGTATGAGTATTGCTCTCCGCATCTACCACGCGGTATCATTATCAAATTTACTGCAACTGTATACTAAACTGGTGGTACCATGATCCTGATCCCTCTCTCTTTTTTGTAACTCTTTTTGCAGAGAGTGTACATGTATTTCAGAGGGCATAGGTGAAGAATGGCAATGAGATAATGAAGTCATTCAGAAAAGTAGTTTATCTGAGAGCAATATCAGGGTGACAGGGTGTAAAGCAGAAAGTTCAAGATTAGAAAATAATGAATTCGCTATGCCTGGTTATTTTTTTAGAAGATAATTTTTTTGATAAGGCTGTGCCTAGTTATTGTTGTGTTCAGATCTATTGCGATGTTTGTATGGTAGTGTTAGTCCCCCATCAAAAATCAGTTGCAGAGTTTTAGAAAGGAAATGCTATGATCAGATGTTAATCCTTTGGTCAGAATAGTATGTGTGTTCCACCATTTGACATCCCCAAGTTAATAGTTGTATCTGTGTTTATGTTTCCAATCTATTTCAGATTTATCAGTATACTCTGTGTTAAGGGTATTATAGTCATTGTACTAATCTAGTATTTGGGTGCTCTCATGTACTACATATACCCCATTTGGGGCTGTTCAATAGAACTGATTATCCATCCATTCCTCCTCTTCTCTCATTCTAACACTATGGAGGCAAGTTTAACCCTTAAGACAAACATGCATCCTTCTAATGTTTAAGTTACAAACTTTCTCAGTCGACTTAAGTCCTGTTTTGATCCATGGAATGATGCTCATCTGAAAATTTCGAAATATGCTCTAACATATCATCAGATGAGCGAATTTTGCAGTATCTACTCCTAGCTATGACCACAAAAAATGGAGTCTCAACAATACGTGGTACCCATAAATTTATCATTATGTCCCAATGGACGATAAATTAAACAAGAAGAGATACATGAGCAATATTCAGTTCATTTGGCGGTGTAGCACATAGGTCAGAACATACTCAGAAGAAAAGGGTCAGATTCTTCGCATCTTTAGTTCTATGGAAATAATAACAGCACCTAGCAGGTGCATGCAATGCTCAATCAAGGAACAACTGATTGCATACAGAAATACGATTGTTCTTAACATTACGTAATCTCCTGGTACAACTAAACAATGATTCCTGATGTCCTACAAGAACATGCTAATCAATCTCATACTGTTACACATACTGTGGGAATATGATCTCCAGTTCTGCTTTTGTCTAGTTTGATTTGGATATTACAGAACATTACGAGTCGGAGTCATCTCCAGAAAGGTTTGACTCTGACCTGCCTTGCCTCTTCAATCCCTCCTGAATTCGATCTTTAATGGCAGTTTCCTGTCGAAGGAACGAAACCAAACCAAATGCAGTTTGTGGTCACAAATTACTTCTAGAAATGATAGGTTACTAGAATATTCCTTATAACTTGCTTACCATCATGTGGCAACCTTCCTCAAACTTCTCAAGAAACCCAACAATCCAACGGTCTGCATTCTCCATCCACTCCACAGGGTTGGTTCCAGCTATCTTTGCCGCACTGTGAAACTGCGTGTGCAGCACATTTGATATCAGAGTTTTACGAATCATGTGAAGGTCTGTCTCAAAATAGTTGCAAAGCAACTTGATCACCTTCTCTTGATGCTCCTTCACCTTCTCCCTTAGCTTGCTAATCCCCATGTTGACTCTCAGTTGCTTCTCCTGATTAAATCACAACAAAATGACACGATTGAGAGGCTATTCTCATTCTCCTGTCTTCGGGAGAAATTCCTGTGGACGAACAAATCACCTTAACATAGCTGACGCCAAGGTCTTTACGGCTGTACCCCCGGGTCAGATTCCGCATAATGTACTGGTTGTAGTCCTTCAAGATCCTCATGATGATGTCCGATGTCGAGATGCCCTCAGTGCGCTTTGTCTCCTTGAACTTCCCAATAGCTTTCACCTGTATAGACACAATCATCTGGCATTCCTTCACCTGATCATCAGAATTCATAGATGCCTAAATGACAAAACGGGGAGATTCAAAGGTCCTAACAAATTCATAGACATCATTGGCAGCTCCACTCGTGTCAGCATATCTGAAACAGTCAGATTGCATTAGTCACCTCTCCTTTGATCATTTGGTCAAACTTTGTTGCATCAACACACACTTACGGGAGCGCGTCATGAGCGACATAGTCGATGTTGTGCTTGTCGATGAACTCCTGGTTGATCACCCATGGAGCATCCGGTATAACCTCGTCAACCCACCTTTGGAATTCAATACAGGTAACCAAAATAGTCAGAGAGAACCCCCATCAGTTTCGGTGGCAGTGCCACCACTGAAACCCTGAAAAATGGGGAGGTGGAAGCTTACTTGCAATGCCGAAGCGATTCATAGCGCTCGTCCTCGGTCATGACGGTCTTTCCTTTGTACATGTGGGTGATCTCATCACTGCAGCAACCTACCAGCAAGTAGGTGTTGGGAAATCTGCCGAGAGAAATTTAGCAGAATTCAAGTTAAAAACTGATATCAGAATATATGAATTTCCGGACTTTTCATCATTTCTTTTTTTTAAACGAACTTTTCATCATTTCTTCTAACTAATCACCTATACTATTTATATCGCTAAATAATCAACAAGCAGTCTGCCAATCTTTTCAGGACAATTAATGACAGTTGGCAGCTGCATGTTCGACCAGTTCCACATGGATTTTCTTTTTGATGTTCAAATTAATGAGTAAACGAAAATAAAACAATCTGAGCGACTTTACAGGATCTCTGAATAATCCAGTTGCGAGGTAAGCACAGGATCTGGAACGAGGCAAAATAAGACGGGAAAAATTAAAGATCGAATGCATGGCGAGGCGCTCACGACTTCTTAGCCTGTTCGAGCGCGCGCGCATGACCGAAGTGGAAGAGATCGTAGATGCCGTCGGCGTACACCCTGAGAGGCCGCGCGTCGGAGCTCACCGACGATGGCGAGGTCTCCGCCACAGCCTCTATCGCCGGCTGCTGGTGCGGCGCCGGCGCCTGTGGCGAAGACATGGGATCGTACCAAACCGTCTGCGCCGCCGGCGGCGGCGGCGTCGCCGTTGCCGTTGCCTCCGGGACGGCCGCGTCCTCCGCTGGCTTCATCGGCACCGCTGGATCCTGGTCCGTGGCGACGAAAAAAGGGCGGCAACTGTTTTGGTGGACGCGGGAAAATAACGACCGGCGCAACTGGAACGGCCAAAGGGGAAAAAGTGACGGTTGGTAGATTGCAGGAACGCTGTGGGTCGCACAATTCGAGGGAGGCCGTTGCTATTTACGGAACGGCGAAGGGGAAATGCTGTGGGTATACGTACTAGTAAATTTTTTTACAATGGCCGGGGGGATTTATTTCATTTGTGAAGTTTCTTATTCGCAACGCGTTGTATATGATAGAATTTGCTAGAAAAATCTTAGCAATTCTAAGTTTTCTTTGTTCCGAAACTATGCAATCACATGTTCTCCATCCTGCTATGCTCTAAACTTGGGTATGATCTCGTAGGCATCACCCGAAACTATGCAATCACATGTTCTCCATCCTGCTATGCTCTAAACTTGGGTATGATCTCGTAGGCATCACCGCATCAGTGCTGCTTGCTCCTTTTTAGCAACAAAATTGGAAGGCTGCCCCGTCAGGACTGCCTTATGATGAACTAAATGGGTTAAGAGTCTGGATATGGTGATTTAATTCGACTCATATTGTTGTTGGTTTGAAATGATTCCAAAGCAAAAGAAAAAGAGGATTTGGAAAATGTTTCAGGTTCCTGCTCTTTTTCTTGAATGAATGCTCAAAAGCATTGCATTTTTACTAATACATACACCTGGGGTCTGAGGCTGCAAAGCATGATAACCTTCAGAAATTTCAGTATTTTTTCACATAATACCATGATTGTAACCTTCATCGTTGTGCAACGCCAATATCAGGTTGTTTACATCAATAAACATAATTCATAGGAAAAGGATATGGACAGCCCTAACACTGAAATATGTAAGTGAAGACACATTGACACAAAGACAACATTCTTGTATTACACCTGTGGTCTTCAACATCACTATTTTTCCAATAAGGGAGAAGATTAGAAAATACCACAAAGGAAAATTAGCAAAACATACAAGCCAGCCGAAGAAAGAGAAGAACATCTGAATTAGTCTGCAATTCTGCATTGCAGGGGTAACGACAGGGCAGGTGATCTTGTTTCGAAGGTCTGTACTCACTGCTGCTGAGGTTGACCTCCAAGAACCTTCCTAATGCTGTGCCGCTGCTCTGACGACAACCTCTTAGGAAAATTGACATCGAACTTGATCCTCAGGTTGCCTCTTCTCCCGTTCTCCTTGACGATAGGCATCCCTTCCTTTGCAATCACAAGTTCATAGCCAGGTGTCACCACATCTGTGAGCTTAATCACCAGGTCACGCCCGTCGAGGGTCTTCAGATTGACCGTAGTTCCTGCCAATGCATCCACCAAATCAATCTTCCGGTGGACCAGGAGATCGTTGCTTTCTCTTGTGTACAGATCATGGGGCTTCTCATCGATAACAAAGACGAGATCGGCAGGGAGCTGGTTTGGCTGCTCGTTGCCCTTGTTGGAGAATGTGATCTTCGTTCCCTTCTTCCAGCCAGGCTTTATATCGATTGTTAAAATCTCCGATTCGGTCCCTAGTTGCCTGTTTAAAACCCAGCAGTAAGAGAGCTGAGGTAAGACTGTGTTAATCTGTTCAAATTAGCATTTTTAGTTTATTTATGACCTGAAAATTGAAATACAATATCCTTGTAACTACAAACAAGGGTGTGCTTTTGTAGGTGAAACACGTCTAGCTTCTAATTGTAAGCTGAGTAGTCTCAAAAGTGAAAGATGATGCAAAGCAAGAACCCAGCTACAAAAAATGCTTACCATTCGGCTTCACAACGTTCCTGGATATCTTCATCTTGCGTGTTGAACCTGCGTATAACTCTTCAAGTGAGCAGGGCAGTTTGGTTTCCACAGGCGGCGGCTTCCGAGCCTGACTCGAACTGGTGCCAACCGATTCATTGTATGATCTGAACTTGTTTTCATTCCCACCCAACCCACCGAAAGTGCCAGCACCTTCTGTCTGGAACCTCATTGACTTCGCTCGCCCCATGTTCTCGAAAGGCTTGCTGCTGCCAAAGAACTCAGCAAACACGTCTTCAGCATTGCGAGGATTGAAACGTTGCTTGGCAGCCCCATTCATGGATGTGGAACCACCACCATCTGCAGAGGCCTTCAGACCTTCCTCGCCATACTGATCATATATCGCCCTCTTCTGGGGATCACTCAAAACCTGAAAGAAGCGAGCATTGTCTGTCAACTTCTCTTTTCAAAAAACTTCCTGTCATATCTGAAGGAGCAGAAATGAGCAGCCATAGATATTACACACAACGTTATCACTCGAGGCAGGATCGACCACTCGATCAGGATACCACAAAGGTACATATTCAAAACCGACATAACACACAGTTGACACGAATTCGCAAACAAAACAACTAGTAGTACTATTAATCTCTACTAGCCAAAATGTATTTTTCTCTGCAACAAGCACACGAAAATATATCCAAAACGTGCTTGCAATTCAGAGGTAAACCAGTAGCAACTTGTACCAAATACTAATCAGGGCTGTGCCGCAAAAGCTAAAGCTAGGAGGCGCTGCAGTTACATCCAACGTAACTGCAAATTAAAAGAAAATGTTGCGCTGCAATTCCCATACCTCGTAGGCCTCGGAGATCTTCTTGAATTTGGCCTCGGCTTCCTTCTTGACGTCGCCAGGGTTCTTGTCGGGGTGCCACTTCATAGCCAGCCGGCGGTACGACTTCTTGAGGTCCTCCTCCGTGGCGTTCCGGTTCACCTTGAGCACATTGTAGTAGTCCGTCCCCATCTCCAACGCTCATGCCAAGAACAGCAAGAGCAGCAACAGAGCACAAGAGCGGCAACAGAGCACAAGAGCAGCAACAGAACAGCCACCACCTCCCAAATCCCAACGCAATCAAAACCCTTCCTGGATCCACGCGAACCGCTGTCGTATCCTTCACGACGACTTCCCCCTCCGCCGATCCCCAATCTGAATTCCCCAAGAACCGCGTCAGATCAACAATGCCATAGGGACAAGAGGAAAAACCGCCTCCTTTGACCCTGCCTGCCGACCATTCCCCACACAGGGCAGGAAGAGCGAAAAGCCTTGCGTGCACTCTCAAACCGCGGCACCAGCGGCGGCGGCAACTAATTCAGTGCGGCCGCGTCACACCAAGACGCCGCCTTTCGCCGTGCTCCTGGGCCAATCCGGGCCAATCAAGCTGAGACACCGACCGCGGCGCGCGCGAATACGCGGAGGCGGCAACTTGGCATAAAGCGGTGTGGGAATGGGTCTTCGCGGAAGGGGCCAGGGCAAGACGGCGACGACAATCCGGTGCTGGAGGATGGAGATGGCCGGGGGAAGGAGACAACGGGGGGAGATCTTGGGAGGCGAAGGACGCGGCCGGAAGGGACGTAGACGACAGGGAGAAGGAACAGGGGAGACGCGCTATTATTGGCCCAAATCCGGCTTCCGTTTGCAAAAATAGCTACGCGCCATCGGGGAAACGTATCCCGGGGCGTCCCCGCTGGCACCGACATGTGGGCCCCACGAGACCCACCTGGCTCCTGGGTTTGTTTTGTGTGCGTATTTGAGCATTTCTGGATGATGCTTTGTTTGCTCAGAGACAAGGACATGCGAGAGGCGTGCTTGAAGGGATTCTCTGGGGCAGTTTTTGGCTAGAAATGGTTTCCCCATGTTTCATTTTTAGAATATGTTGATAGGAATTCTTCGTATTTAGTGTCCTCATTAGATAGCAAAAATAGGGCTTCTAGTGTGGTCTGTAGGCAACGTTTTAATTATTGTTCGGTTGAATGTCTTCTTTTTTTGGATTATTTACCCTTCCAAACTAAGGTGCATCGGTTCATTGCCACCATCTATATTGGCATGTATAAATAATCGACTTGAACAAGTAACTCTACAACAAGATTAAATAGGTAAACCCATAAAAAAGATTAAATAATTAAAGATAATAGTGCAACGATGTCTTTCGCCCTGTTCGTTTGAGTTATGAGCCGTACTTTTTCAGTCAATGAATAATATTTTTCTCTCATAATAAATCAGCCAACAATACTTTCAGTTATGTCTTATTAGCCAAAGCAAAGAGGGCATTTATTAGTACTCCCATGGACAACAAAACTTAGGCAGCAATAATGTGCTTGCCTCCACTCATTAACAAGAGTCAAATCTTCTCTTACTTGCTCATGCATTGAATACTCCATTAGTTTGATTCGATATGATTTGCTTCCATGACAGATTCAGGTTTGCTTTTCACTGCCACAGGAAACCCTGGCACCATAAACGAAAAAGAGAAAAGGTTTTAGGGCCGGTTTGGCCAGGCTCTTTCGTGCTCTGCCTCCTCACTACAGTGCTATAAGAGCCACAGATCATGGCTTCTTCTGACTCCACATTCATTTTATGAAGAGAGAAAAACGGCTCGTGTAAGGAGGAGCAGGAGCCACAAGAAGCCGTGCAAAATAGGTCCCAGCCATCATTAGCATAGCAATGAATAATTATGAAACACCCATTCTTCATCGCTGGATTGCTGATCTGTTTGAAAACAAATGCTTGCTACAAATAATAAAATTCGAATTGTGGTATACACTATATCATGCAAATGTTCTACAATAAACATACCGAAACATCGGTAGACGACATTGCAAGTTAGGCCTTGTTTAGTTTCTCCCCTAAAGTTTACTCCATATCCCATCGAATGTTTACATGGAGTATTAAATATAGACTAAAAAATGACTAATTGCGCAGTTTACGACTAATTTACGAGACGAATCTTTTAAGCCTAATTAGGTCATGATTTGACAATGCGTGCTACAGTAACACATGCGCTAATAATGGGTTAATTAGGCTTAATAAATTCGTCTCTTGTATTACTGACGGATTCTGTAATTTATTTTTTTATTAGTATCCAAACACCCTATACGACACTCCCATATAACACCCGATAGGACACCTCTAAAATTTTATACCCTAAATTTAAACCAGACCATAGTGATTTGGTAGACAAAGGGAGCGAAGGATCGGAGCAAGAAAAAGGCCTAGTGGAGGGAGGCACGATTAGGATCTCTGCACGTTGCCGCCCGTGCAGAATTTGCAGAAACCAATGAGCCATCAATTATTATTGTTACGTACACAGACATGAGATGCGTAGGGTATCATGAACGCTCGATATATGAAATTCGAGATCATATATACTAGCATAAATAGTACTCAATCGATTCTAAATTATAAGACGTTTTAGTTTTTTTAGATACATAGTTTTTATTATACACATAGATATACACTATGTCTAGATACATACTTAAAGCAATGTATCTTGAAAAGCCAAAATGTCTTATAATTTGGAATGGAGGGAGGAAATATTAATTGTTGCTTGTGGTAGTCTTAATACAACCTGTTGATAACCAAAATTATCTATTTTGTGAAGTTGTTAAAATATGGAACGGACTTCACCATTGCGTTCCTCTCGTCAAGATGGTAAAAAAAACATATATGGAACGTCTAATTCGGAGTCCGGATGAAAGAGTTATGCCCCCGAAAAGATGCTCCGTTGTCGGGAGTTCCAGACTTAAGTCGGGACTTCCGATTGTCGGAAGTTCCGACAGTTGTTGGGACTTCCAGGAAGCCTGAAGAAACTTATTCGGAAGTCTAGGGTTATCCCCACTTCGGGAATTCCAACAAAAGTCGGGACTTTTGACTGTCGGGAGTTCCGATTCAAGTCGAGACTTCCGACAGACCTAACAAAAAACCCTGTGTTCTCGTTATTCTTAACTTGTGGAAAACTTATAAAATAAGGCTTGGAAAGGTTTTCTATTGGGATAAGACCACCCCCTCTATATATGAGAGGATCATGGCCGATTGAGTTCCCATCTATCCAATCGACAAACAAATCAACCTACTATCTCTACTCCAACCATTTTACTCTCTTCTCCAACCACCATGCTGTTCATCTCTTGATCCGATGACCAAGGATGGCGTCCTAGGCTTGTCGACCGACCTAGGGAAACCCGACGATGTCCTTGCCCTAATGGGGTCCCTTCCGGGTGAGAGCTTCGACGGTTTCTTTGCTAGTTTGCCTAAAAATTAGCCGATTCTTCATCACGCAAGCACGTTGGTTATCCTTTGGTGGTTTGCTTGTAAACCTCTCTATTTTTCACCACGGAAGCGTGACATCCTCGCTACGTTCTTCGGTCCGTAGTGGCCCGGGCATCCAAGGCCCTGTTGGTATGTGATTCGGATCACTTCCGATGTCAACGCGCTTTTTGGCGACTCCGCTGGGGAAGATTGGTTCGGCTATCTCTTATAGCTGATCTCTCTAACCTAGCCTTACTCCTCATTGATCTATCTTCTAGTGCTCGCCATTACCATTGCATCTGTCCCAAAAGGCCAATCGCATCTGGTTTTGATCCCTTGTGTTCTCGTTTGCTATTTGGCAGCGTGTTGCGCTTGCTATTGGAAAATTTAGCAAGGCGAATAAGTTCTAAATCATGGAGTACCAAGGCGTTGCATCACAAACTATTACAATTACCCTAAGGTACAGCTTGCAAATGCATCTTATGACCCCAATAATTATTTTGCAAGTTCTATGAACTCTCATGTTGATGCTGCTAGTCATAATCATACTAGACTAGTCCATGACGCGCGCCCTCACGCGCATCGGCAAATCACCTAATTAAGGCGCAGGCAAAAAATATGTTTAATCTTTGGATGGAAACAATATTAGGAGTTTAATATAGACTGGTGAAAGGGCTCGCACCATCGCGCGCACGTGCAGTTACAAATGCAGAGACTGAATTGGTTTGAGATATATCATGAAGTACTTATGGATATTCATAATCTGAGTGAATGGAAAAAATGATGATACATATAAGAACCTAAGCCATTGGTTTGAGATATACCATGAAGTACTTATGGATATTCATAATCTGAGTGAATGGAAAAAATGATGATACATATAGGAACCTAAGCCTTTCTTTCGCCTAACTTTGGACTGCAGATAACGAAGTACAGAGTGAAACTTGGAAGGAAGCTGAGACTGGCCATTTTGTAAGGTTGTAGGAAGCACAACAAAAGTAAACTAAATGCAAGTACCTATGGTCAGATGAGTCCATTTTCGGCAGAGTTCGCATCTGTGCTTTTTTATTTCTTGGACACCTGAAAAAGATGAGATGGACAATTAGAAGTGCTGCATAGCTTAAACCATAACTGTGACGCCAAACAATCACAAAAACTTTTACCACTCTCGTTTTGTTCATGACTGCGGACTCTGCATAAGAATCGCCAAGGCAACAGTAGCCCGTAGACATTGATCAGGATGTACCTTCTGAATCATGTATTGTAGCAATGCAATATGAATCATAGTCCCTAACCAATCAGAATAGATTAAGTACATAGCAAACCAGAAAAAATCACCTTAGGTTCGAAGCAGGTGCACATATCCTATGCAGGTGTATAACTATTTTTTTAAGAAACCAGAAAAGAATATCCTATGCAAGTACACATATCCTATGCAAGGGCAGTAACAAAAAGTAGAACTTGCTATATTCACCAGCATATATATATATATATATATATATATATATATATATATATATATATATATATATGATTCAAAACCCCACAAATATGCCGGTTCGAACACAAGAGCATTAGCTATAGAGCAGCCACAATTTTAACTAACTTGTCATACGAAGATAGATGTGTGTACTTAACTTTTTGTCAACAATTAGGAGGCATATATCTTTTGGGGAACTATCACAGCAGCAGAAATACATGCCCATTATGACACAGCAACCAATACGTGGCCTTTTTTTTGGAGCAGTTGGAAAAGATATCTTTGAAATAGAAATTTTATGTAGCATATAATAATATTACGTCATCGTCAGTTAAAGGCATAGATAGAAACAATGTACATAAAATAATCTGAAGGCTATTCTTTTTTCATGCTGCTACAGTGAAGGAAGAAGCGTTGGGTATCTTGACTGTATTCCTGATCTTAAGACCTAGGAAGGCAAACCTGAAAAGTTGACACCAAATTCATATGTTGAATGTTAGATTTGCTGACATAGCACGGTATGGAACCTACGTCCAAGAAATATTAGAACAAGAGAGTGGAGCTTCTTTTTTTTTGTTTTGCTGAGATGGAGGTTCAGCTGCGATTCCATGTGGCTTGTGTTTCAATAAAATGTAGTGAAACAAAGCATAAGTGGAGACTAAATTAGTGATTTGAGAGGAAGTACCTAAGTTGGAAAAAATGCAGGTGGGCAACACTTATTATGTTGTACAGCCTGCAGAGATGTGTAGCACTGAATCCATAACGCGGTTCATACATGCCTGAAGTTAAAAGAGGCAGCAAGATTTTGACATGCGGTGACCGGTTAACTGGAACAATGTAGAGGCACTGTTGTGTCTAGCAGAAATCATTGCCATTTCCAGGATAACATATAAGAAAGACAGAGGAAGAGGATAACTCACCAAAACGATGAACTGAGCTTGAAAGGTGTTCTCTACGGATTGAGAAAGTGTTGCCCCTAGATAAGCAAGGGAGCCCAACCTAGAAAATACGGACATATATATCATAATTGGATCGGAAAATATCATGGAGCAATAAATCTCTTCTGATTTCACTATGTTCTTTTTTAGGACACACGATAGATCAAAGAACTAACTACTTGTAAATTTGTTCACAATCTTCTTTTCGGACAGCAAATGCACATTGTCTAATATGTGAAATACGTTGCATCATTTTAGACAGGAAACACCTCCACAGAACCTAAAATTTACAAATGTCTTGAAAAATAGGAAGGACTGAGAAAGAAGGCTGTGGACATATCAATGATCAAGGAACATGATCAGTGTTGTGTCTAGCAAAAATTATTATCATTCCCAGAATAACATGTAAGAAAGGCAGAGAAAGAGGATAACTCACCCAAACGATGAACTGAACTTGGAAGGTGTTCTCTATAGGATTGAGAAAATACTACCCCTAGATCAGCAAGAGAGGCCAACCTAGAAAATATAGACATATCATAATTGGATCAGAAAATATCATGGATATTTAAACAGTTTAAAAAATAACAGGAGAAGGCAATCTACTAAGGATAATACCTCTGAATCCATAATAAATAGACAGCCTTTGGCAGCATGCTAAAATGCTGAAGGTGGGTGCAAGAATTTGACTGACTCAAACTCTTAATCCTCAAAGTTCACGGAAGATCCAATCTGCAAAGTGAAGGAAAATGGCAATTCATAACTCTGCATGGATGTAAACCTTGTGGTCATATAAATAAAATCATAACTCAAGGTAACAGGAAGCTATGGTTGCATAATCTAGAATTATCCCATGGCTGTTGCTAATGATGATCCTATGCTGGTTAATGTCAGAGATTAAAATGCGATCCCCACTTTCATCAACTGATATGCATGGTTCAGCACATTGAACTATAGAATATCACTTTTCCAGTACATATAAGTTTACTTTCACAAGGAACAGAGCATGGAATCGCAAATCTAAATATGTCTACATATTTTTTCAAGACTAGAGCATGGAATCGCAGATGTAAACATAGATCTCTCAGTTTAGACATTTAGAAAACCTAACCATAGGGTGATAGTTCCCCTTGCCTTTGTTAAGAGAGGTAAAGACCATGCTCTTTAGGGAGTTACTAACTGTACTGTGAGTAGCTGGGAGTGTAGACTAAAAAAATAGATTGCACCAGGCACAGACCAACTCAATTACTGCATTCAGGATATGGAAAAGGAAAAAAAGGTAGAAGATAAGGTGAACAAACCTGGTACACAGCATTAACCAAATCATTTTTGGACACCGCATTGAACTCAATATATCCAACAGATGAATCATCATTTTCTCTTTTTTGCAAACCACAGAAAGCTGTAGTTGTAACAACCAGTCGTCTCTACATCTTCATTGTCTTAATAGGAGCGCAGTCACCATGTTTAACCTACAGATAACATAAGGAAGATCACAATAGTCAGATAGTTAAGAAAGATCCTGACTCCTGAGATAATCCAGAAGACAGAATTTATTTAGATTGCCCATTACCTTCATCGTAACCAACTTCTTGTTTGGACCTTGCAACATGGATGAGGCGTGAAATGCAGATTGACCTCTTACATCAATGCCGCTGACTGATAAAAGCCGATCACTCTGATGCTTGATCAAATAACTTGAACATTGATCTAAACTGTGCACCTTATCCAAATATAAGAAGTGTATCATTAGTTGACCTATACATGTATATAGAATCAAAGATTATAAAATAGACACGTCCAAAGATCTATACGTACTACATTATTGGGCAGTCCAAGCAACCAGACTCAAATATACCAAACAAGAGTTCGCTGTGATATTAATATCATCGATAACAAAGTACAAAACAATTGTATGCAAAACCGACTAAATTGGCCCAAAGCTTAGAAGCTAAACTGCATGCAAAACGAACAGCCGAGAGCAGTAGAAAGCAAACCGGGCCAAAGCTTCTAAGTTGCGAGACCTATAGGGTTTAGCAGCGAGGCAAAACAACGTGAGCTGAAATTAGGCAGGATTCACTGTATCTCATTGAACTTCTTGGAACTTACTTTGATATAGACAAGGGTCGTCCTTTGTAGCTTCGTTACTGACCTTTCTTTAATGTAATTTAGAGGCAGACATGCGAGTAGTTTCTTTAATCAGTTGGACATCTTAAATGGGAATGCAGTGGAAAGTTGCTCATATCCAACTATATTAATTTTAATTGGAAGCCGCGGGTTTACCCTAACTATTTTGCAGGGGCATCACTATTGCAACTAGACCTGTTTTTTTTTCCAGTAGATGGCAAAGCACAGAGCAATTTAAATGTAGGTCTAGTCTTAAAATTACAAATTATTTTGGAAAATACCAAGAACCAAACACAGAAATAGTAAGTAAAATCCAGCTGCAATAATATTTGGATTTGGAGCTGGGATTGGAGACCTGAGGATGCAGCGACCGTGAATTATGTCAACAATGCACACCTAGAGCCAAAATCAAGTTATGCAATACAAACGCAGAATTGGACAAGATACATAAAAGGTATTCATGCATGGAATCATAAATCCAAACCTAAGGGGTCTGTGAAGCTAACAGGACTCATCAGACTGTAATGCTATAGAAAAAATTCTCGCTCTCAAACACTGACATCCTATTTTTTAGGTTACATACATAATCAGGTACATACGTCAAGCCAGTTATAGGATGAAAATATTTATGTCCATCTTTCTAGAATTCCCAATGGGATTGAATTCGTACATAGTTCTCATCAGGGTGAGTAGCCATCTCTCCCAAGCACATGACTAAGAAGTTAAAATATCATGTAATGTTTCATGTTGCTACGTCCGCTGACAATTTGATTTAGTATAGCACTACAAAAGATAATCTAAGATTGTAACGGTGAAGTACACAAACCAGCTAATCTGATGACAGAGACTGCCTAACAAATTTTCATTCATTGAGCAATCGCATACTGCATATGACTACTATTAATAGGTTTAAAATGACTCATGGCTTGTCAGTGAATTGCGCCTGATGCAAGCTGTCCAATAGTTAAAGGGGTGTTGGGCATTACTCTAATAATTGGTCGTCCAACAGAAATGGAGTTTACTGGCCACATGTTCCTCCTGCCTATTCATGGTGAGCAAACCCACATAAGAAGACTTGGAAAAAGTTTGTACATAGAATGGAAGTAGAGGCAATAGGAAGACACATAGAAGCGATACCTGAGGAAAGTACCTTTTTATAATCTCCAACTGATCTTGAAGAAGCTTGTGGACGATCTTTTGTTTGTTTAAGCATTAGCATCATACGCTATGCCCTGGAAAATAGAGGATTAATTTGCTGAAGCTGGAGCCAAACTCAAAAGAACAGCGAAGAAAGCGCCAGTTGGATCCAGTGGAGACAGGGACGCCTCGCACTGGATCCGCCTGCTCGGCACAGATCAGACGCCTCCGTTGCCGGCGCGAGGTCCAGGGCATGGTCCAGCTTTAGATCCTCCACCAAGAGGGGCCCCGCGAGCGGCCGCTTCAGATCCACCGCCGAGTTTGCTGACGTGACCTTCCCATGTCCATCCACGGCTACCACGGAGGCCCCTCCGCCGCTAGAGCCATCCGCCATGTCAGGGCCTCAGGTGGCTGGCCGCACGGCCGTGGGGACGACCGGTGATAGAGGGGCCAAACCCTAGGCCACGCGACCCGCTGGCTTGCTTTGCGAGTAGGAAGTGGCGTGGCGGTGGTGTTGGTGGAGGAGGAGGAGGAGCAGGAAGAGGAGGAGGAGTGTGGCCGCCGCCACACGGAGGGCCATCGACCGCCGAGTTTGGCCGGCATCGTCGCCTCAGTGGTGTGGCGACTCATGAGCGAGGGAGGGAGAGTAGAGGCGAGAGGATGAGGACGGGCATAGCACCGACACGGAGAGTAAATGAAGGACCGAAGGCTCCAAAACCAGTGGACAAGAACAGTCGAAGAAACGATTTCTGGATGTCGAAGCAAAGATCGAAGGGCTGTAAACGATGGTGGCGACGTGGCCAGCCTGAGGAGCGGCCGAGGCTCGCTGCTTTGATAGTAAGAAATATGTTGCATCGGGTAATACTTTTGATAATGCTCCTTATCATACACATCATAATTAGAGATATTATGGTCAAGAGCCAATGTCTACTATGCATTCTATGAATTTTGATGTTACTAGCAACATACAACATGTAGATCCTTATTCATCAGCTATGAGTTTAGAATATGTGGCTTCACCACAAGACATGCCGATGAATGAGATAATTAGCTATGACAATGCTAATTATTTAGCCAATTGCTCTCAAAATTCATCACCATATGCCGATGCTCCTATTCATAATTCAGCTTCACATGTACTACTCCCAACTCAAGCCAAATTAATGAAAATTCAGCAAGGTATTTAAGTGCTAATACTCATGATTCAGCTTCACATGTTACTAGTAACCATAGCCAAATCAATGGAAATTCAACACCTTATGCAAGGATCAATGCCCATAATTCGGCTTTGTATATCGCTCATGACCATAGCCGAATTAGTGAAATTTCAATAAGGCATTCGAGTGCTAAAACTCATGATTTGGCTCCACATATTGCTAATAATTATAGCCAAATCAATAAAAATTCAGCAATATGTGCACATGCAAACAATCGTGATCGGCTTCATATGTTACTCTCAAATCAAGCCAAATCGATGAAGATTTAGCCCACACTATAAATCCATATGGCTCCTCTAAATGGAAGGTGCCCGCTTATCATAGACCGTACCCATTTTGCTATGATTACTTGAAAACTCCTGATGGTTGGTGGGTACCTGATTTTTATAAATTTAGTGGTGAAGATGATAAGACTGTCGTGGAACACATTAGTATATATCTTTCACAGCTGAGCTTTGCCGGTAAAGAAGACTATATGAGAGTGCAAAATTTTCCTTTATCTCTTACTGGTATTGCCTTTGCATGGTTTACATCTTTGCTCCGATGTACTATTGGTTTATGGTCTCATTTAGAGAAGCAATTTTATAAATACTTTGAAAAGATTAATGAGAAAAGACCGATTACAATTGAGTCATCTGCTAAAAGAGGATTGCTAGTGGGCATGAAAGAAAGAATTGATTCAGATGTAAGCAAAGGTTCGGCTACAAAAGTCGAACAACAAAATATCCTTTCCAAATCAACCACATATCAAGAAACAAGTCTTGCTACAAAAAAACATGAGAAGCACAAGAAAATAGCTAGACTTGATTTTTTAGGAGATAAAGGAGTTGTACACTTATCTAGTGATTATCGTATCATTGATGGAGATCAAGCCCCTACAATCAACAAAGAAGGGTTGCTTGTCTTCTCAGAATCGGTTGAGCTGACTTTAAAGTTAGCTGAGTCGATTGCTGCCTTCCCTAAGTCAGCTAGGCCAACTAGGAGTCAGCCAGGCTGACTACCTCTATTGCCTACCCTAAGTCGGCTAGGCTAACTTCCTAGTCAGTCAAGCCGACTACCCCTGCTAGTGCCCAAGTCGGCCTAGCCGACTTCTAGTTGGCTAAGCTGACTTTCTCGGTTCCGGCAGCTGTCGATGCATCTTTAGATGATTCAGCACCTATTGTTGATTGTTCTCTAGAGATGAAGAGAAACATCATTCAAATCAAGGACATGAACTTCTCCAACATGATCAACAAGTTAGAGAACATAAATATTTTGCTCAAATTTCAATTCGGTCATACTATTTCAATTTCTGCATCTGTTAGAGATATCCTTGCTAATAGTTGTAAAAGACCGATTGAGAAAGGCATTTTATTTGTAGAGGATAACATAAAATCAAATTCTATTGGCCAACACATTGTTCCATATGGCAAGGCCGATAGTGGTAGTTCGTCAAAGCAAAAGCTTCTTAAAAGCAACTACAAAGCTGTGGCCAAATGGATTGATGTCAAATCTGATCCATTCGTTTGCCTAGCTTTAAAGCTAACTCCACAAAAGAATCGGCTAAGGAAATCAAATTACACCTTTGACTTTACTTTTTGTGATCATGTCTTTGATATCTTGCACAAGAATAATTTTATGAGAATCATTGATCATAATGCTTTGCCATATATTCAAAATTTAGAAGAGCTTAGATATTGCAAATGGCATAATTCTTTTGATCATAATACTTTTAATTGCAATATGTTTCATTGAGTGATCCAATCAGCTATTGATAAATGATGATTGAGATTTTCTGAAGCTCAACAAATGGACCAATTGGATTCAATTGGTCTTGATGGTAAACAGGTTTTGAATCGACTTGCATTAGCTGATTCACTCAAAGATCAAGGCTTGAATGCCTAAGAGAGAGATGTGGAGCCCTTAAGTGAAGACAAGGTTGTTGTCTATGAACTGCAAATTAAAGATATTCTAGAGGACAACGAAGTTATCATAGTTCTAGAAGACACTGGGGGCAGGTGAAATCTCTCTAGCCAAAGCAAAAGTCGATTGATCTCATTGAGCAAGGGGAATCGGCTAAGGATCCTCCTTTGGAGCATGTTTTTCAATATGGTAAGGAGAAGGAGGATGCTCACAAAGCTATTGGAGGCAAAGGCCATGACAAGCAGAAGAGTAGAAGGTCGAAGCTCAGCTTCGAGGAACTTCTAGCTAAATACAAGAAGGTAGTAGAAGCAAATGTCACTAATTGGCCAAAGAAAGTCCAATCATCAAAATTGCCTCCAAAGCGCAAGTCTCAAGAGTGCATTTGGCAAGAAGATAGATCGCACACAGCAACAACATATTTTCCTTTTGAGCAGCCAATTCCCATGGCATATGGACCACGACCTGTATATTTTCATCATTATTCATCTTGGGGCTGGTTTGATCAAGAGGCACATGTTCCACCATATTTTAGGCCACAATATGTAGAGTATGTAGCTCCTAGATATTTAGAGAGATCATCATCTTATAAAGACCATTTTGATCAAAGTTGGTTCGAAGCTCAACCGAAGAAGAAAGTGGTAAAGCAAGTTTACCGCGTGAAGTATAATGGCCGAAAGAAGACGAGTTCAGATCTGAATTTAACTATCGAAAAGTTAATTACATTGCTGAAAAATCCTGCTATTGATGGCAAAGAAATGAGAAAATCATCTATTGATATTCTAGGTGCCAAATCTAAACAAGAGAAGGTGAGAGTGCCCAAAATTAAGAAAGATTTATTGCTGTCCAAAACAGAAATAAAATCGATATGCTCAATCGATTTACCAAAGTGGCAAGAAAAGAAGTTACAGAAGCTTAGTGTAGAGAAGCTGAAAGAAAAGGGCTTGGCATGGGTTCCAAAAGGAAGTATTCAAGCTTAGAAGGATGATGCTCAAGCAAGTGGTGCAACCAAGGCAAAGAAAAGGAGATTCAAGAAACAATTATCAAGTTGGAGGTTTGCGCTGAATCATCAAAATCATTGGTCATGGTATCATCCATATTCTCTGCCTATGCCTATGTGGAATTCATCCTATGGTATGTATGGTTATCCCTTAGCTCCTTATTTTGATCCTTGGTGTGGATCTTTATGTGATGGAGGGTTGCCAAATTATTATGCATACTAATGATCAAGAGCCAAAATATTTTGTTTTGAGTATGCATACTCATGTGAATAAATTCATATGGGCGATATTTTGATATCACCCTTAGTGTAAAAATATAGCTGATGAATGCTTGCGACCATCGTGCTATTAAAAAGCCCCATGGAATTTACTTTGATGGCTTTAAAGCCCTGGGGCATGATATATGCATTTAGATTTACTTCATGGATCTAACAATATGATTAATCGGCTTGTAAATGAAGCTAAGTTGGCATTGTTATTGTTTCTCCCAATGGTGCTAAAATTGGGATGTCAACCTGATTAAATTTCTATTGTACCAACAATCAAACCGAATATGAAGCTCTCTTATTTAGGGTTGATTATGTTGCGTTCTATGGAGGTAAAACATGTTGAAGCCTATGGTGATTCTTTGCTAGTGGTGCAGCAAGTTGCTGGTGAATCTCAATGCTTAGAGGGATCACTAAGAGCTTGTCTTAATGCTTGCCTTGATATTATTGACTATTTTGTTGAATTCTAAATTCAGCATATTCTGAGACATGAAATCAAAAGGCCAACATGTTAGCTCAACAAGCATCTAGCTATGACATCGGTGGGTGTAATTTTCATATTCAAGAACAGCCGATGCATGAAAGTTTAATTTTTTTCCGTGCGGGTACAGACCAATTGGCTAAGCTGACTAACCCAGTCGGCTTAGCCAACTCCATCTCTACCATAGCCAGGTCGGCTAGGCCAACTGACATAGTTGGCTAGACTAACTACTCCAAGTCAACTAAGCCAACTGCCCCACTCAGTTCAGTTGACTCCCCTATTACCAGCCTGGTCAATTCTCCCGAGAAGCTCCCAAATCGACCCGATGTGACTTCTAGTGATGTTGGGGCCGATTTAGAAGATTGGAGAA
The DNA here is from genome assembly GCF_019320115.1 of Miscanthus floridulus. Lineage (NCBI taxonomy): Eukaryota > Viridiplantae > Streptophyta > Magnoliopsida > Poales > Poaceae > Miscanthus > Miscanthus floridulus. The sequence goes on from NC_089592.1 coordinate 18,269,057, forward strand.
CTCCCTTACTAAAATATTTATGTGATCCAAGTGCTAAAATTGATAAGGGTATTCGACGGAGCGCTTTCAAGTATGTATTGCATAATGATGAGCTCTATCAGAGAACCGCCAAAGACTTGATGTTTAAGTGTTTGGGATCTGATCAAGCAAGAGTGACTATGGGAGAAGTCCATGAAGGCATTTATGGTATGCATCAATCGGCCCTGAAGATGAAGTGGTTATTGCATAGAGCCGATTTTATTGGCCTACTATGATGGTCGATTGTTTTTGTTACTACAAAGGTTGCAAAGAGTGCCAGAAGTTTGGAAATATTCTGCTTGTGCCTGCTGCTATGCTTCATCCTATTATCAAACCGTGGCCTTTTCGTGGTTGGGGGCTAGACTTTATTGGCCAAATACATCCTCCATCTTTAAAGGGACATCGTTTTGTGTTAGTTGCTATGGATTACTTTACAAAGTGGATCGAGGCAATTTCTTTGAAGAATATAACACATACGGAGGTAATTGAGTTAATCACTGAGCATATTATCCATAGATTTGGTATCCCTCAAACATTAACAACAAATCAAGGGACATCATTCGTGTCTAAGGAGGTGAGGGAATTTGCCAAATTATATAAAATTAAGTTGCTCAATTCATCTCCATACTATGCTCAAGTCAATGGTCAGCTTGAGTCTAGTAATAAGATTTTGATCAAGCTTATCAAAATGAAGATTGAGGAAAATCCAAGGAGGTGGCATGAAGTATTGTCTGAGGCTCTATGGGTACATCGCATTTCAAGCCATGGTGCTACAAAGGTTACTCCTTTTGAGTTAGTATATGGTCAAGAGGCCGTGTTGCCTATCAAGGTGAATTTGGATGCATACAGGCTTGCTAAACAAAATGATCTATCAGCTGTTGTGCATCATGATTTGATGATGGATAACATTGATGAGGTGACTGATGTGAGATTAAAAGCTCTCAAGGAAATAGATAAAGATAAAGCTCGAGTTGCCAAAGCATACAACAAGAAGGTCAAGAGCAAATCCTTTTCAGTGGAAGAATTAGGGTGGAAAACCATACTACCAATTGGATCGAAGAGCAATCGGTTTGGCAAGTGGTCACTAAATTGGGATGGTCCTTACAAAGTGATCAAAGTCATATTCAATAACTCTTATTTGCTAGAAACATTGTAAGGTGAATGTTTTAATAAAGCATTCAACGGGAAGTACTTGAAAAAGTATTTTCCAAGTGTTTGGCAAGAAGCCTAAGTGCTCTCCAAGCAATGGCCGATACATGTATTGCCCTTAGAACAAAAATAGATGGTGTATACATCGCCCTTAGCCACTGAGCAGCCGATGAGATGGGTATCGTCGCTGTTTGATTTTAATTTATTTGATTAAGTGTTTTAGGTTTATGCATCATTCACCTGAAAACATGGGGGCATATGTTGACAACCAAAATTGTCCATTTTGTGAAGTTGTAAAAATGTGAAACATACTTTACTATTACATTCCTCTCGTCGAGCCGGTAAAAAACATATATAGAACGTCTAATTTGGAGTCTAGATAAAGGAGTTATGCCCCCAGAAAGATGCTCTGTTGTTAAGAGTTTTGACTCAAGTCGGGACTTCCGATTATCGAAAGTTCTGATAGGTGTCAAGACTTTCGGGAAGCCTAAAGAAACCTGCTCGGGAGTCTAGGGTTATCCCCAAGCCAAGTCGGGACTTTCGACAGACCTAGCAAAAAAACCTGTTCGGATCTAGCCTTTTGGATTCCGATCCGAACTGTTCTAAACTCATGGGAAACTTGAAAAATAAGGCTTAGAGAGGGTTCCTACTAGGATAAGACCACCCTTCTCTATATATATAAGAGGATCATGGCCGATTGAGTTCCCATCTATCCAAGCGACAAACAAATCAATCTACTTCCTCTACTCCAACCCTTTTACTCTCTTCTCCAAGCCCCATGATGTTCATCTCTTGATTCAAGGACCAAGGATGACACCCTAGGCTTGCCAGCCAACCTAGGGCAACCCGATGATGTCCTTGCCCTGATGGGGTCCCTCCTAGGTGAGAGCTTCGATGGTTTCTTTGCTAGTTTTGCCTAAAAACTAGCCGGTTCTTCATCACGCAAGCATAGTTGGTTATCCTTTGGTGGTTTGCTTATAAACCTCTCCATTCTTCACCATGAAAGCGTGACATCCTCGCTGTGTTCTTCGGTCCATAGCGGCCCGAGCATCCAAGGCCCTGTTGGTGTGTGATTCGGATCACTTCCGAGGTCAACACAACCCAAACAACCAAGACAAGTTCCTAGCTTTTCGAATAATCTGGAGTCATGGAAAATGAACATGTGTGTATGTATCCTAAACATTATCCCCACTATATGGGTGTCACAGTTCATGGTGAGAAAAATTGAAGTCATATTTGTAACAAAGTTTAGAAAAAATGAGCCTATAACGTGTGAGACATGGTACTAAAAAGTATGACATGCTATAATTACGGTAGCAAGTTCAAATCTTGGGCTTGCGGTGGAGCGGAACCCCAAAGCCCCCTGACCCACCCAATGCTTAAGGCCCCGACCCCACCGACGCCCCTCTCCCCCTCCCCCTCCACCTCCCCCGCCGTTGCCACTACAGCCAGCTCGTAGTTTCATGACGCGTAGACCGAGAAGGCCAACCCTAGCCCACCGGCCCTGATCTCCCCAAAGTCATCGTCGTTGGCGGCGGCGGCCAGCATCGCAGCACCGGCACCCCTTCTTCACTTCCCCTCCACCTCCCCCAACCCCTCCGCTATTGCCTCATCATGGGTTCCCTCCCCGTCCCCATCCCCATTGATGTCGCCACCGTGGCCACCGCATCCACTGTTGTGGTCGCCCTAGGGAAGTGTGTGAGTGCCAGATTTGGAGGGCACATGTCCTTAGCGGCGCCATTGACACAGCGGTTGATGAGGCCATCTTGGCCACCTCCGGCGAATGCCGGTGTGGACGCCAACAGCCAAAAGGACTATGGGCCCTTCGCACAGCAGTCATCGATGGCCACGATGGCTCCTGTGGTGCCCTGCACATCGCTGCTGCAGCAAACGGTGCCGAGAAGCCTCGGCGGAGATGGACCTCGAGCCGTGCAGCCCGCTTCTGGGTCCGCATCGTCTAGGTCGCCCTTGCATCTGCCATCGACACCCCAACGTCGAGCTCACCTCTGTGGGATGCAGCATTGGAGCGTATCCACACATCCCCTTTCCATCATAGCCGTCGCTGACGCTGAAATCCATGCTCTCGCCCAACGTGGCTCCATTCTACTCGCTTTCGGGAGGGCGCACAAAGCGCCATTGGTGGGCGGATGATGACGGTGAGGAGTCCGATGATGACCACCCGACAACCTACCTAGATGTTGTCTGTCGACCAGCCCACATCCCTGTTGCATGCCTAGAATTGCTCAACTGTGGTTTCGAGTTGTGGTAGAGCGAGCACGGCATGACAGGGACATGGACAAAGACAGTGGAGTCGCAGACTACCGCGTCCATAGCTGGTGCGTGGCCTACTTGCTCGACCAATGGAGGGTCAGTGTCTCGGCCCTCTAACGCCTTGGCCGGTGTGGTCAAGTCTCCTGCCCTGACGCTGATGGGTAGCGTGAGATTCTCTAACGACAGGAGACACAATCTGCAGCCGCCTCGACCAAGAAGCGGCTTCCATAGGCCCAGAAGATCCCGACAGAGCTACACGGCAGATGTTTCAAACTGCCTTTCCTACTTACACCGAGTAGCGACCTGCTGGTTGCCACGGCATTGTCTGCACTATCACGGCTATCGTCACCTCGCTAGGGACTACAAGTGGCCTAGGCATGCCGCAGCGACGGCGTCGGAGGTAGGGTGGCGGCTCACGGCCCTCCCTGCACGTGCCACATGGTGGCTCTGATGGAGCCATGTAGGTGGCTATGGGGGGCACCAACGGCTTCCATCGTCGACGCCAGCGGCGCCAGAGGAAGCTACCGAGGGAGATCAACATTGCCTTGACGGGCAACATTGCTACTTCTACTGTCGCACGCTGCTCCCAAGAGTCTGATCCGCTCGTGGTGGCGCTGTGCGAGGGCACTGGGCCTCCCATTTGTGTCGACCCGATGCTCGATGAGCTTGCTGCCTTGCTTGAGCTCGCTGCCTCGCTTGTTGTCAGTCGATCAGCGGGTGCTTTAGCGCTTGGGCGCCCGTCTACTCCGACTGCGGCCTCTCTGGAGGTTCAGGCATTGTTGACGGACACCCGTTCGCCACCACGGATGGTTCAGCTCAGCTTCGCGGATGCTGAGGCGCTGGGGGTGGATGGTGATGATCGGCCACCTACCTCTATGCCAACTTCTCCTTCGGGCCTCGTCAGGGAGTTTGCTAGGCACGTCTCCACCCCGCTGAAGACTCCTATCCTCAAGGCGCCACCTCGATGTCGTACCTGTCGCCCTCCGTCGTCTGTCACCATCCGTCGTAGCACACGTCTGGCGGCAAAGTGTGCCTCTCGGGCCCCTAATGCCACCCTTCAAGCGCAGAAGGTGCTTGTGTCCAAGTGGGAACCCACCATCTCACAGTCATCGGATAACTAGGTAGTGGTAGACTTCCAGCGGTCTTTCCAGGGCCCGTTCGACTCCGCAAAAAGGGCCACACTTCGCGCGCTTACGAAGTTCGACGTGGCGGGGTTCGAGTGTATGTTTGTGGAGGCTTACTAGTCTCGTTGGCACCTGCCCAATTGGTTCCATAACTTTTATGTAATGTAATTTAAGTTAGGTTTATTTGGGTCGTGTTGGCTTTTATCCTTTCACGGCAATCTATGGATTACTTGGGGGATGTTGGAACCGGTCAAACTCTGTGTCTGCTTAATGAAATACGTGTTACGAGGCATGCTCGTGAAAAAAAAATACAGTAGCCATCAAACAACTACCTAAAAAACCGTGGCTTTATAATGTTTGGCAGCGAAACGAAACCGCCACGCATTCTAGCTCAACACAAGTGTCGCTCACTGTTCAATTCTTCTCAACGGAGCAACATTTATATATTGGACACCATCAGTCCCCCATCGATCTCCTGATCCTCGTCACTTGCCTAGCCCATGACTTATGATGAAGAGGTTTCGTTTCTTTCATGGAGAGAAATAATGCTCACGTACAGTAGGATAACCACGTGAGGTCGTGAGCAAAGACAGCCGGCCAGACTCCGAGGAAAAAAATATAGCTTCCTTGTTTACCTTGTCCTGCTCTTAAACTATATTTTCCTTTGTCCTGCTTGACTACAGCAGCTCTACAGAGGTTATTTGATTCGTACAGTAGCCGCTGAGTGGTGTGGCTGCAGCAAGCAACAATAGTGCTGCAGAAGCACTTCCAATCACATCACAACCTATAATGACAGAGCCAGACAGTCACAGAGTGTTTGGTTCTAGGTGGTGTTTGGAACCACTGATTAAAATTTAGGAGCTATATTGGGAGTGTGGTATATGGGGTGTTCAGACACTAATAAAAAAATAAATTACATAATCCGTCGGTACTCTACGAGATGAATTTTTTAAGTCTAATTAATTCATCATTAGAACATGTTTACTATAGCACCACATTATCAAATCATGGGCTAATTAGGTTTAAAAGATTCGTCTCGTAAATTAGTCGCAAACTATGCAATTAGTTTCGTAATTAATCTATATTTAATACTTCATTCATGTATCAAACATTCGATGTGACAGCGACTAAAATTTAGGAGGAGTATCCAAACACCCCTCAGTGTAGCCCAGGGGAGAAGAAAAGGTCAACAAAGAGATGTGATGAAGACAGGTTAAGTATGTAGTTTGCTGTACAATATAATGGCTCCGTTCGACTTACCTTATAATCCGCACTATTTAGTTTGTTTTTTTAGCTAGAATAGTATTTTTCTCTCACAACAATTCAGCCATAACAGTATTTTTTAGTTATTTCAGCTAAGTTAGTTATTTCAGCTAAGTTTCAGCAAGCTGAACGGGGCCATATATGCGAGGTGAGAGTGTGAAAGTGATCAAGTAATTTGCTATTGCTAGGTACGCGCTTTCTTCTGCTACATGTCTTCTAAAATGATTGGTGGTGTTGTAATTGTCTTTTCACGCCGTTTAACTCCTATCCTTGCCGTCGCGACCCGGTCTACTTTAAACCACTTTATGTCACGCTCTGAACTTGACATATGGAATGTTTGGTTTTTATTGGAGCTCCTAAAATTTTTGTCACATCGAATATTTAGACACTATACATATAGTATTAAATATAGACTAATTACGAAACTAATTGCACATACTTGCGACTAATTTGCGAGACGAATCTTTTAAGTCTAATTAGTTCATGATTTGACAACATGGTGCTACAGTAAACATGTGCTAATGACTGATTAATTAGGCTTAAAAAATCCGTCTCGCAAATTAGTCTCCATCTATGTTATTAGTTTTGTAATTAATCTATATTTAATGCTCCTTATTAGTATCTAAACATTCGATGCGATATAAATTTTAGGAACGACTAAAGAACCAAACAGCCCTATAATATGCCATTCATGACATCTCACTAACACAATACCTATTGTCGGTATTTATGTAGGAGTGCTCTCAAAATCTAAACCCTTTTTCCTAATTAACCAATTGAGCTTGATGCTAAACTCGAGCTTGCCACTGCAATGGTTAGATTCATAGTCATGTAATATAACTCTTCCCGATCTTCCTTGTCTGTCACCCATTAGTCGAAAATTGCATTTAACTCATATGTCATCATACATATACATATGAGAATTGAGGTATAATCTGACCGGTCTTTTGTCATGACCAAGCAAGGTTTGGTAAACAATGTGTCGTTATATCCTCCAAACAAATCATAGAAACTCCATTCCAGGCACAAATACAATTATGTGCTCATCTGTCTGGGCCTCTATTATCGATGCCCTATATTTGTCCATGTGTGGACTGGATCAACAGTAGTTGCAGTACACCTAGTTGACAACCAAAAATGTCCATTTTGTGAAGTTATCCAAATGTGAAACGGACTTCACCATTACGTTCCTCTCGTTGAGACGGTAAAAAAACATATATGGAACGTCTAATTCGAAGTCCGGATGAAGAAGTTATGTCCCTTAGAAAGATGCCACGTTGTCGGGAGTTCCGACCCAAGTCGGGACTTCCGAGTGTCGGAAGTTCGACGGGTGTCGGGACTTCCGGGAAGCCTGAAGAAATCTGCTCTGGTGTCTGGGGTTATCCCTATGTTGGGAGTTCCGACAAAAGTCAGGAAGTTCCGACTGTCGGGAGTTTCGACCCAAGTCGGGACTTCCGACATACCTGACAGAAAATCCTGTTCGGATCTAGCCTTTTGGATTCCGATCCGAACTGTTCCAAACTTGTGGGAAACTTGGAAAATAAGGTTTGGAAGAGGTTTCCTACTAGGGATAAGACCACCCCCCTATATATATATGAGAGGATCATGGCTGATTGAGTTCCCATCTATCCAATCGTCAAATAAATCAATCTACTACCTCTACTCCAACCCTTTTATCCTCTTCTCCAACCCCCATGCTGTTTCATTCTTTGATCCGACGACCAAGGATGGCGCCCTAGGCTTGCCGGCCGACCTAGGGCAATCCGACGGACGTCCTTGCCCTGACGAGGTCCCTCCCGGGCGAGAGCTTCAACGGTTTCTTTGCTAGTTTGCCTAAAAACTAGCCGATTCTTCGTCACGTAAGCACGTTGGTTATCCTTTGGTGGTTTGCTTGTAAACCTCTCCATTCTTCACCAAAAAAGAGTGACATCCTCGCTGAGTTCTTTGGTCCTGTAGTGGCCTGGTTGTTCAAGGCCCTATTGGTGTTTGATTCGGATCACTTCCGACGTCAACACACTTTTTGGCGACTCCGCTGGGGACGATTGGTTCAGCTATCTCTTATAACCGATCTCTCTGACCGTAGCCTTACTTTTCATTGATCTATCTTCTTGAGCTCGCCATTACCGTTACATCTGGCCCAAAAGGTCGATCGCATCTAGTTTTGACCCCTTGTGATCTTGTTTGTGATTTTGCAACAAGTTGCGCTACTTATTGAAAAATTCAGCAAGGCGGTCAAGTTATAAGTCATGAAGTAGCCAAGGTGTTGCATCACAATATTACTACAATCACCCTGAGGTACAACTTGCAAATGCATCTTATGATCCTAATAGTTATTTTGCAAGTTCTATGAGCTCTCATATTGGTGTTGCTAGCTGTTATGATACTAGATATATTACATCGTCTAATACTTTTGTTAATGCTCCTCATCATACACATCATAATTATGAATATTATGGTCAAGAGCTGATGCATGTTGTAAATTCTTCGAGTTTTGATGCTACTAGCAACATACAACACGTAAATTGTTATTCATCGGCTATAAGTTCACAATGTGTGGTTCCACCACAAGACATGCCGATGAATGAGAGAATTGGCTATAACAATGCTAATTATTTAGCCAATTGCTCTGAAAATTCAGCACCATATGCCAATGCTCCTATTCATAATTCGGCTCCATATGTTACTCCCAACTTGAGCCAAATTAATGAAAATTTAGCAAGGTGTTTAAGTGCTAATACTTATGATTTGGCTTCACGTGTTACTATTAACCATAGCCAAATCAATGAAAATTCAGCACATTATGCAAAGATCAATGCTCACAATTCGGCTTTATATTTCGCTCTTGACCATAGCCGAATTAGTGAAATTTTAGCAAGGCATTCGAGTGCTAAAACTCGTGATTTGGCTCCACATATTGCTAATAATTGTAGCCGAATCAATGAAAATTCAGCAATGTGTGCACTTGCAAACAATCATGATTTAGCTTCATTTGTTGCTCTCAAATCAAGTCGAATCGATGAAGATTTAGCCCATGCTAGGAATCCATATGGTTCCTCTAAATGGAAGGTGCCCACTTATCATAGACCGTACCCATTATGCTATGATTACTTGAAAACTCCTAATGGTTGGTGGGTACCTGATTTTTATGAATTTAGTGGTGAAGATGATAAAGCCACTATGGAACATATTAGTATATATCTCTCACAGCTGGGTTTTGCCGGTAAAGAAGACTATATGAGAGTGTGAAATTTTCCTTTATCTCTCACCGGTATTGCCTTTGCATGATTTACATCTTTGTCGCAATGTACTATTGGTTCATGGTCTCAATTAGAGGAGCAATTCTATGAATATTTTGGAAAGACTAAAGAGAAAAGACCGATCACAGTTGAGTCATCGGCTAAAAGAGGATTGCTAGTGGGCATGAAAGAAAGAATTGATCCGGATGTAAGCAAAGGTTCGGCTACAAAAGCCGAACAATACAATATCCTTTCTGAATCAATCACATCTCAAAAAACAAGTCTTGCTACAAAAAAATATGGAAAATGCAAGAAACTAGCTAGACTTGATTTTTTAGGAGCTAAAGGGGTTGTACACTTATCTAGTGATTACCGCATCATTGATGGAGATCAAGCCCCTATAAGCAACAAAGGAGGGCTGCCTGCCTACTCAGAATCGGCTAAGCTAACTTCAAAGTCAGCTGAGCTGATTGTTGTCTGTCCTGAGTCAACTAGGTTGACTGCCTATACCACCTTCCCTGAGTTGGCTAGGCCAACTTCCCAGTCAGCCAAGCCAACTGCCCTTGCTAGTGCTCAAGTCGGCCTCGCCGATTTCTAGTCGGCTAAGCCAACTTTCTCGGTCTCGGCAGCTATCGATGCATCTTTGGATGATTCAGCACTTATTGTTGATCATTCTCTAGAGATGAAGAGCAACATCATGCAAATCAAGGACGTGCACCTTTTCAACATGATCAACAAGGTAGAAAACACAAATATTTTGCTCAAATTCCAATCTGGTCATACTATTTTAATTTCTACATCTATTAGAGATATCCTTGCTAATTATTGTAATAGACCGATTGAGAATAGCAATTTATTTGTTGATGATAAAATAAATTCAGATTCTATCGGCCAAGACATTGTTCCATATGGCAAGGCCGATAGTGGTAATTTGTCAAAGCTAAAGCTTCTTGTAAGCAATTGCAAAGGTGTGACCGAATGGATTGATAATAAATCCGATCCATTCATTTGCCTAGCTTTAAAGCCGACTCCACAAAAGAATCGGCTAAAGAAATCAAAGTACACCTTTGACTTTGCTTTTTGTGATCATGTCTTTGATGTCTTGCTCAAGAATAATTTTATTAGAATCATTGATCATAATGCTTTGCCATCTGTTAAAAATTTAGAAGAGCTTACATATTGCAAATGGCACAATTCTTATAATCATAATACCTCTAGTTGCAATATGTTTCGTCGAGTAATCCAATCGGCCATTGATAAAGGATGATTGAGATTTTCTAAAGCTCAACACATAGACCAATTGGATTCAATTGGTCTTGATGGCAAATAGGTTTTAAATCGGCTTGTATTAGTCGATTCACTCAAAGCTCAAAGCTTGAACGCCTAAGAGAGAGATGTGGAGCCCTCAAGTGAAGGCAAGGTTGTTGTTAATGAATTGCAAATGGAAGATATTCTAGAGGACAACAAAGTTATCATAGTTCCAGAAGACACTGGGGGCAGCTGAAATCTCTCCAACCAAAGCAAAAGCCGATTGATCTCGTTGAGCAAGGGGAATCGGCTAAGGATCCTCCTTTGGAGCATGTCTGTCAAGATGGGGAGAAAGAGGATGCTTGTAAAGCTAATGGAGGTAAAGGCCATGACAAACAAAGAAGTAAAAGGCCAAAACTCAGCTTCGAGGAACTTCTAGCTAAATATGAGAAGATAGGAGAAGCAAATATCACCAAGCGGCCAAAGAAAGTTCATTCATCAAAATTGCCTCCAAAGCGTAAGTCTCAAGAGTGGAATCGGCAAGGAGATAAACCTCACACAGCAGTATCATATTCTCCTTTTATGCATCCAATTCCCATGTCGTATGGACCACAACCCACATATTTTTATCCTTATTCATCTTGGGGCTGGTTTGATGAAGAGAACCATGTTCCACCATATTTGAGGCCAGAATATGTAGAGTATGCAGCTCCTAGAAATTTAGAGAGATCATCATCTTATAAAGACCATTTTGATCAAAATTGGTCTAGAGCTCAACCAAAGAAGAAAGCGGTAAAGCAAGTTTACCACGTGAAGTATGATGGCCGAAAGAACAAGAGTTCAGATCTAATTCAACTATTGAAAAGCCGATTACATTGCTGAAAAATTTGGCTATTGATGGCAAAGAAGTGGGGAAATCATCTATTGATATTGTAGGTGCCAAATCTGAACAAAAGAAGATGGGAGTGCCCAAAATCAAGAAAGATTTGCCGCTGTCCAAAATAGAAATAAAATTGATATGCTCAGTCAGTTTACCAAAGTGGCAAGAGAAGAAGTTACATAAGCTTAGTGCAGAGAAGCTGAAGGGAAAAGGCTTGGCATGGGTTCCTAAAGGAAGTATTCAAGCCCAGAAGGATGATGTTCAAGCAAGTGGTGCAACAGAAACAAAGGAGAGGAGATTCAAGAAACAATTGCCAAGTTGGATGTTTGCACCAAATCATCAAAATTATTGGTCATGGCATCATCCATATTCTTTGCCTATGCCTATGTGGAATTCATCCCCTAGGTATGCATGGTTATCCCTTAGCTTCTTATTTTGATCCTTGGTGTGGATCTTTATGTTATGGAGGATTGCCAAATTATTTTTCTTACCAATAATCAAGAGCCAAAATATTTTGTTTTGGCTATGCATATTTATGTGGATGAATTCATATGGCCGATATTTTGATATCACCCTTAGTATAAAATATAGTCGATGAATGCTTGCAACCATCGTGCTATTAGAAAGCCCCCATGGAATTTACTTTGATGGCCTTAAGGCCCGGGGGGCATGATATATGCATTTTGATTTACTTCATGGATGTGACAATGTGATTAGTCGACTTGCAAATAAGGCCAAGGTATTGGCATAATCATTATTTCTCACAATGGTGCTATTGGAGACATCAAGCCGATGAAAATTATATCTGCACCAACATTTGAGCCGAATGTGAAGTTTTCTTATTCGGCTTGGCCATATTGCAATCCATGGGGTATAACATGTTGAAGCCTATGGTGATTCCTTGCTAGTGGTACAACAAGTTGCTAGTGAATTTCAATGTTTAGAAGGATCACTAAGAGCTTGTCTTGATGCTTGCCTTGATGTTATTGATTATTTTGCCGAATTTCGAATTTGGCATATTTCGAGGCATAAAAATCAAAAGGCCAACATGTTAGCTCAACAAGCATCTGGCTATGAAATCAGTAGACATAATTTCCATATTCAAGAATAGCCGATGCATGAAGATTTCAATTTTTCCTATGTAGGTACAGACCAGTCGGCTAAGCCGACTGACCAAGTTCAGCTCAGCCGACTACTCTTCTGTTGCGGCCAAGTCAGCTAAGCCGACTACCCTAGTCGGCCAAGCCAACACCTCCAAATAGGCTAAGCCAACTGGCCCTGTTGGCTCAGCCGACTCCCCTGTGACCAGCCCAGGTCAATTCGCCCAAGAAGCTATCAAATCGGCCCAATATAACTTCTAGTGATGTTGGGGCCGATTTAGAAGATTGGAGGACTCCCTTGTTGAGATATCTACGTGGTCCAAGTGCCAAAATTGATAAAAGTGTTCGGTCCAAGTGCCAAAATTGATAAAAGTGTTCGGCGGAGCGCTTTCAAATATGTATTGCATAATGATGAGCTCTATCGAAGAACCGCCGAAGATTTGCTGCTTAAGTGCTTGGGATCAGATTAGGAAAGAGTGGCTATGGGAGAAGTCCATGAAGGCATCTATGGGTATGTACCAATCGGCCCCAAAGATGAAGTGGTTATTGCATAGAGCCGGTTTCTATTGGCCTACTATGATGGCCGATTGTTTTCGCTACTACAAAGGTTGTGAAGAGTTCTAGAAGTTTGGAAATATTCAGCTTGTGCCTGCTGTTGTGCTTCATCCTATCATCAAACCATGGCCTTTTCGTGGTTGGGGTTAGACTTCATTAGCCAAATATATCCCCCATCTTCGAAGGGACACCTGATTTGTATTAGTTGCTATAGGATTACTTTACTAAGTGGACCGAGGGAGTTCCTTTGAAGAATATGACACACAAGGAAGTAATTGAGTTCATTACTGAGCATATTATTCATAGATTCAGGCATCCCTCAAACATTAACTACAGATCAAGGGACTATCATTTGTGTCTAAAGAGATGAGGGAATTTGTTGAATTATATAAGATCAAGTTGCTCAATTCATCTCCATACTATGCTCAAGCCAATGGCCAAGCTGAGTCTAGTAATAAGACTTTGATCAAGCTCATCAAAAAGAAAATTGAGGATAATCCAAGGAGATGGCATGAAGTTTTGTCTAAGGCTCTATGGGCACATCACATTTCAAGGCATGATACTACAAAGGTTACTCCTTTTGAGTTAGTATATGGTCAAGAGGCCGTGTTGCCTGTCGAAGTGAATTTGGATGCATACAGGCTTGCTAAACAAAATGATTTATCAGTTGTTGTGTATCATGATTTGATGATTGATAACATTGATGAGGTGACTGATGTGAGATTAAAAGCTCTCAAGGAAATAGAGAAGGATAAAGCTCGAGTTGCCAAAGCACACAACAAGAAAGTCAGGAGCAAATCCTTCCAAGTGGGAGAATTGGTGTGAAAAACCATACTACAATTGGATCGAAGAGCAATCAGTTTGGCAAGTGGTCATCGAATTGGGAAGGTCCTTACAAAGTGGTCAAAGTTATATTCGGAAATTCATATGTGCTAGAGACATTGCAAGGTGAACATCTCACGAGAGCATTCAATGGGAGGTACTTGAAAGGGTACTTTCCAAGTGTTTGGCAAGAAGCCTAAGTGCTCACCAAACAATGGCTGATACATGTATTGCCCTTAGAAAAAATGGCCAATGTATACATCATCCTTAGCCACTGAGCAGCCAATGAGATGGGTATCGTCGCTGTTTGGTTTTAATTTATTTGATTAAGTGTTTTCAGGTTTATGCACCATTCACCTGAAAACAAGGGGCATATGTTGACAACCAAAAATGTCCATTTTGTGAAGTTGTCAAAATGTGAAATGGACTTCACCATTGCGTTCCTCTCATTGAGATGGTCAAAAAACATATATGGAACGTCTAATTCGAAGTCCAGATGAAGAAGTTATGCCCTCAGAAAGATGTCACTGTTGTCGGGAGTTCCGACCCAAGTCGGGACTTCCGACTGTCGGAAGTTCTGATGGGTGTTAGGACTTCTGGGAAGCCTAAAGAAATCTGCTCTGGTGTCTAGGGTTATCCCTACGTCAGTAGTTCCGACAAAAATCGGAAGTTCCGACTATCGGGACTTCCGACCCAAGTTGGAACTTCCGACATATCTGACAGAAAATCATGTTCGGATCTGGTCCTTTTGGATTCCGATCCGAACTATTCCAAACTCATGGGAAACTTGGAAAATAAGGTTTGGAGAGGTTTCCTACTCGGATAAGACCACCCCCCTCTATATATATGAGAGGATCATGGTCGATTGAGTTCTCATCTATCCAATCATCAAACAAATCAATCTACTACCTCTACTTCCAACCCTTTTATCCTCTTCTCCAACCCCCATGCTGTTCATCCTTTGATCCGACTGACCTAAGGATGGCACCCTAGGCTTGCTGGCCTGACCTAGGGCAATCCGACGACATCCTTGTCCTAACGGGGTCCCTCCCGGGCGAGAGCTTCGACGGTTTCTTTGCTAGTTTGCCTGAAAACTAGCTGGTTCTTCAGTCACGTAAGCACGTTGGTTATCCTTTGGTGGTTTGCTTGTAAACCTCTCTATTCTTCACCACAAAAGAGTGGCATCCTCGCTGCGTTCTTTGGTCCAGTAGCGGCCCGAGAATCCAAGGCGTCAACAACACCCTATCCTATAGCCCTGTCAGATAAAGGAGACATGGGGGGAGAGAGAGAGAAGCTTCTATGAGTACCTTCATCCCTACAGATCGCCAACGCTAGATCCCAGTCTCTGCTGCATATGTTGCTTGCATATGTATTTTTATCACATTATCTGTTGTTCATCTATATTGGCTCCGTTCGCTTCGCTGAAAAAAGAAACTAAAACACTGTTTTGGCTGATTTGTTGTGAGAGAAAAATATTATTCCGGTCGGAAAAAGAAGCCAAAGAAGCTGGATTTTAATAGAAGCGAACATGGCCATTTATTGCTTGCATATGTTAATCTATTGATTTAACCATTTCGGGAGTTTTTTTTAAATAATTACGAACTAATAATTTATAGCCTAATCAGCCAATTACTGTAATTCCAACTATCACAAATATTACTATTCTTGTCTTTGTCTATCATGTTCATCTGTTCAAAGGAGGGCGATGCAGAAAGGCGGACCTTGTGCACTCTGTCATGCCTTCCAAAATTTCACCATCACACTGACTACTACTTCAGCCGTCTGGCCTAACATATCTTACAATCAGCGAAATCAAAACAGACCAACATCCACGCTGCAATTGCCGGTTGCCAGGATTGAGGTCACTCAAAATACACATATTACATGTGGATTGCTAAGGAAGAGAAAATGTCAGTGAGTATCAAAAAGTCTTAACTGATCACTAATGCAATTTTGTCAAAAACAATGTTTTGAACAGTTTTGAAATTACATATGTCACAGATAATAGAACCTGGCCTTGTTGCACAAAAAAATGGAACCTATATCTATTCTATATCACCTTTGCCAAGTATGAAGAAATTTGGATCACATTTGCTAATTAAATTAGAGTGATTGTCGACAGAATATTCGTCGGTAGTCCTTCGAGGGGTATCCCACGAAGGTAGATTGATCGGCAGAGAGACGTGTAATCAAGAACAAGAAGGCAACAGAGACACACGAGTTAGACATGTTCAGTCCATTAGTATGACGTAATACCCTACTCATGTGGTCTATTGGTTTGTATTAGCTATCGTATGATATTGCGTGAGTTTGGAGGGGGTCCTTTACCCGCCTTATATAGTCCAGGGGGTAGGGTTACAAGTTGGTTAGATCTGAGAGATAACCTAGAAAGTAATAACAGATTACAAGAATCTTGGGATCATACATATCCTAATAGATCTCGTAGTATCTTTAGGATATCTTCTCGGTGTCTTGCTGGAGGCACCGAGCAGAGTCAGTGCCCCGCAAGGCTTCATCTTGTGGGCTGTCATGGGTATCTAGGGTTGTACCCCCCACAGCTAGTCCCCGAGCAGCCTTGTACTTGTTGTGCAACGCCGTCTTGAGCTCGTTCGAGCAGGTGCGAACAAAGTCGAGCAGTCAAACTCATGGTCCGACCACCCTGATGAGTTGCTGAGTAGTTGTGAGCAATTGCCAGAGCAGCGTGAACCATTGCCGAGCAGCGCGAACCATTATTGAGCAGCATGAACCATTGCCGAGCAGTGTAATCCAAGTACGACTTACCATAAGGGTGTAAGGAGCTCAAGTTCAGAATCAAAATTTCTTCGCAGTGGACCAAGTGTGCCCACTTAGAGTCCGACCACGACAAAAGGGAGATAGTCTTCTTCAGCTTAAGAGGCACGGAGTCTTCTAGATTAAAGCAAACACATTCATCGCAAG
Source organism: Miscanthus floridulus (assembly GCF_019320115.1). Lineage (NCBI taxonomy): Eukaryota > Viridiplantae > Streptophyta > Magnoliopsida > Poales > Poaceae > Miscanthus > Miscanthus floridulus. The sequence goes on from NC_089592.1 coordinate 18,285,660, forward strand.
GTGAAAGTGTGCCCACTTTAATAGAGATGGGGCTCCCGATCTTCCGTCAGGTGATGGTAACTATCGTTGTGGCGGAGAATGACACACCGATCCTGGCTTTAGATCGAAAGATCAAACCCTACAATTTAGCACCACAGCTCCTCTAGTTATCAACCGAGTCATGGACTAGATTGACCTCGCCAAGAAGGCTAATCCCTGCCTGCACAATGAAGAACACAAGCAAGAACAAGAAAGATCGCAACCAAATTGCAGATGTATGATTAATCTCACGAGTTGGGGTCTCATAAACCGATGAACGACGAAACTGTTCTTGATAGAATAATCTAAGCAAAACCCAAAACCTAATGACAGTGGCAGCGTATGATTATAAAGGTCTTAGGGTCATCGCCTACCCTAGATGCGCCCCCTAATGGGCCCAAACACGATACACGGTCCAACGGACCAAAAGTAGGTGTCGCAGCACCCTAACAGATTCTAGACGCTGACTTGTTTTGACTATGCCTATTGATTCCGAAGAGGTTTTGATATGAAACCACTTGTATTGGCTTCCTTATCAAATTAGCTTTCCATCCATATGTGGATCATCGAAAACGGAGTTCGGATGCGTCCTGGGCGTCCGTTTTATTGTAGACTGGTCCTGACGGCCGAGGCAGACTCGAACTCGGATTGGACTGGGCCTCTGGCTTGGCTTGGACGCCATTGCTGGCCTCCTAAGGTGGTGGCCAAGGAGGAGGACTGTCCAAGGCCATCTCTTAGGTGTTCTCCATCTTCTTGGGGCATGCTCCAACTTGGGCCTGGGTCCCAAGGATGTCTAATAAGCCCATGACGACAGTAGTAGCTCCCGCTAGAAATAGTGACAGAATATATTGGTGATTTGGAGGCCTTGTCCGACATGATATTGAGATGGGACTAGATCTATTTGAAAGCTTATCAAACAAGCTTTCCTATCAAGTGCTCATTGACCTCGATCGCACTTCCAGATGGATGAGTTATGGCCTTCCCAATGAGGCACTATCGGGCTGCCGACTGAACCAAAAGTTCAACTTTGATGAACTTCCATTATGAAACACATTTGAACCTACAATCAAATAGTGACATGTACATGTGGAACCAAGTGAATTATAACCAAAGCCACTATGCAAATGTAGGAACGAGCGCACCTTATAATCATTGTTCGTATCCGAAGGTGCCATATCCTCATCATCCTCCCCTTCTTGATAACAAACCGTCCTCGGTTTAGGATTAGCTGAAGGAAACGTTGTTGGTAGTAGCCAACATTGCTCCCCTTCTTGAAATTTAACATGTTTCTTTATAACAAAACTAGGGAAACTCGACATGACAAGATTATAGCAATTGGAATCATTTGGTTGATCATACTTTTGCGCAATATTAGGATATTTTAGAGTTGAACAAATATAGACACGATACACCATATACTCTCCATTACAATTATATTTTCCAATAAAATGATATGTACAAGTAGACAACCATGGAAATTCAACACATTTAAGTTTCTCTTCTAAACTACTAAGAGCATATAAAGTATCAAACTCAATATAACCCAAAGTATTTGAAGAATACAATAATTTCTTTTCTTTTTTTCGGTAGCAATGGGAAGCAACATGTTATGTTCAGCATAAGTAATTGGTTCCAAAACATGGAAAACTAAAGCATCATCAACTAATTCATCTTTATCACAAGGAACATCAAGGCAAATTATCACGAGACAAAGATAAATCAAGAGAGGGTTCCACTAACAATTGCTCTATGATAGCATAGGTTTGTGGAAAAATTTAGTACATTAAGACAATTTTCACCTTTCAGTGAGTGTAGCACCATGGGCATTACCTGTGTTCTCAGCAGGAGTAATAGGTGCATTGTGAAGTGATGGTTCTGAATTTGCATATGAGGTTGTGAGCTCCTCATTTTCTTCCATGTCATCCTCTCGCTTATGGATATTATCCTAGCAGAAGGTTAGTCATAGCAAGAGGAATAACAACAGATTCTTTCTCCCAATGGTGCACCTCATCATATGAAATCAAAACAGGAGGTGGATTAACAAAGGTTTCTCGCATAAGAAGTTTCATATCATTCCAAGTTTGAGGTTTATCAGAAGGATCTAAAGACTCCCACCAAGATAAAGCAGAATGTCGCAAAACACTAGCTGCATTTTTACCTTCCTCCTTGGACACATAAAGCGTGTAGCAAATATGTTGTCGATGGCAATTTCCCACTCCGTGTACTCATCAGCACCTATACCATCATAAGTCGGTGGATACGAACAACCTATCATTGTTAGAAGACAGCAAAAGACAATACAAAAATATTATCCCTATCAAATGACTACATGGTTGCAGTGGTGTCACTTTTGACAGCAAGTGGAAGCGTCTTACCAAGCTCTTACAAAGTTCTTACCAATGCAAGCAGTGGGCGGTACAACCGGTGACCGGTTCAGTGACTACCTATGAGGTAGTGGTACCTGAGATTGCAAGGACCTTTTTTCTGTACTGATCTGAAGTATATATGTGGAGCTTGGGAGGCACGAAAAAAAACAAATATATATGTGGCACACAAGTCAGTGACAGACAGCAATATTGAATAAATGTCCAGAGCACTTGTCCTAGTTGCTGGCCTATACGTGTTCCTATCACCAGTTGTGATAAACAAGAGGGGAAACAAGGATGAAAGGAAAACAAGTATTAAAGGTAGCAACGGATATGAATAAGGCAAAAGGTACCACAAACAATAGAGCTATTGAGTGTTCCTTATGTGCTCCTTTTCGATATCTTCTATTCTCTTTTACTATTTTTTTTCTTTTATTTTTTTTGTCCAATCTTTTTTTCTTGCTTTTGCTTCTTTTGATATTTTTTTTCTCAGCAAGGAGCACACAAGAATAAACCACAAAAAAATTTGAGCTCAATTGAATAAAAGATGTGGCCTATAGAAAATTAGGACTGTGCTCTAAAAAGCATACCAAAACTTGTGGGCCCTAGAAACTCAATTTTCCTAATCGAATTTCGTAAATCTAATTTTTGTGAACCCTAGCTATGCTAGGATGAAATAGATCTAAAATTTTCTGGCGTTCTCCGTAGATATAAAATTTTCCCCATTTCGAGTTCGGATACAAAAGTTATGACTATTTTAAGGAAGCTGCTCGAATAAGGGTTTTAGTGGACACAAGATGCAAACCGATGGTGATACGGCATAGCGGCGGGTGGAGGGATCAACACAAACTAGAAAAGAACACAATCTAAACCAGCAACAAGACTTTGACCTAGGACACAAACTCAACAAAGCGGACTCTGAAACTGAATCATGCAAAGGCTATGGTGCGGATGGTTATAGGATAGGAAACAAATATGACATTGGACTATGGGACGAATACGAAACACTCAAACTAGGGAATAAAAGTGAACCTGACGGCATACCTTAGCTCTGATACCACTTAATGGAGATGGGGATCCTAATCTTCCGTCAGGTGATGGTAACTATCGTTGTGGCGGAGAATGACACACCGATCCGGCTTCAGATCGAAAGATTGAACCCTGCAATCTTAGCACCACAACTCCTTTGGTTATCAACCGAGTCATGGACCTAGATTGACCTCGCCAAAAAGGCTAATCCCTACCTGCGCAACAAAGAACACAAGCAAGAACAAGAAAGATCGCAATCAAATTGCAGATGTATGATTAATCTCACGAGTTGGGGTCTCACAAACCGATGAACGGTGAAACTATTCATGATAGAATAATCTAAGCAAAACCCAAAACCTAATGATGGCGGTGGCATATGATTATAAAGGTCTTAGGGTCATCGCCTACCCTGGACGCGCCCCCTAATGGGCCCAAACACGATACACGGTCCAATGGACCAAAAGTAGGTGTCGCAGCACCCTGACTAGATTCTGGACACTGACTTGTTTTGACTATGCCTGTTGATTCCGAAGAGGTTTTGATATGAAACCACTTGTATTGGCTTACTTATCAAATTAGCTTTCATCCATATATGGATCATTGAAAACGGAGTTCAGGATGCGTCCTGGGCAGTCCAGTTTTATTGCAGACTGGTCCTGACGGCCGAGGCAGACTCGAACTCGGATTGGACTGGGCCTCTGGCTTGGCTTGGATGCCATTGCTGGCCTCCTAAGGTGGTGGCTAAGGAGGAGGACGTCCAAGGCCATCTCTTAGGTGTTCTCCATCTTCTTGGGGCATGCTCTAACTTGGGCCTGGGTCCCAAGGATGTCTAACAAGCCCATGACGATAGTGTAGCTTCCGCCAAAAATAACGACAGAATATATTGGTGATTTGGAGGCCTTGTCGACATGATATTGAGATGGGACTAGATCTATTTGAAAGCTTATCAAACAAGCTTTCCATCAAGTGCTCATTGACCTCGATCGCACTCCTAGATGGATGAGTTATGGCCTTCCCAATGAGGCACTGTCGGGCTGCCGATGAACCAAAAGTTCAACTTTGATGAACTTTCATTATGAAACACATTTGAACCTACAATCAAATAGCGACATGTACATATGGAACCAAGTGAATTATAACCAAAGCCACTATGCAAATGTAGGAACGAGCGCACCTTATAATCATTGTTCGTATCCAAAGGTGCCATGTCCTCATCACACTTAGTCCCCGAGCCTGACAGTAGATGACGTAGTCATGTGGTGCCAGGGTCCTAAAGTAGAAAAATAGTAAAAGACCAGCTAAGCAGGCAGCTAGTCCTCATGCATAGCCCCAAGATGAGAACAAGCACATTCACTGCAAGGTGAAAGTATGCCCACTTAGTCCTCGAGCCTGATAGTAGATGACATGGTCACGTGGTGCCAGGGTTAGAAATAGTAGACAACTGAAGAAAATCCCCAGCGTCATGGAGAACCAACTTGTAGAGATGGAATAGTCCTAGAGCCACAAGTGAAAGTATCAGCGAAGTCAAACCATGGAGAAAAAACAAAAGTAATGGTTGTTCAGTATTGGTTACTGAGCCTCAATAAATGGCGACGAAGTCAGCGAATATTCGGCGAGTATTAACCAATTGCAGCGATAAATGGGTGATACGGGTCGCATGGTTGCACGAAGGCCCAGGTAACGGCTGAAAGGTCCTTGTGTGGTTTTGGTAATTGAGTGACAACCTAGGTGGACTAATTGTGTTTATATGAGATACACTAGGTGATTAGTCCATAGGTACATATGTGTGAGCAACATATGCCATGAAGGTGAAAATGGCTTGGAGATGTTGCAAAGCTCACACGTGTGATGATGAAGGAGCTCATTGCACATGAGACATGACATTGAGTCATGTGATCAAGGTGGAGAAGATCAAGACAAGACTTGGCTTGATAGGACCGGTTGCAAGCGTGAAGGGCAAGTCGGAGGCTTTGGAGCGATGGACCGCTGTGGTGATGAAGCTTAAGCAAGACTTGGTGCCGATGGACGAAGGCAACGGTGAAAAGCAAGTGAAGTCAAGATCGATGAACCAATATGATCACATGATGATATGAAGTGGATCATATCATTATTGATCATGTTGGTGAATGTGTTGCATCAACATTAGAGGAAGATGGAATGGAATGCGCAAGGCAAAGGTATAACCTAGGGCATTTCATTTCACCGGTCATAGGTGTGTAGAGAAGTTGATGACTGGGTTTAGGATAGATGGCCAGTACTATCAAGAGGGGCAAACTTGTTTGCATATCGGTCATCTAATGCCACTCGAGTGATCTAACTTTGCATCGTCGCTAGGATTGAGTGGCGTGGTAAGTTGAGTGGCTAATCCTTTGGAAAATGATTGTGAAAATGCTAACACACATACACATGGTGACGTACACTTGGTGCTGTTGGCACATTTCTAAAGGAGATGAAGTTGGAGTTGATGTGGATCAACTCGGCGATGGAACAGAGGTGAGAAGGGTTCGGAACTCCACCGGCGCCCTGTTTCAAAAAGATAGGGTCTCACAGAGTGGACTAGACACTAGTCACATAGTGACCGGACGCTGGGTTCTAGCGTCCGGTCAGTAGTGGCAGTTAGCAGGGCAGGCGTCGGTCATCGACCAGGACGCTGGTGCTAGAAGTGACTGGACGCTGGGCGTATGCGTCCGGTCAAGGTGACATATGATGATGCAGATATAGCATTGTTGCTAGAGGTGACCGGACGCTGGTGCTACGTCCGATCAGCGACCGACCAGACGTGTCCGGTCATGTCTGGTACCTTACTGGAAATGATCAGATGCTGGGGTTGCTGAGTCTGGTCAAGTTCAAGCTACTACGTCCGATCGACAGATGACCATGTTGAGATTGGGTAAACAGTATTTGAAGAAGGGGACACGTGGCAGTGCATCGCACGAACTGGACGCTAAGGTTCAGCGTCTGGTCGATCGGACTGGAGCATTCGGTCGTCCCAACTTTTGCCCTAGTGAAGGGGTAACGACTCTATTTGGTTGTGGGGTTATAAATAGAAGCCATGGTCAGGCCTTGGGCTGTAAGCTGAGCACACTAGAGCCTTGGTGGCTTGTGTAGTAGTGCTTGGGAGCCCTCCATCTCACATATACTTGATAGTGATCATTCGATTGTGTGAGAGAGCGATTCTAGTGCGATTGCATCATGAGGTTGTATCGAGTGGCACTAGGTGATCGAGTTGCAAGCCAGGTGGTGCTTGTTACTCTTGGAGGTTGCCACCTCCTAGACGGCTTGGTGGTGGTCTCCTGTTGAAGCCCGCAAGAAGCTTGTGCGGTGCTCTAGAGAAGAGCTTTGTGAGGGGCATTGTGCTCGCCCCGTAGGAGCCACGAAGAGCAACTCTAGTTGAGCGTGTCATTGAGCCACCCTCACTTTTGGGGTAGGTTCTTGCGGTGCCTGACATGCAGGGCTTGGCGGGTGATGCCAATTAGTCGCCAAACCACCAAGTGAGCAGTCGACACAATGGGGACATAGCGTGTTGGCATGCACGTGAACCTCAGGAGAAAATCACCGTGTCAACCTTGTTCTTCCCGTTGATTTGCATCCTCGTTACACAAGCTTGTAATTACTTTCATTACATTGTGCTTGTGTAGTTGCTCTTGTAATTAGTTATCTTGTGTAGCTTACTAGTTACCTTCTTGCTTGTGTAGCATAGAAGTAGCTCCCTTGCGTGGCTAGTTTGGTTTGTGTAACCTTGTTAATCACTTTGGTTAGTTTGTATAGCTAAGTATTTGCGCTCTCTAATTTGGCATTGGTTGCCTTGTTATTGAGCATTGCTAGTGAGCTTAGTTGGCTTTGTGCTTTTGCTTACTAGCATGTGTACGAGCTCCCTTGTTGCATAAAGTACTAGTGGCATAGGTTTGTGTGACCTTGCTCCTAGAATTGGTTAGGTGAGCTCTAGCTAGCCCAGCACCTTTGTTGCTTAATTAGTATCTTTGGAAGGTGCTAGAGAACATAGAGAGAGGGGTGTAGTCTTAGCTAGACTAATAGTTCTAATTCCGCACTTGTTTCGGTTAGCCGACGTGATTAATTTTAGAAAGGACTATTCACCTCCCCCTCTAGTCCACCATCTTGACCCTTCAATGGCCCATTACTATATCGCTATATCACTGAATACTTCTCGGAAGGGATAGAACACCAGGTGGTTCTACATGAAGCAAAGCCATCCTACAATCTGTTGTGACGTTGACCACATCCTGGAGAACCAAAAGAGTTGGTCGAAGAAACTGAGCAGTGCCGACATGGAGCAGGTGAGGGAGCTCCTCGACCTAATAAAAGGCGTGGAGATTAATGGTGGACTAGTAGTGGCAAGCTTCATTGCGCAGTCGCGTCTAGCCCTATAAGGAGAGGGCCCACCTAGGCTTTGACTTCAAGGGCGATGACGACGGCACTTGAGAGAGACCGAGGGAGGCTAAAGAGGAGTGAAGTGCTAAAGTGGGTTGCATAGCTATTTGCTCCAAATGCCTCGTTCAGCGTGTCAAGGCAGACGAGGGTCTTCAACTATACAAATCTGCCTCCTTAGGTAACCATCCCAATTGCTTTGTTTCGTGATGCTTTTTAGCAATGATTAGTTGCCGAGCAGTGAAGTTATTCACTTATGCAAAGATCCATTTGTAGGAAAGAGTGGTGTACTTCTCAGGCGTGTCGAGGGGTGATTGGCTGAGGGGAGTAGATGCCCGGCCACTGGCTTGGCCTAAAGAAGATGCAGGCCAATGGCTCATCAGAGTCTAGAGGCACGGACTGCTGGTCGAATAGAGAGTTCTCCCCTAGTGTCAGAGAAGGTTTGGGGGAAGAGGGCAGCGGTAGACGAGCCGGACTAGAAGAAGAGAAAGACGGCGGGTGCTACCCCCCTCAAGTTGGGTGGCATCTCGCTTAACGGTGACCAGACCACTCGAACGTGGAGGACCACAGTGTGTGAGTGGTTGGATGATGACAAAGTTCTAGTTGCTACTCCATCGAGCATGAAGGCGCCACCAAGTAGCACGCACGTAGAGGAACAGTTAAGGGAAAGGGAGGAAGTTCCCTAATAGCAGGTGACAGGAGCCCCTGAGCAGCAGGCAAGGGGAGTCCTAGAGTGGCGAGCGGAGGAGAGGCCAATGGTAGAGACTACGGGACCTCCACCCCAAGACGTAGGCATCGACCCCATGGCCGCACCTAGGGGCTCAAGTAGGCAGTGTCGGTTCAAGAAATTATACCAACAGACCAAACCATAAGTATCCTAGCCTTGGAGTTACTTTGTCATCATTCCTTATCCTTTTTGACGATTGATGACCTGATCTGATGCAGAGCGAGGTGTATGGAGGATCCAACCCCGCCTGTCTAGACTGGCGAGCAGCCAAAGGCCAGCCCTAGGGTGGATGACAAGTAGCCAAAGGCTGGTCCTAGGGTGGAGGAGATGCCGGTGGACCCCATCCCAGAGCCCCTAGGTGCTCCACAACCTACGAAGGAGTCAACCACCCCTTCTGCTAGACTTGGCAGTGATAAACGGTTGGCGTCGACGGTGGATGGGTCGGTAGTAGCGCTCGAGGCAATGGCGAGAACTGCTGGGTCCTCGGGAGCATAGGCTAGATTGTCGGCGTCATACCAGAATCTAGAGTAGAGAAGCCTACAGCGTCGGAGGAGCAGACAGCGCTCCCTAAGGCGTCAGAGGGTGTGGTCAAACATGCTACCTGGCCACCAAGCCCCTAGGTGGTGCCTCCAGCTACAGTGGAGGAGGACGAGGTGGAGGAGATTGAGCGTGATGAACCTTGACCCCAAGCTGTTCAAATCCTCTGAAAGCACAGCGATGAGGTGGTCATTGTCAAGGAGGAGGACACCGCCAGGGAGCTTAGGAGACTGGAGTCTACCCTTGCTAGGGTGATGAAGCAGATCAAGGTTAGTACTACGTCTAGAATGCTCCTCTTTGATGTTGGAGACCGGAGTTCTTCATAATCTTGGCATTTTTGCAGGGGATAACTTAGACTACCAAGCAGCAGCGCCAGCTAATAAAGAGGATGGAGCCTCTCACTGAGGATAACGATAAACTCAAGGAGGTGATGAACCTTATAGAGAGAAACATCCAAAGGGCCCAGCGTGAGCGAGACCTTGCGGAGTCCAACACGCGGGACCTGGAATACTAGAAGGGCATCCTGTCTGAGCAGCTGGCGACCATGTCCGAGTAGCCATGTGGCAAGTCTGAGCAGCTATTAAGTGCTTTTGAGTAGCTGGAGTGGAAGTCCGAGCAGCTCAGGAACGTATCCGAGTAGAAAGCAGGTATGGCGTATCGGCGAATGTACTTTGTATAGTTGAATAGCCATATTTTTGGTGATGACTGTTGTGCTTGTAGAGCAAGATGTGAAGCTCCGCCAGCTGCGCTAGGCCATTGAGCAACTCCAAGAGGAGAAGGCGAAGGAGTTAGGGCAAGCAAACAAACTGGCCAAGGAGCTAAACGGTGAGTACTTCTTGGTTGGAGTTATTGCTGGAGTAATAGCTTGGCTCAATGGATTCTTGTGACACCCGTAGATTATCATCAGAGGGTTAAAGCACAGTTCGATGTGCTAGAGTAGGATGCCTAGACCTAGAGGGACAAGTTCAATGCCATAGTTGCTGGTGTCAAATTGGTGCTCGACTACGTCGACCTAGAGGTGGCTCCTTAGCCTGACGACAGGCCGCCATGTCCGGACACCATCATTGAAAGGTGCATGGCAGCATGGGAGAACTTCAAGAGCTTCAACCGCGATGCCATTGTGACCGCCATTACTCACGCCCTTGCAGGTGGTTATCTAGCAGTTGACCTTTAGGTGATAGGGGCTGGGTTCATCAAAGGGATGGGTGAGGCGGAGCACCAGCAGCTGGAGGATGAGGTAGAGGACAAGGTGAAGAAGCTAGCCGGCGACATCGACCTATTTAGCGAGACGAACAGCGATGGCGAGGCTTGTTGATCTACTCAGAGAATATTAGAGTGCGCGAGAGTGTAGAAGACATTTATGTATGTGCATAAATGTTATAAAGTGCATGTTTATGTAGTTTGCTGGTATTTGTGGTGAAGAATCATTGTAGTAATAACCCTAACGCAATTATAGATAGTATAAGTAGCGTTCGAGCAGTTAGTTTGTTATTGAACTCTTTGGCCTTAGCTAGCCCATAGTCCATAACGTCGAGCGCGAAGCCCATGCACGTGTAGGAGGAACAGGCATCACCAAGGAACCACAGCCGACCACCCATAACGCATAGCACGGAGCCCATAGCACGTGTAGGGAGAGATCAGAGACTAGGTCTTCTCCATAGAGCGTAGAGCAGAACGTGTGCTGCTTGGCGGTTGGCAAAATAACTTGGAGATAAACGTAGTATAAGTGGCATCCAAGCAGTTAGTTCTTTACTGAGCTCTCGGTCCTTGGCTAGCACATAGTATATAACGTCGAGCGCGGAGCCCGTGCACATGTAGGAGGAACAGGCATGACCAAGGAACCGCATAGCCGACCACCCATAACAGCAGAGCGCGGAGCCCATAGCACATGTAGGGAGAGATCAGAGACTAGGTCTTCTCCATAGAACATAGAGCGAAACGTGTGCTGCTCGATGGTCGACTGAAATGTTTCGGAGATATGGAGAAATGTGGTTGGTGATTTGGAGAAACCTATTCGGCAAAATACATTAGAGATTTAGAGAAACTGTAGTCGGTGATTTGGAGAACGTTGGAGATTTGGAGAAACATGGTCGGTGATTTGGAGAAACCTGTTCGGCTGAAATATGTTGGAGATTTGGAGAAACGTGGTCGGCAATTTGGAGAAACTTGTTCAGCAAAAATGTTGGAGATTTGGAGAAATGTGGTCGGCGATTTAGAGAAACCTATTTGGTGAAATACATTGGAGATTTGGAGAAATGTGGTGGGCGATTTGGAGAAACTTGTTCAGCGAAAACATTGGAGATTTGTAGAAATGTGGTCGGCACAGTTATGGCGATTTCGTATTGGAGTTCGTTATGGAGTAGCTTAGAGCTCGGCGACCGTAAGTGGAGATTAAACCATAATGGAGAAATAATGGAGACAAATTGTGGCGACAAAAACTTTATTCATCATGGAGTGGAGAATACATATCTAGAGCATTTCAAAGATAGAAACGCATAAGGTGCTCGATGTGCCATGAGTTGGGGACATCGATTTCGTCTAAGTCACATAGGTGATAAGACCCTAGTCGGGTAACCTCTTTGACAATGTAAGGCCCTTCCTAGGGGGAGGAGAGCTTGTGCATCCCTTAGATTTTTGTTTTCTATGGAGAACAAGGTCGCCTGACAGCAAATGAACAACCTTTGATGTTGCAGTTGTAGTACCTTCGCAAGCCTTCTAGATATTTGGCTGTGCAGACGTAGGTGATTAGGCATTCTTCCTTGGCCCTATCGATGTCCTCTGTTTGAATAGCTACGACTTGCTCTTCATCATAATTTTCCACCCTTGGTGCTCGAAAGGCAATATCTGCTGGTAGTATGGCTTCTGAGCCAAAGACCAAGAAATATGGAGACACACCGGTGCTGCTGACTAGCTTGAGTGCGTAGTCCCCAGACCATAGCTGGTAGCTCTTTGAGCCATCTGCCCTAGATGCTTTTCTTCTTTCTGATATTACCTCTTTTTGAGGGCATCAAGGATCATGCCATTCGCCCATTCGACCTGGCTGTTGGCTCTAGGATGGGCAGCAGAGACATATTTGATGAAGATGCATCGGTCTTCACAGAAGTCCCAAAAGTGATGGTACTCGATCCACTTGGAGAACTTGTCAATGGCGACGTATACATATCGGAAACCACCTAGCGCTGGCTTGAAAGGCCCAATCATATCCAGTCCCCAGTATGCGAAGGGCTAGAAAGCTAGGATGGTCTGCAGCTCTTGTGTCGGCACGTGTATTTGCTTGGCGAAAAATTTGCATCCTTCACAACATCGGACGAGGTATTCTACATCAGAGATGGCCGTGGGCCAGTAAAAACCAACTCAGAAAGCTTTGCCAACCAGGTTTCTCGAGGCCACATGGTTGCCATAGGAACCAGAGTGAATTTTGAGAAGTAGCTTCACTCCCTCTTCTTGGGTGATGCATTTCTGAAGTATCCCTTCCTTAGCACTTTTCCTCGTCAAGTTGCCATCCACAAGCATGTAATGCTTGCTTCGATGGATTAGGCGTTAGTTTCAGTCTTGTTGGTCGGTACTTTGGTGCTGGTGAGGTACTTGATGACCTATTCCCTCCAATCGGCGGCCGACAAAGGTACCATAAGTACCAGCTGCTCGGTGGGGGAAACTTCCTAAACTTTGTTATCTTCCTTAATAGATGATGCCAGAAGATCTTGAATGAAGACCCCTAATGGAATCATGACATGAGAGGAGCCTAACTTGGATAGGTGGTCTACGAGCTAATTTTGATCGCGTACCACGTGGTGGTACTCGATACCATAGAACTTCCCTTCAAGCTTCTTGATTTTGGCGCAGTATGCATCCATCTTCTCACTAGAGCAGGACCAGTCTTTATTGAGCTGTTTGATGACTAGCACAGGAGTCCCCGTATACCATGATGCGTTTAACGCTGAGCTCAATGGCTATATGGAGTCCATGGAGACATGCTTCATATTCAGCAGTGTTGTTGGAGGCCAAAAAATGTATTCGGAGAATGTATCGGAGCTTATCCTTGGTCGGTGTGATGAACAGAATGCCCACACTAGCACCATTGATGTTGAGAGCGCCATCAAAGTACATCACCCTAGTGCTCGGGGCAAGTAGCGGCAATGGGCTCTTGATTCTCAGTCCACTCAGCAACAAAATCAGCAAGCGCCTGAGACTTGATGGTAGGCCTGCTTCTAAATTTGATGGAGTAAGTGCCAAGCTCAATAGCCCACTTGATGATGTGGCCATTGGCCTCTTTGTTGTGGAGAATGTCCCCTAGAGGGAACTCGATAACCACAGCGATCTTGTACTACTCGAAGTAGTGGCGGAGCTTGTACCACGTAATCAGAATGGCGTATAACAGCTTTTGGACCTGAGGATAACGAGTTTTAGGCTCATTAAGGACCTCACTGATGAAGTATACCAGATGTTGCACCTTATAGGCGTGCTCGGTCTCCTCGTGTTCGACCATGATGGTTGTGCTGACGATAGGAGAAGTAGCGGTGATGTAGATCAGGAGAGTTTTGTCTGGTCATGGCGCCAGTCATGATCGGAGGCTTTGTTAGGAACAACTTGAGCTGCTCGAAAGCTATGTCTACCTCTTCCAACCAGGAAAGCGCTCGAAGGCCATGAGGAGTTTGAAGAACAATATCCCTTTTTCACTGAGGCGCGATATGAAGTGGCTTAAAGCAGCCATGCAGCCTGTAAGCTTCTGTATATCCTTGACGCATGTTGTCTGTTTCATGTTGGTGATGACAAAGACCTTGTCAGGGTTGGGTTCGATGCCTCATGCACTAACGATGTAGCCCAAGAGTATACCGGATGGAACTCCAAAGATGCACTTTGAAGGGTTCAGCTTCCATCGGTACCTTTTTAGGTTAGCGAACATTTCTTCGAGGTCGGCTGATAAGATCATCGGTTATCTTGGACTTGATGACCATATCATTGATGTAAGCTTGGGAATAGAATTCCTCATCTCAGAAAAGTGTCTGATGTAGCTACGGAGGAGCTTGTATGGCTTCTAGTTGATGCGATTGAGATCATGCTTGGTGCTCAGCCAAGTACACTGTAGTCATATAATTATCGGTGAAGACTTTTTTCAGCTCTTCCTAGGATCTGAAAGAGTCTGGGGCAAGGCTTATGAACCAGTTCATGGCAATTGGCGTGAGCATGATGGGAAGATAGTTTGCCATGACACTGGTGTCTCCTCCGGCGGACATGGACAGTAATGGTGTAAGCCTATAGCCACTGTGTTGGGTTCATCTTTCCTTCATATGGCTCGACCCTAGTGATCTTAAAACCATAGGGCTACTAAAGTGTTTGGAGCATCCTCATGAATGTTGGGGGCCCTTCGGGGTTGGCGGTGCCATCATCTATAGCATTGTCGATGTTGAGCGGCTCGAGAGCTGAGTCCGGGTTACTGTACTCTTGCTCGTACTCCTAGCAGTGGCATACTTCTTCTTCATGGCGACCAAAGCAGCGTTCATTAATACATCATCGTGCATCTCAGAGATTGTTGAGGTGCACTCGGATGGCCTGGTCGACCTCCTGGTCGTGTTGGTGGTGATGTTCGATGCAGTTGCCCTAGCTCTGCCCTAGAGGGGTTGCTTGTCGTCGCGGTGCTAGTCGGTGAAGCGACTTGGGCAGGCGATTGGATCTTTGTGTGGCTAATCGGTGAATTGAGGTTGTGCAGCATGAAGGTCTCTAATCCTGGCGGATCTCATTGACCTGATAGTGTGCCGCTTTAAGCATGGCGGCGACCTATGGTGTCTACGAGAGCCAGGCGAGCTCGTTGGCGGCCACTACTAGATTGGCGCTTGGAATCTTATAGACATCGTGGCCATCAACATGGACAAACTTATCATCGAGGTTGCGTCGGAGTGGCCTTCCTTACAAGTCAAGCTGCTGCTTGGCCCTCACAAGGGCAACCTCATTTGCTCGATGCTGCTCATGGTTGACGTTTCGGTTCTCACGAGCGGTGCGTTCCTCCTTGGTTTTTCCATTCCGAGGGGGGCTGCCAACACTGACGTTGAAGATTGCACCGCCGTGGAAAGGAGAGAGAGGAAGTAGCTCGGTGGTGGTTTTGGTGGTGGTCTCCATAGAGCTATGGGACTCAGAGTCCGGATTCTCCTCCAAGATGGTTTAGAGGGATGCTCTGGGGCATCGGCCGATGTGCAGCATGTTGATGGTCGGCGGAGGCTGGTCGGTGATCTGGTCGATGGAAGGATGGACATCTCCAACCTGGTCAGTGAATCTACCCCTTGGGGCATCTTGGTAAGCAGCGACGACTGTTGGCGAACCCAAAGGGTAGGGCCATAACCCTTGGAGTCTCCCAAGTAGCCCCTGATAGATCTAGATCAGAGGGTGGTCGGTACTGAACCAGAGTGTCTAGAGCCGATTTCAGCAATGGAGAGGCAATCGATGAGCTTCAGACCAACCTGATCGATGGATGTGATTAGATCATCATTGTTGATTTGCCTCCTCTAGTAGCGAGGAAGTGGGTGATGAGTTGTTGATGAAGGCGACCTTAGAGGCGGTTCTAAGATCGGATCTACAGTCATAGGTGTTGGGGTGATCGGTGTAGAATCGATCTACACCGACTCGATGAGCTCTCCTGACTCCGTCAGTGTTGATGACCCATGAGATGGATCCGACCATGAAGATCTGGCTGAGCTACAGGAGGGACGAAGAGCCTATGGAAAAAGCCATCTTATTCGATAAGGAAACAGCATGCACACCCCTACCTAGCGCGCCAACTGTCGACAGAATATTATCGGCAGTCCTCCAAGTGGTATCCCACAAAGGTAGATTGATTGGCAGAGGGGCGTGTAATCAAGAACAAGAAGGTAACATAGACACATGAGTTAGGCAGGTTTATGTCCATTAGTATGATATAATACCCTACTCCTATGGTCTATTGATTTGTATTAGCTATCGTATGATATTAGTGTGAGTTTGGAGGGGGTCCTTGCCTGCCTTATATAATCCGGGGGGCAGGGTTACAAGTCGGTTAGATCTGAGAGATAACCAGAAAGTAATAACAGATTACAAGAATCTTGGGATCATACATATCCTAACAGATCTTGTAGTATCTACAGGATATCTTCCTAGTGTCTTGTGGGAGGCACCGAGCAGAGTCGTGCCCTGCAAGGCTTCATCTTGTGGACTAGGCCACCCCTAGGAGCGTAGCCCATGTGGTCTGCCATGGGTATCCAGGGTCGTACCCCCCACAGCGACCAAGGGGGTAAATAACTTGATTTTTCAAGTTCTTGGCCAATAAATGGTCAGCTCTGAAGCTATCTGAAATTTTCATTTCACTATAACAAATGTTATCGATCACTGCCCAAATTACCAAAATAATGCATTGAGCATTTTAAAAAAATATTGCACATGTCGCAGCCAATACATCCTGACCTTGTCTCTCATAAAAAAAATTAAACCTATGGATGTTGGATACCAAACATATCTAGTGTGAAGATACTTAAGTCATGTTGCTAGCTAACTAATTGTAGTAGAACCGTCTGAAATAACACACCTTCGGAGGCACCTTGTCTTCCACTAGACACTAAGCACACCGAAAGCAAGCTACATCGGATGGTTCCATCGAGCACACCACAAGAGAGAACTCGAACAATCCATGTTTTCCCCCTAGGATCCAATAATGAGAACGAGTTTACAATACTTAGTCCATTTCATACAACAAGAGTTCTCAGAAATACATTATTACAATACCAAGTTCAGAGTGTGGAATTTAAACAGCGGAATTGAATTAAATATCTATCTATAAGATACAAGGATCCAGTCTGTGCCCACTAGAAGAATCCTCCACACAATAGGTACTCTTCAAGCTACACCTACAATAGGGGTAAATAAACTCTAAGTACACAATGTACTCGCAAGACTTACCCGACTCCAAAGGATATGATAGGCTTTATGGTTTGCTGGATTTCCTTTTTGCAAAAAGCATTACTAGTAGTGAATCCTTAAATACTCATTAGCTAATCATGATTAGTTCTACTTTCAAGCAAGAGTTGAGCAATTAGATCCATTCATTCCCTTTCATCTTCTAGTTCTTACTATGGCGCTAGATCATAGACAAGTCATACCATATTACATGGCGATTAGCGAATCAATGTAGCCCAGCTAGGTACCCCGAAACACATGCCCCGCTTGTACCCTAGGCACAAGCAGGACCAACCCACCACTCTCCTATCAAGGGGTCTAGATCCCCGTCCAAACATGGCCTCCAAGCCCCCACACCTAAGTCTTGAACTCAGTGTGGTGCTTAGACCTCCACCATCCTTGCCTTGAATTAGTTGGTCCTAAAAGAGCCGGAACCCACGACAAGAGAGCAACGAGCCTTCCCGCTTTCATAAGCAAGTATGTGCTCAGGATAATAAGTCTGTGACCTGACTAGAATCCAATGCAACGGTCGGTCCTTAACCGACATGGATAGGGAAAACTAGTATAGCCAAGCTATGCCCCGTTGGCCAGCGGGACACAACCTCTTACACCCACCAATACCCATACCATATCCCTGCCCGGTCTTAATTTCTTTTCACCATTTTATTATGAGAGTGATAATAATAATCACCTATTGTGAGTAACTGGCAGGTTACTTACTGCTACCGATAGCCTAAGCATAGTAGCTACTCGACCTATGCTAGTAGGACTCATAGGTAGGTTATCTATGCATGTAGTTTCAATATAAATCTTGTAATGTAAATGCACATCATATATATATCCAGTGATCATTCAAAATAAGGGTTATGCACTGGAGCTTGCCTTGGGCAAGCGCGGTGTTAGCCCAGTCAGTTAGTGGTGGCTCCAGGACCTCCTCCTGCACGAGGATCTCCTCCTTGTACTCCTCGAACTCATGATCTCTGATGGTCACTGATCTCCGCCAACTCGTTCTCTACATGCATGCGATGATGATGCAACACTTAGCATTTTGACAACAACTCTTAAAATAAAGATACACATGCTAAGCTACTAAGCTAGTTGTAATGACTAAAATACTAAGCTAATCATTATCACTATCAAATAGATTCCAAGCTCATCCCTACAAGTGCTTAATTTTTATAAACCAATATCATGCCATTATCCATTTAGCCTTAATGGGTATTTAGCTATCATATTAAATAGTCTATTTTAGGGCTACAAAAATTACAGTGAGCACATAATAATACCATGAAGCTACTATAAAATTTTTAAAGCTAAAACTATCACCATTTTGAAATAAAAAATCCTACAATATTGAACCTAATAATATTAAGCACTCTCAAATAATTTAATAGCTCCTGATATCAACATGTATATATATGAACTAAATACACTAACAGATAGAGCACAATTTTAGGAACTTAACAAAATTAGTTTCATAATTTTTGTATATCTACATTATTTTATATTAATTATCAAAGTTCAGCTCAGGATAGAAATGAAAAGCTATTTCTATTTTTTCATGAAAAAGGAAAATGGCTTTCGGCCCAACGCGGCCCACGCGGGGCAGCGCGCGTGCGAGCGCGCAGTGGCCCACAGGCGAGGCACGGCCCATGCATAGAGGCGGCCCAGTGGCGAAGAAGCCCGCAGCACTGCTGGCACTCTTGCAAAATGTCCCCTGAACTATGAGCAAAACAACCCATAGTCCTATGTTACTATTTCTATAGACAGCGACTTTACAACGGAACCCTTGGATATTTCTCCTCTTTACAACGGTAAGGACCCGGCCCTCCCCGCGTGCTCCGGCGCGGTGAGCGGTGGCATTGGCGCTTGCATCGGCCACACGGGACCCACACTGACCTATCTATGAGGCCGACGCTCACCTAGGGTTTGACACGAGACTGATGGGCGGCGGTTAAATGAGCCAGGACGCTGTAGAAGGACCTCTCCACAACGGCGAGCGCCGTACGACAATGGCAATTGTGTTCTGGTGAGCCGCAGCAACAACATGGCAGTAGGAGTAGCGGGTGAGCAACGACAACTCACCAGTGACCTTACCGAGAAGCTGGCTTGGCCGAAGATGACCCAAGTGAGGCTGGCCACGTGCGCGCTGCGAGGTGAATTACAGACCATAAAGGCACGGCCATGATAGCAATGAGGAGGCAGCACTAGAGTTATGACTAGCATGCGCACGATGAAGAGGGAGACCAAAAGGTCCTAATATCTAGGGGGTGACTAGCCTATAAAATTTTCTACAACAACACTTAGCAAAACGGTTAGACAAATATGAAGCGAAGCGAGTATTGCGCTAGCCTACTAAAAATGCAAGCCACCTACCACAATTCTAGTTTATATAGTCTCTATCCACACAATGGCTATGTGACTACACTAAGTTAGTGTGTTCTCAAGGGCTAACTAAAGAGTCCACACTAACCAAACTAACAAGCTCTCACGACTAGCTACACTAAAAGCCTTGACAACTAGTTTGTGGTAATGTAAAGAGAGAGAGCAAGATGGTTATACCACCAAGTTGAGGAATGAACCAATCAATCATAAGAATGAATACCAATGAAGACCAATCACCTCGGAATCAAATGATGACACAATAATTTTTTACCGAGGTTCACTTACTTGTCGGCAAGCTAGTCCTCATTGTGGCGATTCACTCACTTGGAGGTTCACAAGCTAATTGGCATCACACACCAAACCCTTAATAGGGTGCTATACAACCAACACAAGATGAGAAACACACAAGCCACGAGCAATTTACTAGAGTATCCTTTTGGCTCTCCACCAGGGAAAGGTCAAGAACCCCTCACAATCACCACGATCAGAGCCGAAGACAATCACCAACCTCTGCTCGATGATCCTTGCTGCTCCAAGCCGTCTAGGTGGCAGTAACCACCAAGAGTAACAAGAGAA
Source organism: Miscanthus floridulus (assembly GCF_019320115.1). Taxonomy (NCBI): domain Eukaryota; kingdom Viridiplantae; phylum Streptophyta; class Magnoliopsida; order Poales; family Poaceae; genus Miscanthus; species Miscanthus floridulus. Next base: position 18,305,601 of record NC_089592.1, read on the forward strand.
TCCCACAGCAAAACACGAACACCAAGTGCCTCTAGATACAAACACTCAAGCAAGTGCACTTGGATTCTCTCACAATCTCATAAAGATGATGAATCAATGATGGAGATGAGTGAGAGGGCTTTGGCTAAGCTCACTGGATTGCTATGTCAATGCAGATGGCCAAGAGAGTGAGCTAGACCCTGACCAAACGATATTTATAGACACCCCCAAACAATAGAGCCATTGGCTCAATTATTGGGCTGACTATGGGACGGTCGGATGCGCAGGTCAGTGTGCACCGGACATGTGTTTGGTGTGGTGACCGGATGCATTTAGTCATGTTGTGTCCAGTCGCAGCCTGACCACCATGTGTCACTTTGAAAACCCAAGACTTGTTGGTTCACAGCAGATGCGTTCGATGTGGCGACTCTCTATGATTCTGCTTTGGGCTATATCACTTTGACCATATGCTAAACAGTAACTCGTCAGCATCCAGTCACTCCACTGAGCTAGAGTCTGGTCACCTCGGCAACTCTGGATTATAGGTTTCAGCAATTACGGCATTTTTCTAGAATCGGGTATCTCTACGCATATTCTAGAATTAGGCTATTGAGCGCTGCCACTCGTTGAGCCAACTGACCTAAATTAGTCAAACTCTTGCCCAAGCAGCTTCCTCTCTCATATTGGCAACATTCCTTGAATGGCCAAAGTAGCTAGCTGATCATCAGTTAGATTCAATGAGAAGCAAAAATTTCTGAGTCTCTTGGAATCTCTGAAGAAACTCAGTAATTTTGTTTTCTCCTATCCTAGTGTAAAAATATGTATGAAACTTCTTTTCTAGGTCAGCCTAGTTAGCAATGAAATTAACTGGCAACGATGAAAACCAAGTGAAGGCTGGTCTTGACAGGGACAAGGAGAAGAAACAAACTTGATGAGCCTCTTCAATGGATGCTTCGCCCAACTATGTAAGATACCGACTGACATATTCTATTATGCTTGTGCTATCTTGACCTAGTGAACTTAGCAAAATCTGGGAGCATGTAATTTGTAGGAAGAGTGACCAAATCATACCACTCTAGATATGAACATTTGTACGAAAAGGTCTACCCTTTTGGCTTCAAATCGAACTGATTCTTCATCATCTCGGTCACTCTGAGCAACGACTCATCAAGCACTTGAATCTAGATTTCTATGTAATTGTTGACCCATCTACGGATTAAAATTTTAGGTATCCTTGATACCCTGAATTTAGAATCATATGAAGGATATTATAATTTGTGCCATAATGATACCCTTGTGGAATTTCAAACTATTGGGTCCTTTGCTGGTTTGCTGCTTGGAGTCTCTAGTTATAAATGTTATGATCTATATCTCTACGAATCCTTTGAACTGATGGCCTTATTTTTTGAGCCGACGACGATATTTGGCCTAATGTGCCAAAATTAACCATTTGGTTCTAAACTTGTCCCGTCGGCTATTGCATATACTGCATTGCTGATCTAGGATTATTTTGTACTTGATTGGTATGGTACCTTGAACTTGCTCAGATGAGCTCTGAACTGCCTGGACATCATCATTACCAGTTAGTGCTGCTTCTTGATGGCTAGTACCGGCTTGATTAGTCCCTTGAGTCGACGGATGTGGAATGTTGTAATAAGCCAGCCCAACCTGATTAATTAGAAATCCATGAAACATCTCTTTTATGGTATTATGGAATGTGTTTAAGAAAGTTGTATTATGGTGCAACATGGCATCATGAACAGATTTATTTATAGCATCTATGAAGAAACATCTGTCATCAGCTTCATCTGTATCTGACTGCCCATGCAACAAAACTCTTGGTAGTGGATACTTCTAAACAACTTTATTATCACGTGTCTTGGTATAGGACAACAAATACTTATTCTGAAATTCTTCTATAGCTTTATTGATGACATCTTTATCCTCATGGGGTAGGTCTTCATAAGGCACTATAAGGATGTCACTATTGTTGTGAGTTACTATGACGATTGTGGGGTCCCACCGAGTGTGCCAGAATATGTGTCGGTACACAAATGTGTCAATAAACCTAGAACACAGCAAGCCAGAAGGATCTGCTTGATGGAGCAAGGCTGGAGATCCGCTTAGCTTCAACGCAGGACCAGTCGACCCTACTGAATTCCTGAAGGCGTGCCAGTCAATTTGACCTACAATTGACAAGAAAAGAAAGTTTATCAGTAATTTAATGTGGAACATGTCGTTCTTGCCCAGACAGTTCCAAATGTGCCGCTTCGGGAGCAGCCAGACGGGAAAAAATCGACAAAACAGCGATACGCGAAGAAATCAGCTATTAAGGACTATAAAGCACATGGGTTGCGATTGATTTTATAATGACAAATACAATGCACATAGATGTAAGTAAAATCATTAGCTAGGTGGATACTACCAGTGTAAAGCATTGAGTCAATGAATCTAATGAGAAAGTGTATAACATGTGAACAAATCGACTAGTCTAGTACAAATAGATCTACAAACGCTCTGAATCTAATTTGTTACTATCAACAGTGAGGTTCGATTGGATCGATGACAGCTATGATAATAATAACAAACTAAAACCGAAGAATCCATAAAACAGCATATATATTGACAGGTTTTCTGAAAGACATGCTATATGTGTGAAAGCGCAAGCGAATCGGCTGAAATAGCCGATTTAGGTAGAAAGGAGACTATAGCCTATGAATAATCAACTATTTAACATGGATAGATTTATAAACTCATCAGACCTAACCTGTTATCTTTAATAGTGGGGTTCGACTGGATCGATGACAGCCATGATAAAGGCAACAAATCACACCTTTAAAATAAACAGATCTGTTCACATTTAACAGAATCATAAAGAGACATTGTAGGTGTTAAAGCATAGGTGATCGGCTATTTAACCGATGCAGGCATAGCAAACAGCTAGGGTCATGCCTAGGTGCAAAGTAAATCTACCAGCTAGCATCCTCTGATCTAAAGTACTAACAGTGGGGGTCAACCGGATCGATACATCCATAATAGTGAGCTATGGACCTAGATTCAACTAGCTAGTAAACCTTCTCAAGATCAGACATGCCTTGACCGTGTACTATGCACTGGCCAAGATCGAAGCCAAATGACCGATGAAACATAATCCATCGCTTAAAGTAAGAACCGTCATAATGTAATGAAATAAATGATGGATTAAAAGAATGTGAGGCCGATCTAGATCGATCTCGATCGAGCAGGTTGATATTGTTGAAAACTAATGACAATAAGAACATCAAGCAAGATCGGTAACTTAATGAATCTACCAGAAGGATGCCACCCTTAGGTAGAGCCGATAACTTAACCTTAATCTAATTCGAGCAGTGGAGGTCGAACTTAACCAATGCAACTATACTTGAACAAGATAAGAATCGATAACTAGCTTATGCTAGAGCTCGCAGTGGAGGTTGAACTTAACCGATGTAGCCTTACAAATAGAAGTATAAGCCATGACGGTATTTACAAATAAGTCCGGAGGTCGACAGGACCGATGCAGCCCTACTTGTTGAAGAACTCAGCCGAGATCTATACTACTCCTACTCCTAAGGGTTGGCGTGAAGCCAAAAAAGTAATTGGTATTGATTGATTGGATATCCTTTTTACAATAGCCAGGGTCTAATATTTATACCAGGAACCTAAGCATAAATCCTACCCAAGTACGACTCATTACAATCTTTGGTATAAGAGAAAACATTCCTAACTTAAGATAACTTGGACCCTAATATTTTCCTTTTTATAGATTCTGACATGTTTTTCCTGATGCCAACCATGGCTTATTGACGTTATCTACTGATGTCATCCGAAGAGAGCCGATTCTAGTGCCGCATCTGAATCGACTGATATTGATCCTTATGCAATCGATTCCTTGATGACGCAATCTTGGAAGCTTTGAATTCTCATGTTCTTCTTCCCAAATTTTAGTGTAAGCACACATAGAAAGAATTAATCTTAATTGAGGATACATTAGCATTCTTGCTCTTGTTCTTGCACTCATGCTCTTTATGACCTAACTTGCTTGCAACTAGTGCAAAACCGACCATTGTTCTTCGTAAAGCTAGTCTTGTGAGAAGCAAAGGTCGCATTGCCTTTCTTGGGGGTATAGCCTAATCCCTCTTTGTAGAGAGAAGCTCTTTGGCTACCCAAGTATATAAACAAGCGGTCCTTAGCACCATAAGGCCTTAGCCAAAGTGTGAAGTGAGCTCATTAACCTCCTTCTCTAGGGTCTCATTCTCAACCATTAGTGAGGCATCATAAGTGAAACCATCACTACTAGATGAGGTGAAAGTAGAAGTGTTATAAGAAGGGTTAGTGGGAGCAACAATGATAGGCTTATATAATGATTCATCAATTAAGTCACAAGTTAAGCCTACATTACATGTCTCGACTATGCTTCTTCTTATTTTGCTCATTAAGCAAAGAGGAATGAGCTTTTTCAAGCTTCTTGTGAGCCTTGCCAAGCTTCTCATGGGCTTTCTCTAGCCTCTCATGAGATGCATTGAGCTCATTAAAGGCTTGTTTAAGGGCTTTTAGTTCCTTACGCAAGCTTTTGTATTCCTTTCTCTTAACTATCAAAGTGTTCTTTAGCATCATCTAGCATGTTGAGTAATTCATCCTTAGTTGGTTCATCATCATCACTATCACTTTCATTTTCATTATCATGTTCCTCATCACTTCCATCATCACAAGTTTGTACCTTAGTGGCCTTAGCCATGAAGCATGATGGAGTGTCGAAGAGAGAAGGCTTTTTATTAATAGCAATGCTTGCAAGTGCCTTCTTCTTGGTAGTCTTGTCATCATCACTTGAGGAAGCATCACTATCCAAAGTGATCACATACAAACCACCCTTCTTCTTCTTCTTGAAGGTTATTTTGTCCTTCTTCTCTTTCTTTTCCTTCTTTTTGTTCTTCTTGTTATCATCATTGTCACTATTGTAGGGGCATTGAGCAACAAGATGATCTTTGCTTTCACAATTGAAGCACCTTCTCGACTCTTCCTTGTTCTTGGATGAAAACTTCTTTCTTCTAGCATGGTAGCCCTTCTTCATTATGAACTTGCCAAATCTCTTAACAAAGAGAGTGTAACACCCTAAAATTAGCTACTTTCTAAAAAGAGTAAAATGATTTCTATTAATTATTTTGTGCTCATAAAAACATAGGTAAAAGAATTTTTTTAAATTAAAATCCAACATAAGGGTAGCAATATGTTTACGCATACATGCCGTTGCATTGATACTTTTGTGATGAGTGGTATGAAAAATAAATTCAAATCTCAATCTTTAAAATATTGCTTTCAAGTAGTGGTTTAAAAATAATTTGAAAACTTGCAAAAACAAAAGTTAGATAAGATGCCTTGTTTTAAAAATCTAAAGGCTTGGAAAAAGTTTTAAGACACGTTAGAATGATGCCTCTCTTTCCGGAAATCTTTCTGACCTTTTTCGGGATTAAATTCCTATTTCTTGTAGCTTTATCTTTTTCCTCGATCAATGCAAAAGTCCTTTTCGGGAGCTAAAACCACTTTGGTTCTGTTCCTTATTCTTCATCTATCCCTAGGATTTTTTCTAGTATTTTTTAGAGCTCAGAGATATTTTTCGGAGCCTAAATAGTAATTCTCGATTTTCTGTAATTATTTTAATTCCAAAAATCAATTATTTTCTAAAATATCTCGGATTTCCAAAATCTCTGAACCCTGCGTGTGTGTGTGTGTGTGTGTGTATAACATAGCCCTCGACGCGCTGATTCCGAAAGTATAGCCCATTTCGCGAACCGCCGCTCCTAATGCCGCAGATCGGACGCCGAAGTTTGGCACAGCTAGGTTTCCGGCAAACTCTTCGGCGAGCTTTTTCCAGCCAAACCGTCCCTGTTCCGGTGTCAACCACCACCACTACAAGGTAGATCTCATCGTTGTCTACACCGTAGTGTCCTTAGTTTCTTGAATCCATCACCTTTTGACTGTTTTCCCTTCGTTTTCCTTTTTCCGATCGTTCTCCGGTGATCTCACCATGGAAGTCTTTTCTTCTTGTTTGCAGCAGCTCCGGCTGGCCCTTCCTCTCAGGTTCCGTGCCCCGACCCCGTGGTCATCCTGGGCCAAGCGTCTCGCGCCGCGCACCCCTATCTCCTGGCCACGTGTGTCCGTTCGCGCATGCTGTGCGTGGCTGCTGCTGGCCACTGTTGACCGCGTGCTGGACATCGGCCGTCGTTGCCTGGTGCTGCAGCGCCACCACCGGCCCTGCTCCTAGGCCTACGTGCCGCCTGCCGTGCGCCCCAGCACCGTCGACTGGCCGGCAGGCCGAGGCTGAGCCCCCTCCCTTCCCTACGTGGAGCAGCACAGTAGTACCTCCATGGTCATGCTCTGTACGCACAGACCAAGGAGGAAGATGATCCTATTTACAAGAATGCCACTGGTTCATTAAATCTTCATTCATTTCTTCGTTTTAATTCCGTTTTAGTTCGTTCTAGTTGCGTTAGTTTCGTATTGTGGAGATCTACGCAATAGCGCTATTAGTTTTCATATCACATGTTTATGAATTTATTTTATTAAAATATTAATTGTGTCTATAATTAATTAATCGCTGATTAATTAAAGTCGATTTAGGTTTTTGATTTTGATTCGATTGCGCGAGTTTCATCATAGTGTGTGATACGTGTTAGCAGCGATGTTTAACATGTCTCACATCTTGAAAATTTATAAGTTAAATATTAATTTGATTAATGATTATTTAATAACTTTTTAATTAAAAGCAATTTAAGTTCTAATTCTGTTTTGCACCGCTTAAGTTACGTTTGGTTCGTGCTGACGTGAACTATATGTTAGTAGCAACGTTTATCATGTCCCATGTTCATAATATTATAATTTAAATATTAATTTAATTAATGATTACGTAAACTTATTTCTAAATAACAGCAATCTAGGATAGTATCTACCTTTTATAATTACTTGTTAATTAATGTCAACTTAAATATGTATTTATTAATTATAATTTGCTTAGTTTCAACATGATTTATATAAAGTTAGTTAAGATGCTTTCACATGTATTTTTCTCTTGCAAAGTTAAAGTTAATTTGATTAAATGATATGTGCATGTTTATGTATAAAATATGACTAGTTCAACTTGGCTTTTAAAATAAAATATGATTTTATGTAATCTGAATTAATATGCTTCATATAGTTTTGCTCAATTAAAATAAATCAAGCATATAGGTTTTTTCTCTCTTTTATAATATAAAATCTCGATAGTCGTTTCTTTTTAATGATAGTTCTGTTATCGGTGATTCTTGCGTTCCCGTGATTGTAGCGATGATCTCACTCTTTTAGTATATTGTTTTATAAGCAAAATCTTCCGGTGGATGTATCTTTTGAACCGTAGCTCCGATTAACGTGCCTCTCGCGATTGTGTGTTCGTTGCGATGTGTAGAATCATATTTCAAACTCTTTTACTTATTTTTCTATGATTGGTGTATTGTTCTGATATAGATACAATTATATGCTATGCATGTATGTGTATGGATATTGTGTGGTGTTCTATGATTACGTCCAATCAGTGAGATATACGTGGTGATCCAGAAGAAGATAAAGGACGTTGAAGATTAAAGCTTACCGAAGGATCGGTATTTAAGGCAAGTGTACCAAAGGCCCATTGTACCTATGAATTATTACACTTCATATTCATGCATGTGTCTAATTTGATATACCCTTAAGGACTTTACCTAGATGAATACTTGTACCACATATCCTTGTTACCTAGGGTTTAGGTATGTATTTTGGATAGATGCTGCAGCGCTGAACATAGAATAATAGTTAAACATGACTAAAGGCATTATGCAATATGATAACATGAAGCTTTTTAGCAACAGATAGGGGGCTAGAGTACGGGGTTGAGTACTCTAGTGCCTCTCCATAAGGACTTAATCTTGAAGCAGCAACCCAGGAGGTTCCGTATAACCCCAAGTATCATATGGCTCTGACTTTAACATGTTAACTAGATTGTACTAGCTCGTCTGTAGCTTTCAGTAAGGGTAAGAGGGTATCTTTCCTTTTTCTGCTAGGATGTGTGTACTAGTGCTGCGATGCCCACGTGTGCCACTCCTTAGTAGCTACGACTTATTAGTGCAACTAGCTAAGGGTTTCATAGTGAAACCCTGCCACACTTCCTAGGTAGAGGTGTAGTGGGTCTTACAAACCCCGGCATTGGGAATCATGGCTCGGTGGGTAAAGATGTACAATTTCTGTAGAAATATTTGACCTGTTATAACAGTCCATGCTCACGGAATACGAGCGGTCTGGATTCTTCAAGATTAGTGGTTACTGTGGATGGTGGATGGTTGGGAATTGAGATAAACTTGACTATACTTTAATATCACTTGGGAATTGGGATTGTTCGCTAAAGTAGTGATACAGGATGCTAAAACTTGATCAACTAAAATTACGAACCACAAGTCAAACAGTGTAATCTTTTTGAGACTCATAGATCCCTTTGATATACTTGCTAAGCATGGTGAGCTTACACTTGCTTTGCATCCAATGAAAATCCCGGATGGGTACCAGATTGCTAGTCTAAAGGAGTTAGGCTTGTGGTCAACCAGTCAGTCGTCCCTGTAGATTTGGAGTCTCCGTCTAAAGATCGGAGTTGTCTTTCCATTATCTATACTCTGAGGTTATATTATTTATACTAATACGTTATGTATTTAAGCATTGTCTATTGATATTACCCTTATTTGTGGCTATATGTGAGATTTGACTTTCTAGGCTCACATATAGTGTGTATCTGATTTTGTCTTTAAAACCGGGTGCGACAGAGAGCCATCTTCTCATCATCCATCTCATCAAAGCTCAAGTCTTCATCTTCACTTGATGATTTTTGCTTTGCCTTTCCCTTGGATGATGTGACCTTGAATGCCACACTCTTCTTCTTCTCATCTTTCTTCTCCTTCTTTTCTTTCTTCTCATCATCATCTCTATATGTATCATCGGTCATTATATCTACCAACACTTGGTTTGGTGTCATGGTGTCCAAACCACTCCTCACTAGAATAGTGACCAATGTGTCAAATCTTGAGGGTAAGCATCTCAAGAACTTGTGGGAGAAGTCCTTGTTCCTTCACCTCTTCTCCAAGTGCTTTTAGATTATTGACAAACACTTGAAACCTATGGAACATCTTCGGCACACTCTTATCTTCCTTAATCTTGAAGCTTGCAAACTTCTCCTTGAGAATGTTTTCCTTTGCACCCTTCATGGCTTGAGCGCCCTCAAATGATTCCCTTAACTTCTTCCATGCCTTATGAGCTCTCTCAATGTTCTTGATTTGCTCAAATGTTCTCTCATCCAAAGCATCATGAATGGCACTAAGAGCAACAGTCATTATTTTGGAGTAGCATCTCTTTGGTGGCGGTGGGAGCCTCTTCATCATCAATCTCAATCTTGGTCTCCACCACCTTTTAAACCTTCCTATTGATTGACTTGATATATGTTGTCATCTTAGCCTTCCAATAGGGATAGTTGGAGCCATCAAATTAAGGTGGCTTCTTTGTGTTGTTGATTTGAGTCATTTTGATATCCGAAGGTTGTTAAGCCTCAAATCATGGTGACCAAGGCTCTAATACCACTTGAAAGGTCCTAATGGCTAGAGGGGGGTGAATAGCCTATAAAAATTTCTACAACAATACTTAGCAAACCGGTTAGACAAATATGAAGTGAAGCGAGTGTTGCACTAGCCTACTAAAAATTCAAGCCACCTACCACAATTCTAGTTTATAGTCTCTATCCACACAATGGCTATGTCACTACACTAAGTTAGTGTGCTCTTAAAGGCTAACTAAAGAGTCACACTAACCAAACTAACAAGCTCTCACGACTAGCTACACTAAAGAGCTTGACAACTAGTTTGTGGTAATGTAAAGAGAGAGAGCAAGATGGTTATACTGCCAAATCAAGGAATGAATCAATCAATCACAAGAATAAATACCAATGAAGACCAATCACCTCAAAATCAAATGATGACATAATGATTTTTTACCGAGGTTCACTTGCTTGCCGGCAAGCTAGTCCTCGTTATGGCGATTCACTCACTTGGAGGTTCACGCGCTAATTGGCATCACAGGCCAAACCCTCAATAGGGTGCCACACAACCAACACAAGATGAGGATCACACAAGCCACAAGCAATTTACTAGAGTACCTTTTGGCTCTCCAATGGGGAAAGGTCAAGAACCCCTCACAATCATCGCGATCAGAGCCGAAGACAATCACCAACCTCCGCTCGACAATCCTCGCTGCTCCAAACCATCTAGATGGCGGTAACCACCAAGAGTAACAAGAGAATCCCGCTATGAAACACGAACACCAAGTACCTCTAGATGCAAACACTCAAGCAATGCACTTGGATTCTTTCCCAATCTAACAAAGATGATGAATCAATGATAGAGAGGAGTGGGAGGGATTTGGCTAAGCTCACAAGGTTGCTATGTCAATGCAAATGGTCAAGAGAGTGAGCTAGAGCCGGCCAAATGATATTTATAGACACCCCAAACAATAGAGCCGTTGGCTCAATTATTGGGCTGACTGCGGGATGACCAGACGCGTAGGTCATGTGCACTGGATGTGTTCGATGTGGTGACCGAACGTGTCCGATCGCTATGTTCGGTCGCAGCCTGACCGCCACGTGTCCCTTTCAAATTGTTTAGCCATTCGCGCCCAACGACTAATACTATGTGATAGGACGCGCTGTTAGAAAATGATCGGACGTAGGAGACGCGGCGTCCGGTCGAGTCTAGAGAGCTCCTAGAGCCGCTCTAGGCCGATCGGACGCTCCCAACGTCTGATCAATTTTGCGCTAAAAACTCGAGACTTGCTAGTTCATACCGGATGCGTCCGGTGTGACGACCGGACGCGTCTGGTCGCTCTCTGCGCTCCTGCTTCGGGTCTAGTCGCTCTCTGCGCTCCTACTTCGGGCTATATCACTTTGACCTAACGTTGAACAGTAACTCATCAACGTCCGATCACTCCACTGAGCCAGAGTTCGGTCACCTCGACAACTCTACCCGCGCCTGACTAGAATACCAGACGTGTCCGGTATCAATATCGGATGCGTCTGGTCACGTCAGGAACACTACCGCTGAGACAGTACTGAATACGTCCAGTATGCATGTCGAACGCGTTCGGTCACCCTGTGACCAGCGCAATCAACTCCTTTTCAACTCTATCTTCTTTACCCTTGCTCAAATGTGCCAACCACCAAGTGTATCTCCTTGTGCACATGTGTTAGCATATTTTCATAAATGTTTCAAGGGTGTTAGCACTCCCCTAGATCCTAAATGCATATGCAATGAGTTAGAACATCTAGTGGCACTTTGATAACCGCATTTCGATATGAGTTTCACCCCTCTTAATAGTACGACTATTGATCCTAAATGTGATCACACTCACTAAGTGTCTCGACCACCAAAACCAAAAATCTCCTATCAAGTTTTACCTTTGTCTTGAGTTTTTTGTTTTTCTCTTTCTTCTTTTCTAAGTCCAAGCATTTGATCATCACCATGCCATCACCATCATCATGATTTTCACCATTGCTTCATCACTTGAAGTAGTGCTACATATCTCATAATCACTTTGATAAACTAGGTTAGCACTTAGAGTTTCATCAATTCACCAAAATCAAACTAGAGCTTTCAGAGACAAGGCGAGCTAGTGGTGCTAGAGGAATTAGCGCGGGGTGAAGTGGTGGAGGCTGGCCATAGTGCGGGCAGGTGATGGGCCTTAACGGCATGGCGGCGGGCAAAGCTCTAAAATTGGAGCTCGGTGTGACGCTGAGTCAAGGCAGGGTGAGGGTCGGCTAGAGAGGGGACGTAAAGGCGAAGACATGAGCACGAGGAATTGATGAGAGGTGCGCGCTCTCTGGCTTCACCGTGATGCAACGCGACGGCGACAAAAAATAGAGAGAGAAGATGGAAAGAGAGAGACGACGCGGCTGGTGGGCTCGGCTCGTCCTTGCCTTGGCGGGACGCAAGCGGCGAGATCAGGAGGCTCATGCGTCGGTGCTACAGACAACACGTGCGTGCGTCCGATCGGTGTGGCCCACTGCGGCCGTAGTGTCATAATTGACAAAGTGACGGCGGCGTGCACGACCACGTGTGGATGGCACCCAACTGGGCCAGGGAGGGACAAGCGTGGTGCAACAAGCAGACGTGCATACAGGAGCGACACGACGGCAGCGGCAGCGTCGCGACGCGAGGCAGGAGTGGCGGACGCGACGGTAGTGGTAGCGCGGGACGGGGCAGGAGGCAACAGCAGCGACTCTGCCACAGGCGCAAGCAGGGGCAGCAGGGTGCGGGGCCAATGGCTCGCTGCGGCTGGCCTCGGCCAAGCCTAGGCGGCTCGACCGGCCAAGCGCGGCTGCACGGTTGACTGCGCGGGACGTGACTGTGTGCGTGGTGTGGGGAAGCCAGTGCGGTGACCGCGCACCCGGCGCCAACCAACCCGAGACCGGTAACGTGCACGAATTTTAAAGCGCTCAACTTGACGAAACGGTTGCTTCTGGACCTAAACCATCTTCACCACATTCAAGGATGGCATATGGAACTACCAAATCGAATCATAACACTGCATCACTCCTTAACCCAATCTCTCACAATAAATTGCTAAACATAGCAATGTCTAGCTGTCGGCAGACTTGAAAAGTTCTAAGTTTTTGAGCTGAATTTGATTTCCATTTGCTGATTTCTAAGATAGCGGAAATATTAGCTAGTAATATCATTTTTCGACCGCAAGTATTTCACTGTCATCTACAAAATTTGTACTTCCAACTTTATTAAGGTGACACATATATATTCTATAGCATTTTTGCTTAATAAAAATTAGTTTTAAACCCTAAGTGATATAACACGAATCAACTTTCGTTTCGTATTTTAGTTGATCGTTTCGAGTTACAGAAATTGATCTACACACTTTATCACATGCATTAACACATAAACATGATACTCATGATATGTTTTAGTAAATGATTTATGGTGTAACACCGAGGGTGTTACACTAACAGTTATGCTTCCTACCGTTTTACGACGGGTGTGATGGATAGGGCTTTGTTGCTCGCAACAACAATGGTGAGTTCTTAGAGGGGGATGTGGACATCTTGAGCGGTTTACAAGCCCTATACATGCTGAAGCACTTGCAGCGTTGAAAAGTCTTCATAAGTTGGCACACTTTTTTTTTTGACAATAAAGAACTGTGAGGGAGATCCCCACAGTGAGAGCCATTTTCATTAATTTAAAAGAGAGAGAGGTTTATACATACAGGGAATTAACTGAAAGCATCAAGCCAAACACAAAAAGATGACCGCATGTCAACTTTAAACCTAACCGACTGAAGTAAACATTGACTTTTAAAGTTTCCAAGCCACCTAGGCAAAGCTGGATCATGCCTTTGGAAAACTTTGTCATTGCGCACCTTCCATAATTCCCAAGCCGCAATCAAAACTGTCTCCGCGAAGCATGGAATAGTATGTGAGGTTCTTGCCTGTGTTAATCTATCAAGCAGTTGTATAGTTGAGTCCCAGTTGACCCCTATCCTTGCCCAGCAGCTCTGAGCTAAAGGGCAATCAAAAAAGAGATGTTCAATGGTTTCCTGCTCACCAGTGGTGCACATGATACACACCGTGCCATCTTGCACGTTCATGTGACGTCGCTGCAGCATTGTCTTGGTGTTGAGGCGATCAACAAGGACAAGCCAAGCAAAAAACTTGATTCTAGGAGTGCATCTTGATTTCCACACCATCTTGAATACTGGATGGGCATCCACAGCACTAAAAATATGGGCATAGTAGCGGCGTGAGGTGTACCTGCTGCCCCAAATTGGGATCCACCGATCAGCACTATCATGGTCATATGTGAGACTTTGCAACTGTTCTTGAAGGGATTCAAGTTCTTGCAAGGCTTGATCAGACAAAGGTAGAAAGAATATAGTGTCCAAATCCTCAGCTTGCATGGTCTCAAGAACTGAAATACCATCATTTCGGGCAAATGAAGCAAGCCGTGGATATTTGTGTGCAAGAATCCCATCAAGCCAAAAGTCATCCCAAAAGCAGACAGAAGATCCATCTCCTAGTTCACATCTAGTAACTTGTCTGAAGAGAACATTGAGACGGAGGACATCTTTCCACCAGAAAGAGCCCACCTCTCTAGTTGCATGAGGAACTCGGTTACTGTAATATTTACTCCAAATGAGGCTCACTTGGGAATGACCTGAATTATTCTTGAGACTGATGCAACAAATTTAGAGAAGGCTCCGAGGTCTGACTCAATGGACAAGGAGTGCGGAAGGCTGCATCTTTCGCCGTATAAAGAAAATTATGAGTGGGTCTTTTGTTTAGGAGATCCGGTCTTACTTGAGATCTTGCACCAAAGTGGATGATAGCCTTGCTGCTTATGGGGCGAGTGTTGTGCGCTATGGTTTCGATGTGTTCATGGACTAGGTTCCCGAATTTGTAACCAATTTGGTCTATGATGATATGCCTAGAGCCACTGGTTAGTGGAAACCCTTGTGTTTCATCAGTTAAAAAAAAGAGACGGTTCGGCGTTGTGCACCCGAACGGCAGTAATAGGCGACCGGGCAAACGGGCGCCCCCGCCCCGCTGTGCTGAACGCAACCAAGCCGCGGAATTTAGAAATCGCGAGTTGCCTGCAAGTCAAAAGAAGGGTACCCAAAGAAAACACGTCCGGCTCTTTTATCTTGTTCATCTTCTTCCATAGATCCAAGAGATTTCTCCATTCCCACGTCCGGCTCTTTTATCTTCTTCATCTTCTTCCATAGATCCAAGAGATTTCTCCATTCCCAAGCTGCTTGACCAGACAAACCATAAAAAAAATTGAACTTTCAATCCATCTCCCCTCTCCGGCTCTTCCTCCCAAAACCTCCACGAGCTGCCCTGTCCAGCAGATCCCCGGCCGTTGCCTCCCAAGAGCCCCGCCCCAGTCGACGGTTCCCACCCAAATCCGCCTCCCCAGTCGACGGGTTCGCAGCAAATCAGCCGCCTCCGCAGCGGCGCGGGAGCGGCGCCGTTGGGACGCTTTCCCGCTGAAATCTCCCGACGGGGTCTCGTCATTTTGACGCCTGAGCTTCATCCGGGTGGAAAGTTTGGATCTTAGTAAGGATCTTATGGGCTGGAGGGGTCGAGTCTGCATCTCCTCTTTTGCTTTTCGCTCGCAAAGATCTCGCCTTTGGGCGTTGCATGTGCAGGCCGCTCTCTGGTGCGGTCAAGATCTCTCTGACTTTAGTTCTGTCGGTGCTCTTGAACAGGTGCTTGCGGAGATGGCGAGGGCGGGGCCGGCTGCTGTTCTTGCTGTGGTGGTTTTGGCTTGTGCACTGGGAGCCAGAGCTGATGGCTCTGATCACAAGTACAAGGAAGGGGATCATGTCCCCCTCTACGCCAACAAGGTCGGGCCTTTCCACAATCCAAGGTACAGCACACTCTTGCAATGCTCAAACTTCAGATATGGAATCAGCATTATGTTGTACTATGGTTTCAGTTATCCTTACAATGCGAGTTTTCATAAGCTTGCTGTTTATGTTGGTGGTTACGTTACAATTGGATCACTAACAGTTTGGATGCAGTTATGTCGCTTTAACCCCAGTCACCATCATGTAATTATTCAATGGCTAGCATCTCTGTAATTTGGTAGCTTCTTTTCCTCCTTGTACGGTTTGTCCTTCTGTTAGCTCCGAGCTAACAGCCCTGTAACTTCTATTCATTTTTTAATATATTGTTCGGTGCTGGGGAGCTTTGCTCCACAGTTTCTCTTAAAAAAAATAGTTTGGACGCAGCAGCTTAAATATTACTAAGTGCGTCGTAGGTCATGTACTACTCAATTATAGGGCTTAGTATAAAAGTTATGAATCTGCATTCCGAGACTGTTATAGTGGTATTCTTCAATTATAGGAATGGAGTCATGTATTACTAAGTGTTTGCAGAGCTACTTATTTAGCTTGAATGCTTGATAATAATCTTGATAACTCCATACTTGTACCGTGCTGAATGTCATGGCATGGCACAAAGAATGTTCCCTCAATCTTGCATAACTGAAAAAATGAGCCGAGTACAGACTGCATACTTCCACAATCCATCCGAAAAAAATGGGACGAGTACAGACTGCATACTTTAACAATCAGGATCAGCATGGCACACAAAGATGACTTATGTTTGCGGAACCTTCAACAATCAGGTCAGCTGAATAGAAAATCACTAATTCACAAGGTTGTATAAAAACATATTGACACAGAAGCACAGATCACAAGTGTGTACATATTCTCTGTTGACACATAATAACAGATTCTTTTCTGTACACATTTGACGCATAGCTCAGATCACAATTCACAAATGTGTATAAGAACATATCACAATTTACAAGCACCAATTGTGTGTAAGAGTAGATCAAGCACAAATGATATTCCATAAAAGAACAATGTGAAGCAATTGTATAAGCATATCAGTACATATGTATTACACTGTCTTAGAAATTATGTAATAATGTCAGGCACGATTGTAGGCAGATGAGCTCTAGGCTCTAGCTATTGAGGCGTCGAGCAAGAATACCATCCTAGAGGCTTTTGTAGTATTCCTGCTGAGTGATGGACATGGTACTAATGTCGATTCATAATTCTCTCTTCGTCCAACATCCTCTTGAACTCATTCAGACTTATCAAGTTTAATCCTTTCTTGTGCTGGTATTTGCTCCTCAGATTGGCTAATCTGAGGACTCAAACCAACATCATCAGTACCATCTCTAATCAAGGTTGTGAAATATCACCCTCCATGTATATGTCCTGCAAAAACATTACAGAGCCTCTCTATGAACGGAAAAGAACATAAAAGAAAGAGCAGCTAAACTAGTAGTATCGCTTATGGTCTAACAAAGTGAATACTGAATAGAGGCTGCAAGTGAACAGAAAATAACAGCTAAATTACATTTGCAAGTACTAGCTAGTAGTACTGCTCATGGTCTCACAAAGTGAAGACTCTACCAACTGAGCTACTATCACTTATTTATTTTTTATAGTTTCCCCGCTATTGCATCGAGCACAAGAGTTTGCTTTTCCCAGACAATTTTCGATCTTTGACTTCTAGAGAACAATTTACTTTTCAAACAAAACAGTTTAACACCTGAGATGTAACCCGGGGGAAAATCTATGTTAGATCCACATGAGGGGCTGGCCGCTGGCCTAAATGGGAGAATTATATGTGCTGATTTTTTTAAGCAAGTACTTCAGATTCTGTTCTCCCAAAAGATGATCCTATCCATAACTCAGACACAAGACAGAGCTTCACCCTAGCCGGTTGCAGAATCAAACAAAACAAAACTACTGAGCGGATCATCATCTTTCAGCCAATGCATGGGCCGACGGCCCTTGCCCTAGCTGGAGTCTGTCTCCCCCTCCTGCTGACCGGAATGAAAAGGATTCACCACTGCCAAGCATCTGGGGATGTGGATTGACCTGCCGGTGCCACGATTGGGTTCTCCCCAGCCATGGGCTGCAGAATTGTTTCATGGAGTACGCCAACATGGCATATCTGCAGAAACGGTGGCATGTGGGGAAGGGGAATGTGGCAATAGGCAGACCTCGTGGGAAAAGGATTTGCGTGCGCAGGGAAGGAATGCTATGCTCCTTGCCTGTGTGGGAAGGTTTTCACGACTCCGGATTCAGAGTGGGGTCGACTCTCCACCTCTAGCTAGCGAGGATTGCAGGATGTGGTATGGCCATAATTGGAGAACAATTTTGGGGTGCTGTTGGCGGTGTTTTTTGTTACCAAGAAACTCAATATATGGCTAGAGGAATTGCTTTACAGATGCTCTTGGTTGCTGTTACAGTGTCTTTGTGGTTCCACATACACTAGCTAGAAATAAGCAGTATGGATATCTCGATCGAGGATAGGTTATATGGGCAATTATGCAATGTGAGCTATGGCATTTTCATATTTTTGTTAATGCTTAAAAAACAGAATCTACAAGGGAATAAACATGTGATGTCTCTATTGAGCCTCTTTGTTAGCACTGTTTTGCTTTTGTTTGATCATGAGTTGTCGTGTATTGCAGTGAGACGTACCGGTACTATGATCTACCCTTTTGTGCACCAGGTATACAAATCCCAACCTTTTCTGCTGTTGTTTGCTTTAGCGATCTCTTTGACTGGTTCTGACCATTTATTGCTTCTTTCTGTTAAATGCTGGCTTGTAATAGAACATCCAAAGGACAAAAAGGAAGCTCTTGGCGAGGTTCTAAATGGTGACCGGTTGGTTGATGCCCCATATGAGTTGGACTTCAAGGAAGACAGGTACTCCAAGGTTCTCTGCAAGAAAGTATTGTCAAAAGAGCAAGTTGCCAAGCTCCGGGATGCAGTTGCCAAGGATTACTACTTCCAGATGTACTACGATGATTTGCCATTATGGGGATTCCTTGGTAAATTGAACAAGGACAAGGATCAAGGAGATGCGAAGTACCTACTGTTTAAGCACATCCACTTTGACATCATGTACAATGATAACCGTGTCATTGAAATCAATGTACAGACTGATCCAAATGTGGCTGTGGATATCACAGAGGACAAGGAAGTGCCAATAGAGTTCTCTTATTCAGTGACATGGAAAAAGACAGATATTCCTTTTGAGAAAAGAATGGATAAGTACTCCAAGTCTTCCTCTATGCCACAACATCTAGAGATCCATTGGTTTTCCATAATTAACTCGTGTGTTACTGTACTCCTCCTGACTGGTTTCCTGGCTACAATCTTGATGCGTGTTCTCAAGAACGATTTCATCAAGTAAGATATTAGCTACTGGGCTCCATTCTAGTCACCTAGCTTGCAGTTTACTAGATGCATTATTAATTCATTAATTTTCATTGAAGGTATTCTCATGAAGATGAGTCCCTTGAAGACCAAGAGGAGACTGGATGGAAGTATATTCATGGTGATGTCTTCCGTTTCCCCAAACAGAAGTCCGTTTTTGCAGCACTTATTGGATCTGGAACTCAGCTTCTTGCCCTGTAAGACCTCTGTCAGTTTAGATTATCTTATTAGTCAAGCTCTGAAAGGATCCTATCCGTTATTAATGATTCTTGTTTCACAGTGCGATTTTCATCTTCCTCCTCGCTCTTGTTGGTGTCTTTTATCCATACAACCGGGGAGCTCTTTTTACTGCCCTTGTTGTCATCTATGCTCTTACATCCGGTATTGCTGGATACACAGCCACTTCTTTCTATCTGCAACTGGAGGGAACAAACTGGGTAAGCCATGCTTTAATGATCATCTTTCTTCAATCCTTTGCTGCTGTGTGTTTACACGTATGTCTATGTGTTTCAGGTTAGGAATCTAATATTGACTGGCTGCTTATTCTGTGGACCTCTCTTCTTGACATTCTGTTTCCTAAATACAGTTGCAATAGCGTACAGTGCTACAGCAGCTTTGCCTTTCGGCACTATCATTGTCATTATCCTCATCTGGGCACTTGTAACCTCTCCTCTCCTTGTGTTGGGTGGTATAGCCGGGAAAAATAGTAATACAGAATTCCAAGCCCCCTGCCGCACAACCAAGTACCCGAGGGAAATTCCTCAGCTTCCATGGTACCGAAGCACCATTCCTCAGATGGCAATGGCAGGGTTCCTCCCTTTCAGCGCAATTTACATTGAGCTGTATTATATATTTGCCAGTATCTGGGGGCATAAGATATACACTATCTACAGCATCCTCTTTATTGTGTTCATTATCCTCATCATTGTCACAGCCTTTGTCACAGTGGCACTTACGTACTTCCAGCTTGCTGTTGAGGATCATGAGTGGTGGTGGAGGTCAGTGTTTGGAATATCAACTCATCTTTATGCTTTATCCCTCATTTTTGTTCTTGTTTGTGGTTACCTTTTTATTGTCTTTGAAAATGCCATCCATCAAAACTAGAAATGAGAAGCACAAGGTCTGGTTTGTAGCAACTATTTTAGTACATGGATTGCTAGATCAGAGCTTCCTGGGGAAATGTTTATAGAAAATGCATTTATGATGTTACTGAAAGTACTGGAACTTAATAAACACTCGGGCATCCAATGAGAAATTAGAATAAACTTACTTCTATAGCACTTAAGAAGTTATATTTCAGCAACAACTTTGAGTTGAGATATATCATCTGCTGTTGTTTTGTATCAACTGATGCTTGGATAAAGTTTGGTGCTAAAATAAGGCTGATGGATATAGGACACTCAAGATGTGGATTATAATGAATGATATGAATGAACATATACATTTTTGGAATCGTGGTCTGTAGCAGAGAAGTCAGAATTTATGTGTGCATTAGGGAACCATATCTGGATAAACTTGTTAGATGTCTGTTCTCTAGTTTTGTAGGTATGTTTTCATTCTGTCTTGCAGTTTTATCTTCCACGTGGAATACAATTACAAACCTGTAAAAATGTGTGCTTGCAGATCTGTCCTGTGTGGAGGCTCCACGGGCATATTCATCTTCTTCTACTGCATCTACTACTACCATGCGCGGTCCGACATGTCAGGCTTCATGCAGACATCCTTCTTCTTCGGCTACATGACCTGCGTCTGCTACGGCTTCTTCCTCATGCTGGGCACCGTCGGTTTCCGCGCATCGCTCTTCTTCGTGCGGCACATCTACCGCTCCATCAAGTGCGAGTAAACATTGGCTGTTGCTAGATGTGCTCACGTGGTCCAACATGTCCATGGCTGCTGTTTGGGTGGCTTCAGATCCGAATGGAGAAACCGTGACCAGTTGGATTGTGCCTGAATTATGCCCAAGCGCCAGCATGCCCCTCAATCTGACCCTCTTCGCCTTTAGCCTTTATATGTTGGAGCTCCCGGAAAGGAGGATGTATGTAGTGTAGGACTGTTACCAGAGGCAGTGTCTGTCAGTCTGTATTATTATCTACACTTGTAGTCCAGTCAGTGTCACCCTATAATTTTGTTGCTGAAACCTGTCTCTTGCTCAGTAGAACATAGTATGCTTGTATGTGAAACAGAGGGAGGAATGAATTAGCATGTACGGAAGTCCGGTGTGATTGAACAAGGACAGTTTAGGTGCAAAGGCAAGCGCAGTCTCTTTTGTTTAGGTGGAGATGCTGCAGGTTGGGCTAATTGGCTCACATGGGCTTGGGGAGGTGAAGTGGGCCTAAAATAGGCCTACATTACTACACTACTCTTTTTTTTTCTATGCAACCCCTGGCTCTATGGCCCTGTTATTGGAACCATAATCTCGACAACATTGCGAGCAATCAAGGTCTCTACAAATTCTGGGAGGGCCCACACGTGGCGACCACCCGGGTCCCAACACATAGCGAGCTTAGCTAAATTATGTGCTATTCCATTACAAGCTCTAGGAATAGAAATGACACTACTGCATACAAAATGCTCATTCAACAAATCACTGAGTGTCCCTTATCAACATTCTGCATGCTGCCGAGATCCATGGATGGTGAGACATGAGCTTTTTGAAGAATTGTCGAGTCCATCTCCACCTGCACTCGTGAAATGCCATGATCTGTAGCCGCTTGCAAAGCCTGGGCACACGCGGCTGCTTCAGCTGTGATCGCATCCTGGGATTGATCCCAGGCGACTGGCCCCTGCAGGCACCACTTCGCCTTCATAGTCACGGACAGTAAAGCCCCAACTTCCTTGCATCATCTCCTGGACCGAATTGATCATGAGCTGGCCCGGCGGTGGAGCTTTCCATCTAGCATTCCCAGCTGTCTGCCTGATCGACTCCTTCCTCTCCTACTTGCTCAGATCGTTAAGTACATCTGCAGCAACGCCATCCACACCCTGACCCTTCTTCCCTTTGTTAATTTTGTCTCTCAGTCCACCACTTCCAAAGGAATAACACAGTTTTAGTTCGGACTTCTTCTTTCAGTGATAATATTTCAGTCACCACTTCCCATGCCGATTGCTTTGACAACAGCTGTTGGCGAACCGGTTCAAGGGAAAGAGTAGACCAACATCGCTTCACCAGCTTGCATTTAAGAAAGCAATGTCCTTCATCCTCATCCAACCGGTGACAAACTAGGCATCTTGTATCGAGCTGCACACCTCTCCTCTGAATATGCATCTTGAAAGCAAGACAGTTGCGTGCCATGATAGAGTGATAGCGGGGAAGGAATGAATTATTAGGGATACAAGAACAGTTTGGGATGGGTGGACAAAGTCCAGAATGGTTGCACAAGAACAGAGGTGCAAAGACATGAGCAGTTTGCTTTGTTTAGGTGGACATGCACAAGGTTGAGCTAAATGCCAACCCCAGCTACTTGCATGGGGTTTGGGGAAGTGAGATGGGCCTAGAAAAAGGCCTCAGAGCAGGTCCAAGCGCATCTTTGTGCCTTTTTTTTTCCGTTCGCTTTCAATAAAGATACTGTATTGTTATGTTATTTAAAGATGAGATGGAGTGAGACGGTGACGTGAGATCAGATGTCTCTGGACGACTTTGAATATAGCTTAGCTAGAAAAAGGCCTGTAGCGGGGAGATTCTTGTCTTGGGCTTAAAGGGAAGGGAAGGGAAGAAAAAGGCAGATTCCCCGGGACCAAAAAATGGAGATGCCAAACGAGGCAACGAACATGCATGGGGTGACAGCAACTCTCACTCTCGCAAAGGACCAAAGTTGAAAGAAATGCACTGGCTTTTTCTAATCCAGTAGTCTAAAATATACACACATGACTTTGTTTTGATTTGAGTTTTTATTGCAGCCCTGCTGTGTTTTTTTTTTTTTTTGGTATTGTTCTTTCAACCCTGAAGATGATGAGAGCTTCATGAACAGCTGTGTTTTTGTCCTGATTTTTTCAGACGACGTAGGAGGGGTCACCCATCACCCATGGATATCTCAGTGATTCCCCCCATATATGCTGAAAGAAAGCCTGAACACACACGTTGCATACTTGCATTGCGTCATGCGTTATGCTGTCGTCTTGTCTGCAAGTTCCAAAGCCTGAACTGAACATGCTAGTTTGCGCAATCCGGTTGTAGGTTCCTTGTTGCCTTTCTCCTCTTCCTCCATTATGGTCATGGATGCATGGATATATCCTATGCTTCCCTTGTTTTGTCCAGTCTGCTCACATCAAATCGAAACGGCGACATAATTAACAAAGTGTCATTAAACACCTAAACCATCCCGAAACTTCGGATGGAAGAAACGCAATGACTGTTCATCAGACACGTGATTGTGATGGCTCTATCAACGCCGCAAGTCGCAACGACAAAGTTAACAATGCAACGTCAAATCTTACAACCGAACCGAGCGTCGTGTCGTACAAGGACTTTGAAACGTAAACCTACCGCTGGGCTGTTGTTATCTTTCGCCGAAAGCCAGTTCCGTAAACTTTCTCGATCTACCATCAATCAATGTTATATACTCGTGGTTTTGAGAAGAAAAAAAAAAGAAGGTACTCCGTCCAACTCAAAAATAAAAACACATCACGCGTTGAAACAGTCAAATCTTTTTTAAGTTTGACTAAAAACACAGTTCCAGTATACTAGTATAGTACCAAATCCAACCGTTTTAAGTTTATATCAAGTTCATATATGAAAATCATTAAACAAATCTAGTTAAGAGTCTTGTGGTTGAACTTGTCTACTCGGGTTCAAATCCTCGACTTGACGAAGTTGTTTGTATTTTTCTAGATTTAATGGCATTCTTTTACTAGCAGGTGACCTAAACATCAGCAGTGAGATGCATGAGTCGGTTCAGTCTGTTGAAGGTGTTCATAGCAACATGGTGTATGCGCGTGTTTTGTAAGGGTGCGTGTACGTGCATGTAAGAGTGTTGTATCTTTACTATGATGGGCAAAAAAAATAAACATCAATATTTGTATCGCATTGACTAAGTAGTGAAATGCACCTCAGGTCCATTGAAGTTGTTTATAGGTGTCATATAGATCTCCCAAAGTCTCAAAATGCATTTTTTGTCCCCGAAATTAGTTCGGGTGTCGTTCTAGGTCCAGACATTCGTTTACCCGAACCTGGTAGCTAACGCGGCATGCTGACTCAACACTTACATGGATATGACACAAAAAAAGCTTTTGTCAATATTTGCCACGACATGTGGGTCGAAGACCCTAAAATACATTTTGAGGCTTGTAGGGACCTATATATGACAGCCGATAGATAACTTTCGAGAATTGTTGGTGAATTTCACTCTTAAAAAAGTATATCGTTAGATTCGTCATGGAATATATTTTTATAGTATATCTATTTGGTGTAATAAATATTGATACTCTTCTCAGTAGATTCGATCAAACAATTTTAGATGGGTTGACTAAGGATAGAGCTAGAACTGTATTTTTTTTATGTGGTGCTTGCGTAGAAAAAACAAACAAATGGAATAGAATATAGAATAAAAGAAAAAGCAAGGAATGGTGGGGAGGTAGGAAGAGTGGTGGTGGCAGGAAGATGTCCACGACCACGAGAGTCGAGAGAGACGGATGGTTGCTGTGGTCCACACCTGACCTCCAATCCAACCCCAACCCCACCAGTCCTTTTCACCCAGCAACGACAGACATCGCGGGAAATTTATCGGCCTCCCTCCGTGCAAGCTGCAGCGCAATTACGCAACGCGAGCGCGAGAAGGAGATTTGACGACAGCGACGGGGCGAGGCGAGCCACGGCAGCCCCCGCCTCGGTAGTCGTCTCTCGCCTGCACGCGGGCTGCGTCTCGCGACATCGCGGGGGATTTGCCTTTGCTTTGCCACGAGATCTCCCCGTTTCCCCGGCCGCGCGCGCGCGACACGACACGACACGAGAAACGGAGCCGCACGAGCCGTGCCGTGCCGCGCCCGTGAGATACCGCCGAGGTTGGCTGGGGGAGCAGCATGGGTTTGATTTGATTTGATTTGATTGCCTCATTTCTTTAGGGAGGATGGATGGACTGATTGCGACGTGATGGCTCCACTAATCCTCCTGCATCCGTCTGCCTGCCTCACTGCCTGGCTTCTTCAGAGTCTCATTTGGATTCTTCACCGATGGCGATGGCGATGGCGACGTCCTCCCACCCACCCAGCATGCATCACCATTCACCACACACCTTTTTTAATCTCTCTCTCTCTCTGCCCTACTGGTATGGTACTGCCTAGACAGAGACACACACAGTGTGAAAGGGACCCTACCCCTGCGTACAATATTGATATTGTATCTTCAAATAAATTTATTGTACTAATAATATTAATTTATACCATAATTATTATGATTTATATATATTTAATCAAAGTTTTTTCTCAGAAACGAAAACAACAGTTATTTAGAGACGGAGACTAGTACTGTTTTATCACTGTGACTAAACTTAATCATCTACTAGTACTCACTCCGTCCTATGAAATAGTGCTATGTGTTAGTAGATCAAGCTTGACAAAATTTATTATATATGAAAAATGCTAATATTCATCCTATGAAATAGGTACCATTTTCACAATATAGGAGTACATTTGATGTCCTAAACATTAATATTTTCATTTATATATTTAATCAAACTTTAGGCACTTTAACCAAGAATATATCTAGAATTGTATTCTTTTCGAGACGAAGCTAGTAAATTTTAGTTTTACTCCATCCAAATAGTTGTACTTAAAGATTCAGTAACTTTTAGCACACAGGATTAGTAAATTTTAGTTCAACTAGCTGACGGCTAGTCTAGGTGGCGATTAAGAGCAGGTACAATAATACATCTTAGTTTGGCTTATAGCCAAGCCAACTCATCAAAATCCTATATGGAAGAAGAGAGAAGAAAAAAGAGAAGCAAATGGGCGCCGGACCTGGCTCCGAGCGCAACACACCTCCCCATGCAGCATGCATGGTCCCGCAATGGACCATACTCACGCTGCTTTCTTTCTTTACTGTGCATCATGTGGTCCCGTTTAATAAAAAAATAAAATTTAGATTGTATGACGAGCAAGCTACCGAACTGGCTAGCTCGTATCGTTACTGATTCATTTATATAAGAGAGAAATACTGCTGACTGATTTATATAAATAGTATTTATGTAAGGGGCTGGCTAGCTCGTATTGTTACTGGTTCATTTATATAAGAGAGAAATACTGCTGGCTGATTTATATAAATAGTATCTATGTGCCAGCCGATCACGCTGTGTAAAGCTTGTCTCTACAACTTGTCTAGGGATAACGTGGCTTGGCTTAAAGCCAAGTGCCTGTTTAGTTTGTACTTCATTTGCAAATTTTTTCAAGATTTCCGTCACATCGAATCTTTGAACACATGCATGAAGCATTAAATATAAATAAAAAATAAAACTAATTACACAGTTTAGACGAAATTCACGATACGAATCTTTTAAGCCTAATTAAATTATAATTGAACACTAATTACCAAATAACAACGAAAATATTATATTTTGTCAAAAATTTTGCAAACTAAACCAGGGCCAAATCTTCTATTGGGCTTGCACTAACCGGATCCCTAGGAGTCCTCGCCTACGTGAGAGGGAGATGGTACTCGAGTGATGGTACAGTGGTACCACTGCATGCATGCGTGTAGGATCGGGGACCACCATATGCTACCTCTCTGCTAAGGGCACGTACAACGGTGGTTTGTCTGGATAGTGCTTTGTCAGTGCTTCCGTCCAATTTAATGAGGTGAGAGGGTGTTGTCGTCGTCTCGTGAAGAGACAGCCAGGGTCCGAAGTGAAATTGTTCGTCAGTCACCCGTTGTATGATCCGTTGCGAGCCTACGATGTACCCTTTGATCCGCTGCGTACAGGTGCCCGGTGTTCCTGCCCCTACCTCAAATCAAATAATGAGATATACGGAGAGACGTATGTGATTTATGAGATATATTATATTATGATAGATATACTACGTTATATATATAATATATATGATTTACTTTGAAGGATTTATTTTGTATCAATTAGCAACATAATGGTGCATAGAAATAATATTCATGATTGATCACGGCTATATACAAGCATTAAACGATTTGTAGATAGCCAAATAAACAGCAGTTATATGTGGGTTGTATGAGCTGTCTGTTTAGCCGTCTATGTTGTAAATTCCAAAAATTTATAGACAACAGCTATTTATCCGTTGTACATGCCCTAAACGTACAACAGATGTTGGCCTTGCAGGCTCAAAGGTTGGTGTCATATGCTGCAAATGAAGGAGTATCACTTTTCATGTTGCCCTACATAATTTAGGCAAATGAGCATTTAATGTATTTGCTCATGGTCATAGACACGAGCCACCTGTTCAGTTTAAAAAGGGGTAACGATCGAACATTTTCTCCCTCCTGATTTCTAGTTCTATCATATCGAATATTTGACATTAATTTTGAGTATTAAATATAGACTAATTATAAAACTAAATATACAGATTGAGACTAATTTATAAGACGAATCTATTAAAACTAATTAGTCTATGATTTGACAATATGGTGTTATAGTAAACATGTGCTAATGATGGATTAATTAGGCTTAATAAATTTGTCTCAGTGAATTAGTGACGACTTCTGTAATTTGTTTTATTATTAATATTCGAACACTCGATGCTGACATCTCATATGACATCTGATATGACACCTCTTAAATTTTAGTCCATGAATCCAAACACCCTAAAAGTGCTAGCGGCATCAGATTGGTTGTTTGTTTGTTTGCTTATAAATGAGTTGTTGATTGTTTACTTATACCGGCCAGATTGGTTGTTTTCTCAGTGACAGTTTGCAGTACTTAAGGGATGTTTGATACCATGGGATAATTGTTAGCGACATAATTGTAGCTCAAACTAATTCTAGTGCAACCAAACAAAAGAACTAATAAGTAAGCTTTTTTTGCGAGGTCTTCAACTAGTTGTTAGCTAACTATCTAGCCAACCACAACTAATTTGAAATCGGGTTGCCGTACATTACGGCTAATTTGGAAACTTAGATCCCCTTGGCGTCCCTGACTTTTTTCAGGGTGGAAAATCCATGGAGAAATAATTTGAATAATAATTTAGTTGTTCACGAAGGGTTTCCCATCACGGGGTGTGGCTCCCTTGCTTCCAAATTAGCCCTTAGTCTAAGGATCTATCGACACAGAATTTTCGTCCCGTGCCGAGGACACACGCAGCAAGCCGGAAGGGTCCGCTCGATGGAGCAGATCCACCTAGCTTCAGCGCTAGGGGTGATCGATCCTGCATGATCCTCCTAAGACGTGCCAGTCAATTTGACCATGTAATTGACAAGGAGAGAAAGTTCATCAGTAATTAAGGGCGGAACTTGCCGGTGTTGCCAGACAGTCTCGAATGTGCGGCTATGAGAGCCGATATGAAAGGAGGATCGACTAAATAGTCGATTCCAGTATATTCATGAGAATAAATCAATTAGAGCTCATAGGGGTTGTATAAGAAGAATCGGTTATCATTCAGGAATAAATATCATTAATCGAACAAATATTAATCAATGGCAATAAGATGTTAACAATGATCGGTTTGTGCTGAGCCAATAATTATAATTAACCGAACCCCTTTTTATATAAAGAAAT
The DNA here is from genome assembly GCF_019320115.1 of Miscanthus floridulus. Classification (NCBI taxonomy): domain Eukaryota; kingdom Viridiplantae; phylum Streptophyta; class Magnoliopsida; order Poales; family Poaceae; genus Miscanthus; species Miscanthus floridulus. The sequence continues at coordinate 18,334,118 of NC_089592.1, forward strand.
AATTCAACACCACTTAATCATTTAATAAAGATAAATCTAATGAACATGTTAGATCTCATCTATCATCATGACCAGTGGGGCATGAGGCAGAATCATGCAGGCCGTAGAAATAACAATAGACTCGACCCTAACTCATTACTAATATCAGTGGGGCATGAGGCAGAATTATGCAGGTCGTAATACAATAATAAGATCATAGGGTTAACATATCTTTCGACCTATCTTTACTTCAACTGGTCTCGTGATGCGAACTGTTCGTGTAAGCACTCGATATCGGCTAAAATAGTCGATTCAGGCATAACGCACAGTTAAAGTCATGCATTACTAGAAATAGATCTACTAAATATCGATTCCCCACTCCACGGTGCTAGCAGTGGGGTGTGAGGCAGAATCACACAGGCCGTGATAACGGGCCATAAAACGGTTCTCTCTAGCCAATAGATCTACTCAAGATGCAACATGCCTTAACCGCACGTTATGCATGATCAAGATTGATGTAAAACAGCCGATAAGACATAACTTATCGTTTAAAGTGTAGATTGGATCAGTTTTAGGTTAGCAAACGATGGGTCAAATAAGATATAAGGCCGATCTAAATCAATCTCAATCGGGCAGAGTGATATTGCTGTAATTAGATAAATAATGAAAGCAATAAGCAATATGGGTAACTTAATGAATCTATCAAAGACTGCCATTCTAAGGTAGGGCCGATAACTTGACCTTGATCTAATTCAAGCAGTGGGGTGTGAGGCAGAATCACACAGGCCATACTTGAATTAAACAAGAGTCGATAACTAGTTTATACCAGAGCCACTAGTGGGGGTCGACCAAATCGATGCAGCCATACGAACAGAGGTATAAACCATGATGGTACTTACAGACAAGCAGTGGAGGATCGACCAGATCGACTGCAGCCGTACTCTCTGAAGAACTCACCGAGATCTACTCTACTCCTACTCCTAAGGGGTGGCCGGAGCCGGAAAAAGTAATTGACTTGTATTTGGATTGATTGATTCCTTTACAATAGCCGGGGTTTGGTATTTATACTCGGGCCATGTGTATGACTCCTGTCTAAACATGACTTATTACAATTTTTTACCCTAGAGAAAACATTCCTCATTTGAGATAACTTAGACTCTAATCTTTTCCTTTTTATAGAGTCCGGCATGCTTCGTCCTGGCGCCGAACGTAGCCTTTGTTGTTATCCGCTGGCGCTATCTGTGGAAAGTGGATTCCATTTTTGCATTTGAATCAGCTGGTCCCAATCTACACGTAATTGATTCCTTGGTGACATAATCTTAGAAGCTTTTGAGTCCCTATAACATCTTCTTCTAAATTTTGGTGTAAACACACGCCCCCTAATTTTGAGATAAAAGTAATTTTATTCCAAAATTATCATTTGTGTATTCCTGATTGGATCCACAGTCATGGGTAGAGAACCTTGATCTAGGGTCCACTGTTTGTCGTTGCCTGCGTCCACCCATGAGCCTATGCCTCAAAACTTTTCACAAGAGCGTCGCTGCTTCACTGGCACTTGGATTCATCTTCCCGAGCCGGCTATAAAAAGCTCATCTAACCCTAGCGAGAGCAGCTCAACAATTCAGCCATGTTTTGCTTCCATCTACTCCCTTGAGTGCCTCTAGTTCCAGCCGCACCCTCCATGGTCCATTCTCTTGCCATGAAGATCTTGAGCGATAGAAAAATTCTTGTATATAGGGCGATTGTGTCTCCCATCTTAGCACCTTGTCGAGTAAGAGAATCAGCTACTGTGGCTAGAAGAATCCTTGTGATATCACCTAGGTTTTCTCTCCATGCTCGCAAAGCTGTTCCAGTGTTTGCAAATGGCTAAAATGCGTGGACACTTTCCCATTGTTTGCTCAATCAAATGCCCACCGGGAAAGCCACAAGCTTCTTTCCAGCGGCTTCGAGAAATCAGCTGGGCATTTGCTAGACAAGCGGCATTTTCCTTCCCTATCGCAATTTTATTAACGGGCCGATGTGACTTGGTTTATGATGACTTTTTGGCCCCATGGGGATTCGAACTCCCTTCAATCCAAAGAGGCCTTGGTGGGTTGATTGCTGGTCAATGTAAATCTTTTGATCTATCCCATGGCATTCTGTAATTTGGGAGAGCAATAAGTCTAAATCTGTTATCTCTTCGTTATCTATTCCCTGAATTCTCGGAGCGTCGATCATTTTCTGTATCTGATTTCAATTTCACACCGCTGGTGAGATCTATCTCTCTACCCTCCTAGGCTATATATACAGGCCACGGCTGGGGATTGAAAAACAACATGGTTCACCTCAAACCTTCCACGTCCTTAGTATAGTTCCTACTTCTTCGTAGGCTTGAGATCATAGAGAATAGCAAGAAGTTTGCTGAGGAGGCCCTCGATGGACCTGCATCATTGCATCAGCGCTTTCATCGACTAGGAGGGTGCAATTTGTGGTGCCCCCACTGCCTTAGAGAATATGACCTGACTCCGTTCAGCCTTTAGGGTCCTCTTCTCTAATAGCTTGTCACCAACTCCCTTGTTATCAAAGGAGGCGGATTGACAATGAAGATCTGCTTGCCTCCATTGATCGGCATGGCCAGAATCTTCGCTGAATGTCTCTCCCTTGCAGAATCGGCTCTGGCCATGATTCGATGTCAATCATCTCCTAAGGCCGATGATACAATAGCCAAAGTATTTTTTGGCCCATAGTTTGTAATATGTGATATCAGCAAACAATTCCTCTGTCTTTAATGATTTCTTCTTTTGTTTCGTATTCCATGCTACGTGCATCACTTTATTCATGTTTGCTTTGCTCCTGTGGGCGACACACGTTGCACTAGCTTTTACCCTTCTGGGTTCATTTTTGCACGAGAAGCGATACCCTCCTGGTACTGGCTATTAGAGCTATCAATCGAGCAAATTGGTTGCCTAGTATTAATCCAAACGTTAGGGTAATATTCCTTCAAATATTCCATATTCGATCACTCTGCCGAATCCTTCTTCAGTATTTCTAAAATATAAATATTACCCAGCGCACCACTGCTTGATCCGATAAGGTTCTTCTCAATTAGTCAACTATTTTTGCCTAGATTTGCTGTCCTCTGACCTGATCGGCAATTTTACTCTCCAAACCAAACCTCCCTCAGAGAATTGCTCATTCCTGACTTCTCAACCATAACATCGCAATCCTTGGTTCGTAGGCTTCAATGCTTTTTAAGAGCACGCAACCAAAGGCAGCACAAATCTTCCAAGTTATCCATCATAAATTTCTGGTAAACTTTGGCATCACGCACCTCAATCTAGGTTTAAACTTACCAAGGAGAGACTGTACTATGGCTATGCGCAGGGTTTATAGGGTGACTCCATCAGCCCTTTTACCCTTAGTCATTAAGGGTAATTCGTTTCCAGCCTTCCCGAAAGTCGGTCTTTGTTCTGACTGAAGAACTGATTTTGAAAATAGCCGATTCCAGACCCTTGGCTTTAATTTTATCTAGGTCTGAAAATACGGCCTTTATTAAGGGAGCCTTTCGATCTTCCATCTGGTGTCGTATTCTCTTCGACATTGGTGAAGTGGCGTTTCGCCTTCTATTAATTATGGTTGCCTTTTGCGCGCCCCGAGGCGTCCGCCTCTTCGCTTCATGTCTTCAAATACAAGCCGAGGGCTTTGGCCTCAAACACATCTCTATTTGCAACTGATCCTTCGCTTCCTTCCATCTGCCAAAACCCTGTAGTGGTTCCCTTCCTCTTTTCTATAGATCCAATCATTTCTCATGGCCGGCGAAGGTAATCGAGGTAAGCGCACGGCAGAGGAGATCCTAGCAGAAGACATGCCAATGAACCAGCGTCTTCGATGCATGAGGTGAGATTGGCAATCTCTGTTCATGATAACGATCTATCCTGACTTGCCTATAGGTTCATTGTGAATGACAGCCTTCATCCTTCTCCTAGGACTGACAAACCCGCTGATGTTGCATCTTCCAGTGCTGGCTTCATCGTCAGGGTTCTTCCAACTCATATGATGGTGATGATGCCCGACGCTTCTTTCGAGAATGGAGGGTGGCCGAGGACCGCTATTCCAAGGCGATTTGGAACAACTGCCAACTGGAGATTCAGTCTAGGAGTCCTCCAAGCGACCCTTAATGTGGCTAAGGAGGAGGCCAACGTCGTTCGAAGCACGGCTAGTTGAGTCTGATGCCATGGTAGCAGGTAGGATGAGCTCCATAAACTGTTTCCATTCTGGTTTCCTTTGCCTTTGTCTTGATATTCATCTGCAATTGCCAGCTCAAATGGTGCAACTAAAATCTCTCCAATCGGTGGCGAATGTGGTTGCAGGACGCCGTCAATGCTGAGGGGTTCCCCCATTGACACTCGTCTCCAAGACATCCTAGCCCACGCCTAGGAGATTGCTCTTCACGGTGTTCATCACGACGCATCAGTGGCGCTAACTGTGGCATAGGTCCAAACCAGGCATGATCTCCATGCCATGGGGTTGGCTTCTCGATTGGCGATGGCCCTGAGGGACATAAAGATTTGATAGAAGATTTCACCACAACGGCGGAGGCCATCGTGGACATCACATCCGCTCAGGATGTGGTGAATAAAGTCTTTGATTAGTTTGTACTTAGGGTAATCTAATGAACCAAGACTCCTGTTCTTTTATGAATGTGCCTTAGTGCAATGCCCTTATATATGATTGCTTTTGCTTTTTGTTTTTGCTCTATCGATGATACATATCATATCGGCTTTTATTGTCTTTGAAGATTTTCATTTTTTGAACTAGAGACGATATCCTCTTGGTACTGGCTATTAGAGCCAAGAACGAATCAGGCTATCAAATGTTGACCTGGGTGTTAGGATAATGTACCATAGAACTTTTTATATCAAAGGATCAAACGATTAATGAACCTAGGTCAATCATCCTATTAAGCAAAACAGAAGTTCTTAAGAAATCCATTAACTCTGAATCACACTCACACTTTGACTCAATGTTCACATACGTCGGCCTAAATCCATCTCCAAGACTCAACGCTTATTTTTCCTTTAATCTAATGGCCGATGTGAAGTCATGATTTTTCTACTAAAATAAGCTTTTAGAGCCGATCGCTTGCATCGGCTGTTGGCTTTCATTGCTGATCTTAATGAAGCCTCCTTCCCATGACTTGCAAGAAAAACATTCGAAGTCTCCTAGTTTCCCAGAAGACTGGATTGACTAGTCGTGATACTCATGGACTCATCAGCGCGCACCAGTTCGATGTCATCCCTAAGCCATTGAATCAAACGCTGATGCATGGTTGATGGTATGCAGCAATGTGCATGAATCCAATTATGACCAAGGAGCAAACTGTAAGACCCTTTCCCATCGATGATGAAGAATGTAGTGAGCAGAGTCTTGCTTTTAATTGTTAGCTCGACATTTATTGCCCCCTGGGCTTAGACTGTATTACCTCTGAAATACTTAAGCATCATGTCAGTCTCCATCAGATCTTCTGGTCCTTTGTCAAGTTTACGAAAAGTAGTGTAAGGCATAAGATTGACAGATGCACCTCCGTCTACCAACATCTTGTTCATCGGCTTTCCATCGATAAGACCTTTCATATATAACGCCTTTAAGTGTCGATGTTTGACTGGCTTGTCAAATATTGCTTGTTGTACAACCATCAACTTGGCAACTATCTCCTCATACTCTGATTCATCGAAATCTGAATAAACTTCTTCATCTACCGGAGCTCTAAATTCTGATGGCAACAGAAAAAGCCATTTGGATATTATTCGATGGTGGCTTTCTATTGGATATTTGCTTGATATGCCACACTTGAGTTTTACCAGGATGCCTGAGCCTATTCCATCTCTTTATTCCTTAGGCGTTGCACCCTTCTCTTCTGGCTTTTGTTAAACCTCCTAGGCACCACTGGCTTTCCTGCCACATATATCTTCTTTCAGTGCCTTCTTCTTCATGATCAGCCCAGTCCTGATCAATGACTCTTTTTTCAAGCCGATCATGAACATTTTTATTTTTTAAGCGTTGATCCATGTTATTAGGATGATATGCATCTTGAGCATGGATAGACCGGCGGTTGGTTTGAGACTGCCTATACTCCTGATATTGATTGCTGCATTCTGGACAGTCATGTCTGGTAGGCAATTTTAAACTTTTATTCCAGCAATGAAAGAACAATTCCAATGTAATTTGGCTTGTTCCCTTTTATACCTTTCTTGCTTCAATTGATGCTGGTACACTTGATCTTTTAACCAACTATGATAATCATTTTCCTTCTATCATTGCCATTTATTCAATAGAATCCGAGATGTGACCCGCAGCTTTGTTGTCTCTGCCCTTAACGTCTTCCCCTGCTCATATCGACTCTTTTGCTCAGCACGATGTCTCCTAATTTCTCTGTACTCGTCAGCTAATATTTGCATCTTGGGATCGACTGTTCTAGCTTCTTTTGATTTGGTTGATGTTAAGACCTTAGTTTTTCCTTTGAATAGCCCAGCATCAACCATGTTTTGATCTCTTGGGAAAGGATTATCATCAACTCATTTTCTGAGGCGTATCAAATTTGAGCCTCCCCTACTGAATAACTCTCTGTATATGCTGCCTGAAGATTCTGCATTCATTAGTGGAATAAGAAGTAGCATTATGGAACTTGCAGAACTTCTTATTCTTCAACTGATCAGGGGGCAACATGACATGACCATCGGGCAACTTGATCTACCCTTTCTAAAGCAAGAAATCGAAAAGCTTATCTAATTTGGTGACATCAAAGTCACAGCTCTCCTTGACTCCTCTTCCCCAAGGATTTGGCACCATCACTATCTTCTTACCCTAATTCCATTCAGCTGCAGCAACCTCTTCTTCTTCATCTTCATAGCCGTCATCGACTGAATATGGATCATAAGCCTCGGTTACTGAGGTACTCTTCTGGAACCAGGTATCTTTGTGCATACTCTAAAATTGGCTATTAAGCACTACTACTCGTTGAGCCAATTGTCCCAAGTTATCAAATTCTTGTCCCAGCAACTTTTCTTTCCACATCGGCAGCATTCCTTGAAAAGCCAAAGTAGCTAGTTGATCATCGGCTAAGTTTAAGGAGAAGCACAAGTTCTTGGTCTCTCGAAACCTTTGAAGAAATTCAGTGCCTAATTCATTAGTCTTCTGTCTTATGGTTATCAGATCGATAATCTTCTTTTCTCCAGTCCCAGTATAAAAATATGTATGAAACTTCTTCTCTAGGTCAGCCCAATTAGCAATGGAATTGACTGGCAATGATGAAAACCAAGTGAAGGCTGGACCTGATAAGGACAGAGAGAAGAAACAAACTCGATGGGCATCTTCAACTGACACTTCACCCAATTGTGTAAGATGTAATAGAACCGACCAATTATACGAGATTAAGTAAGAAAATCTTCCGCCGAAGCTGATAATTTAGCAAACTTAAGCCCGTATAACCCGGTAGTTCGTGAAACCACGAAGGATTTCAAACCAATCGACATACAAACCAAGATCGTACAAGTTTAGCAAGTACCATCGCATGTTACATAAAGTTTGCAATCACAAATGGGGTACATCAGAGTTTAGAATATAAAGTTATTACAAACCAGGTTCAATCTGAAATAGCGGAAGCAAATAGTTTTCAAGTCACACACACCCTTTTAGTTCCAATATAGTGCTAGTAGGTAGTCATTTCCAACAAAAGCATCAGAGGAGAGATACTGGAGTGACCATTGCCCTTGGTCCTAGTTGTCACCCATCGCTGGGTACAGGCAGTTAATGCAATAGCCGTAGTATATTTGACCATCTGCAACAACAATGGGAACAACGCCCTAAGTACGAGAAGGTACTCAGCTAGACTTACCCGTCTTAAACCAAAATAAAGCGACACTAAAGATTATGCAAGGCTTTCTTTAGTGGGGTAGCTGACTTGTTTGCTAAAAGCGTAAGCTATCATGAAGAAACCATTTTAAGTACTTTGCATCATCTTTATTATAACCTATCCATCTAGGTAAGCACCTATACTATAGCAATCACTTGATTAATCAATAACATCCAGTAACCAATTTAGATTTAGCATATCCCATACCATTCAGATAACCATCATTGTTCCATAATAATTACTACGATGCCATAGCTCAAGTCAACTGCTCACTATACAGGAGCGATGGCGATTCGAATCAATTCCTAACCAGTTGGTGATTTATTCCTCACACAAACCACGCTTCCCCCGTCAGGGTCGCTTAGATCACCAATGACACTTTCTAAGTAGCCGTCGGATAACTAGCTGGGACCGCACTACCCAGGGACCGCCCGACTACCAGGATGCACCTTGGGCTCACTATTCGCGTCCCCAGTCATACCCCCTTCAGCACCAGTCTACCAATCTAGGTTTATCCTAGCTCGAATAGTGTCACTAGCTTCGCTGGTCGAAAGGATACTTTATTTGGCCAGCTAAATGTGAGGCATGCGTTCAATATGACAAGAGGGACGAGCAACGATTGGTCCTTAATTGACACAGACGGAAACTAATAGCACCCTAAAACCCTGTCTGGTTGCCTCCAACTTTTTCCGTCCGGTCTCCAATTATCCATCACACATAGTTAATTCCAGGATATCATTCTTTCCATAGCTAAATTCTTCTAGTAACCACCTATAATGTAGGTGATCAGGATTATCACCGATCGCTACCGGTCTAAGCAAGGCTAAGCATTTATTCGATCCTGACCTAACAGGGTAACAAGGTAATAAGGTAGACAAGGATAGTAATAAATGCATCAACGGTTTCAATCAACTCCTACAACTTAATGCAACCATATATAAACTCATATATATAGAAAGAATTGCTTTTATAAAGTATGAGACTTAGAATGCTCCTGGGGCTTGCCTCGTTCGAACAAACTAGGTTGATGATCCACGCACTCAGGGCAAGTCCTCTCCCGACTCCTCTTCCTCTGGCACCTCCTGTGCCTGGACTTCTTGTGGATCTAGTCCCGATCTGCTCTTCCTGAACTACTGCTAGCAACTCCTTCTGCGATCCTGTATGATGCAGATGTATGAGTGCTAATGCATAGGTGCATCGAAGAGATGACATGTAATGATCATGATACATGAAATGTAGATGAACATGTTCAACTTTATTAGGCATAGTAGAAGTAAAGCCCTTCTACAAAGTAGCTAACATCATCCAAGAACATGTACTACTATACTACTACTACAACCACGGCACTAACATGCCAAGTCACCACATCAATCTAAGATGCTTCAAAGATACACCAAAGCAAACATTATTAACTAACCATGCTGTTAAAGAAGATTTGTTTATTTCATTTTAAACTAGGGCTACAATAGCAACATATATTTCTGGTGCTCATAAAAATATGAGAAAATTACAGTAGCATAGTACTACTCTAAGTAGACTACCATAAAATTTTCATTGCATTTAGATAAGTATAACAGCCTACATAAAAATGACAAGCTATGGTGGATAATTGAGCATGAAAATACTTTGTACTACTGAAAAGTGTCAAACAATAGATTTGGTATTTTTTTCCATGATCTTCATAGCATACAATCACTGTACAAAAAGTTTCACCTACATGTATTATTCATATTTTTAGCCCTAGCAATTTTACAAGAAATCAGCAATTAATACACATAACCTACCTAGCCACATTTTTCCACATAACCTGCATGACATATATTTTTCATAGAAAGTACATCTCAAGAATAGACCAACCAACTTGGAATCATATATTTCTGATACATATAGAATTTACTACACATTTCACAAGATATCAGCAATATCAAGAATTAAATAAAGCTCTACATTAAAGTATCTCAAAAATGACATGTAATATTTTTATCATGTAGATCTGGTGACAAGGAACAAAACAAAATTTGTGTCATCAGTTTTGGAGCAATATAACTCGAGATATACATTTTACCAGCTTTTTAAATCAATTTTTGAAATCATTTTCTTTAAAACTAAAATTCCACCGACCCAAAACTGCTAGGTGCACCCGGTGCAGTGCACCTAGAGGTGCTGCCAGGCGGGATCCATGGTCAAGCCGGGCCCACGAGTCAGCCGGAGCCGAACAGGGGCCGTCGTTGACCGGTCGGCTTTCGCCGCCGGTGAGCTCGCTGGCGGTGAGGTCATCACCAGCGGCTCCCTGCAACGAGGCGAACCCGATGCGCCAAGAATAGGCAATGGAGGAGCTCGGAAAGG